>NW_006256828.1:1645443-1693361 GCF_000478725.1 Eutrema salsugineum | reverse complement strand
TAGGAGAGGGTCACCAAAGCGGAAGAGCGCCTTGCTACCGAGCTCCAAATCAATGACGCTCTCCATTCCTCGGTCGATCTGCTGAAGCAAGAGAGCGCGGAGTTGAAAGTGGTGAGAAAGGAGCTGACCGAGGCTCAGAGCATGCTTGTTCAGGAGTTCGAGAAAGACCGAGAGCGGCTGAGGGACTAGGTGTCCCACTGGAAGGGTCGGGCTAAGAGCGTTCACGCAAAGGCCTGCGAGCGCTTGGAGAAGGTCATCCGAAGCTTGGATGATGCTGATCGGGCTCGTAAGCCGTACCTGGTGGTTAACCAGCTCACCGGAGTTCTCGGCTTCATCAAGCAGATCAAGAAGAAAGGCTTGTACGAGGTCCCGCCTGAGATGGTAGCTGACATCGAGGCAAAGCACGCTAAAGCTCTAGAAGATTTTCGTTTAGTCGACGCTTGCGTCCTTACTGAAGAGGACAAGTGAATGTCTCCGTTTTCGGAGGAAGACAACGCGCCGGCCTTGAACGTGACTCAGAGTGCTCATGACCCGGTGGTAGGTGAGCTGTTCGGTTCGAACGAGGACATGCTGAACGCCGATCAAGCTGCAACCTCAAAGACCGCTTAGTCTTTTTATGTTTCTTCTTTTTCTTGAACTCACTTGCCCTTTCATGGGTTACTTTATATTAATGTTTTATTTCCGAACCCTCGGTGGGTTCTTGAATTTATTATTTTTTGTTTTGCATGATTTTATAATATGTCTTTTTCGTTCTATTTGATGGTATTTAATTTTTCCTTAATTTTTTTGCAAAAATCTGTAGATCGATATTCAATCTGAACTCGACTTTATTTGATCGGTAGCGATTTGTGATAACACCTAAGTAGTAGATCGGCAACTAATAGGTGATTTTTGAACATAATCTTATCTTTCGGTAGCGAATTGCGATAATTCGGCTTACATTTTACGAGTGTTGAGAACTCGACTTACGGTGCGAATCTGAGGAGTTCGGCTTATTGTGCGAGCATTTGAGCTCGGCCTGGGGAACCCAAGTGAATCGTGTCGAACGAGTTCACTGGAAGAGTGAATTTATTCGAACTCTTGTAAGCGCACGAACGAGTTCAAGGTTTTTCTAAGTCGAACCTAAGTATGCGAGATGTGCTCGGCTTATTGTTCTTGGTGACTTAGAAATTTAACTACAGGACTGGCCCCGGCTTTCGATATGTGGTTTTACCATGGCACCATGTGGGTGCTCGCGAGACGGATCTCGGCTTTTTTAGTTTGCATTCATGTGGAATGCTATCGAACATCTGGCCAGGAAGTCGATGTAAGAACAAGGAGTTCGGTATCTTGTGATTTCCGAACTAGAACTTAGACGTTTTTGTCTTAATAAAACTTTATTGATGTTATAGCTGGACTCGGTAACGAGCTGCCTACGTACCCTTTAAAGGGATCAAGCCATTTGTAGGTCTAAGTACAAAAGTGTTTTTTGCTCCGACTAAGTAGTTCGGAGGCCTTTTTTTTTTTTTTTAGTAAACTCGTAACGAACTAGTAGTAGTATCGTTTGAGATGCATTGAGTTCCAAGATCGCGGGATCGGAGTGCCGTCTAACTTCATGAGTTGATAAACGCCGGGCTTAACAACCTTCATTACTTGGTATGGTCCTTCCCAGTTCGCGCATAGTTTACTTGCGTTTTTTTCTTCTGTGTTTTGATAGACTTTGCGAAGTACGAGATCACCATCTTCAAAGTGACGGCCTTTAACTTTCTTGTTGTAGTAGCGAGCTGCCAGTTGTTGGTAATTTTGTATCCGGAGTAATGCTCGTTCGCGATGCTCTTCGACTAAGTCGACTGTGTCGAGCATCATGTCGTTATTCGCGTCGGGTTGCTGGGTGAGCATGGGTGAGAATACTTGGGACGTTGAGTTCGGCTGGACACATAGCTTCTGTATCATATGCAAGGAGGAATGGTGACTGACCGGTTGAACGTCGTGGTGTAGTTCGGTGAGACCACAAGACACCATCGAGTTCGTCCGCTCAAGTTCCTTTAGCGGTATCGAGTCGCTTCTTCAGACCATCGATAATGGTTTTCTTCGTGGCTTCGGCCTGCCCGTTTCCTTGTGGGTATCGGGGGGGGGGGGGGTAGAGAAACTTTAGTCTGATTTTCCACTTGGCGCAAAAATCTGTGAAAATTATCGAAGTGAACTGGGTTCCGTTGTCCGTAACAATCTCGTACGGGATTCCGTGTCGGCAGATGATAAATTTCCAGACAAACTTCTTGAGATCGATTCCGTGAATCTCGGGGTATGCCTCGGCTTCGACCCATTTGGTGAAGTAGTCCGTGATGACCAGAACATATTGCTTCTGAGTCGTAGAGCGGCGAAAAGGACCGATGATGTCCATTGCCCAGCGCATGAAAGGATATGGTGCGGTCGAGGTCATCAAAAGCTCGGTAGGAAGAATGATCATCGGGCCATGACGTTGGCCCTTCTCGCAGCGTGCTGTATACTTTTCACAGTCAGAAAGCATAGTGGGCCAATAATAGCCAGCTTTTTTGATCTTGAATGCCAAAGACCGAGCTCCAGAGTGATTTCCTCCTTCTCTTTCATGAACTTTCTGCATTACTTCTATGATGTCATTGCCGTGAACACAAGTCAAGAGTACACCGGATGCGTCCCATCTGAGGAGAGTGCCCTTAATGACCATGTACCGAGCTGCACGCGCCTTGAGGCGCCGAGCTGCCCATTTATCTGCGGGGACTGTTCCATCTCCAATGTAGCCCACAATTTCTAAGGTCCAATCTTCAGGCTCATCTTCACCTTCGGCTTCAATATCGATTGGAACGTCTTCGAGATCAGAATTATTATCAGGTTGTTCGTCCATGTTGTTGTCGAGATCGGTGACGACTTCTCTGGGTTTCGTCTTCCGGGTGAGGGGTGGAGCGAGATTGGGTTGGGCTTCGTAATCACGTCGTCGTGTAATGATGTTGCAGTTCGGAGCAGGCTCGATACTCGGTCGTTCAATTGCCGCGATGGGAGAGTTCGCCGAAGATCGGGATCAGAATTAGTCGCAAGAGCGGCTAAGGCGTCGACGGTTGCATTCTCATCACGAGGCATCTTTGTAAGCTCGAAAGTTGGGAACTTCGAAGCAACATCCTTAAGGACTTTGAGGTACGCGTCCATGCGATCTTTCTTGGCCTCGTATTCGCCGTGAAATTGGTTAGCCACAAGTTGAGAGTCGCAGTAGGCGTGTACGTGTTCAGCACCGATATTTTTAGCAAGTCGTAGTGTGGCAATTAACGCTTCGTATTCGGCTTCATTGTTGAACGCCGGGAAGCCAAGGCGGAATGATTGTTCGATCACCTCCCCTTCGGGGGCTTGAGACGTATCCCGACGCCGGATCCTTTAGGGGAAGAGGAGCCATCGGCGTGGAGAATCCAAGGTTGTGTGACAGGATTAGCTTTGTCGATCTCAGGTGGGAGTTCGACCAAGAAATCCGCCAGGACTTGAGACTTTGTTGCAGTTCTTCCTCGGTATTCGATGTCATATTCCCTGAGTTCAATGGCCCATTTGGCGAGTCGTCCGGATTGACTTGGGCTATGGAGGAAAGTGCGAAGAGGTTAATCAGTTAGGACAACGATAAAGTGGGATTGGAAATGCGGGCATAATTTCCTCGCAGAAATAACCACGGCAAAGGCGAATTTCTCTAAGATCGGGTAACGATATTCTGACCCATCGAGGGATTTGCTCGTGTAGAAAATTAGCTTCTGCTCGCCATGATCTTCTCGAACAAGAACACTGCTGACCGCGAACTCCAAAATTGCGATGTAGAGATAAAGTGTCTCACCGGTTTCGGGTTTGGATAAGACTAGCGGCGTAGACAAGTATTTCTTGAGCTCGGCAAACACTTCTTCGCACTTCTCATTCCATTCAAAATGTTTGTTACCGCGAAGAAGTTGGTAGAAAGGCAAGCACTTGTCTGTCTATCTGGATATAAATCGATTAAGTGTTGTAATGCGTCTAGTGAGTCGCTGAACTTCGCGTTTGGTTGTCGGAGATGAGAGCTCGAGTATAGCTGCAATCTGTTTTGGATTAGCTTCAACGCCTTGCCGCGTGACTATGTATCCGAGGAACTCTCCAGATGTTACGCCGAACGTACACTTAGTGGGACTAAGCTTCATGCCATACTGGTCCAAAATATCGAAGCATGTGCGAAGATGACCGACGTGATCGGAAGCGACGAGTGATTTCACGAGCATATCGTCGATATAAATTTCCATAGTTCGCCCGAGCTGGCTTGCGAACATCCGGTTCACCAGTCGTTGGTACGTTGCTTTAGCATTCTTTAGACCAAAGGGCATGACCTTATAGCAGTATATGCTGCAGTCTGTGATGGACGATGTATTTTCCCGATCTTGCGGATGCATAAGAATCTGATTATATCCGGAGAATGCGTCCATAAATGAGAGTAGTTCGTTTCCGGCAGTCGCTTCCACCAGGCGGTCGATATGAGGCAAATGAAAACTATCTTTCGGACATGCCTTATTGAGATCGGTAAAATCGACGCAGATCCTCCATTTACCATTCTTTTTCTTGACGACTACAGGGTTTGCTAACCAATCAGGATATTTAACTTCGGTGATGGATCCTGCTTTGAGCAACCGTTCGACCTCATCGTTGACGGCTTGTGCCTTCTCTGGTCCGAGTTTTCGGCGTTTCTGCTTGATTGGCTTATACGTCGGATCGATGTTGAGCTCATGACACGCGATCTGTGGATCGATCCCGGGCATATCTTCTACCGACCAAGCGAAGGTTGACGAATGCTGTTTCAGAAAGTGAATGAGTGGCTCGCGGATGCTTGGGTCGAGTTCGGCGCCGATTCCGACTTGACGCTCTGGCCTTAGTTCGTCGATGCAAACTTAAACGATCGAATCCTGCTTAAGTTTTGTCTGCTGGACGACGGGCTCGTTCGTCGGTCTTAACGAACTGATGACACAAGCCTGGTTGGCCGAATGAAGTTTGCATTTGTTTATGTAACATGATCGAGCGACGGCTTGGTTTCCTCGGAGAGTGTAGACACCGTCGGGAGTCGGGAACTTTAGGCATTGATGGTACGTCGAGGCGACCGCCTTCATTGCGTGTAACCAAGGCGTACCGAGAATAGCGTTGTAGATCGCCGGTTTGTCGAGGATGAGGAACTGGATAATTTTTGCGACTCCACCGAGGTAGATCAGGATGTTGACCATGCCGACCGTTATGCAGCGTTCTCCATCGAAACCTGTAAGTGGATCGATAAAAGGCTCAATCCTATCTGATGATAAATCGAGCTGATCAGTGCTTCCTTGAAGATAATGTTGACCGAATTGCCTGTATCGACCAAAATGCGGCTAACTTTGACGTCGTTGAGAAGTAGTTCGACGACGAGGGCATCGTTATGCGGTTTATGCAACCCGATTGTGTCGGCCTCGGTAAATACCAAAAGCGTTCCCTTCGGCGGTTCGTGCGGGACTTTGGGCGCGCTGGCAGCCTGTCTACTGTATTCTTTGATAGCGCGAACCGAGTAGCTGCAAGCCTCGATGGCTCCCATTATCATATTGACGTGTTTCTTTGCTTTGGGAGCATGATTCTCTTGTGCTCGGTCGTCGCGATTGCGTTTCTGTTGTTCGGGTAGAGCGGGCGGATTCGGCGGCGGTGGTGGTAACGCTGGTAAAGCTGGTAACGTCGGTAAAGCTGGTGGAGTTGGTGGATCCTTAGTGATGGCGTTCTCGAGCTGTGCGTTATTTGGTCGAGGCATGTTTGAACGACGGAGATCGTCAATCGAGGTTTGCCCACCGTTCCTAGGCGTGTTTAAACGACGGAGATCGTCAACCGAGATTGGCCCCTTTCGGTATTGGCCGAGCAGGTATTCTTGCAGGTGTCTTCATCCTTCGGTGCTGTGTCCTCTACGGTTATGGAATTCGCAGAACAAGGACTCGTCTTGATCCTCTTCGCCACAGACCCATTTATTGTTCCATTGTTTGGTCGGTTGTTGGATCGCATTAGCGTAGAACTTCTTACGATTCTTGTACCCTCGACCGTATCTTGACTGCGGTTCGTTAGTTGTTGCTTTTGAACGTTCGGGTTGCTTTGTCGAATAACTCTGCTCATAAGCGGCTTCAACTTCCTCTTCGGCGATGTAAGTATTGGCTCGGTGTAATGCGTCTTCTAACGTCTGTGGAGGGTTATGCGTGATCGCGCTTCGGAAGCTAGTCTTTATCTGTGCTCCTTTCTAAAGGCATAAGAGTGCGGCTTCATCGCTGATCGTACAATTAGTGACAATCGTCTTAAAGCGCTGGATGAAATCGCGAAGGCTCTTGTTTGGTCCTTGGGCTATTTGCCAAAGCTCGGAGTTCTTAGTGTTCTGTCCGATGAACATGGAGAAGTGTTTGACGAAGGCCGTCGTCAACTCCTTGTAGTTATCGATTGAATTGGCCTCGAGTCGCGAGAACCAGTCGAGAGCTACTCCTCCCAGACTTTCCACAAATAGTTGGCACTGAACTGCATCTCTCTCCTCGGCGGATTTGAACTGATATCGATTAATGCAGATGCCGAATGATGTCAGAAAGTGCCGGGGGTCAGTATTGCCTTCATAGATCTTTATCTTCAGTTTCTCCATGTGTTTGACCGGCGTTCCTGCTACGCGCGGTGTGAAGGGTGTTTTCTGTGTTTTCTGAATGACACGCTCGATCTCCGGAGCCGCGCTCGTTGCTTGATGTATCTTCGAAGTTATCTTGCGAAATTGCACCTTCATTGCTTCGAACTCGGCGTCTCGGCTCAAATCCGATGCTGGTGCATTTGCTGATCCGACTGCGATAGACCTCATAGTTCCGGCTGGGTCTCCGTCAGTATTGAGATCGTCGATAATGTTCCGAACTCGAAGGGGAGTTCGTGCTTGACTGAGTTCGGCGATTTGCGCTGCCATCTGGCTGAAACGTTCCTCGCTCTTTTTGTTAATGGCCTCAAATTGGGCGTTGAACACTTGGAGCAGCAATTCGGTTCTATAACCTCTTACGGCTGCGGGGGTTTGGCCGGCTACAGTTCCAGTGTTTTCCCCAGGAGTTCCTCCTCCCTGTTCTGCTGGGACGTTAGCGTTCTTTCCATCAAGAAGGTTTCCTTCCTCATGAATGTTGGTTTGATCCGTCATTGCTGATTCGATCTATCCGAAGTCCGATCTAAGACTGAAAATTCTGTTTAGGTCCCCTTTCTGGCGCGCCAATTATTGATAAGTGAATATCGACAAGGGGTAAAACAATACTTTAGATCGGCAAACTCGGTTTTTATTAGATCGAATCGAGAGAATACAACTGAGTTCGGTAGTTAAGCAGATAACAACGAACTAAGACTTTATGAAACTAAGAATCTAGCGTAATGAGTTCTCAGTCTCTAAGTCTTCTCTGGAATATATTTTGTTCTCTAGTGTCGATTCATCTTCCTTCATATATATCCTCTGAGTCGGTCATCGAGAGCATCTTCAGCGATATGGGACCGAGAGGACTTTCTTTTTCTCTCGGTCTTTTTCCTTTTCTCGTAACAATTTTCTTTTTCCTTTAGGCAACTTTCCTATTCTCGACCGAACTCGGGGAACTCCTCGGTTCTTTCGAGAAGCTTCTCGCCGACCTTGGCTTAATGGGCTGCGTTCGGCCCAAGATTTTACTCGGCCCAGTCTTCCCGGTATATTCTTTTGTGAACCAAACTTATGTTATGCCGATCTCGGTTTGTACCGGAGAAAACCGCATCGGATCCTGGATTAGAATCTGGGGAGCCGGAATTAAGAGCCTCTGATCCGCAATCTATGGATGCGGAGAACCCCCTTACGGCTGATATGCCAGCGATGGAGAACTGGCCTGAAACCGACGCTAACCCTGAAGTCGAAGTCTTGGCGACACCTACCATAGAAGGTTTCGCTGTTTTCCTGTTGTCTCTGTTAATGGTTTCTCTTAGAAAAAAAAACTTCTTATTTATAATGTTTTGGTGTGTTTTCTGGATTTAGGTGAAGTGGTGGCGGATGCTGAGTAGTCGAACTCGGAGAAGAAGCGGGCTAAAGCTCCTTGGGTGAAGCTACTTTCCCAGTATCCTCAAATGGGTCAAGTTGCGTCGTGGTCTGTTTTATGTCCAGGAGTTTGCGAATTTGAGGATTTAGCTGTGTGAAATTCATGTAATTGATTAAGGCATGATTTGGTTTTTCAATTCCTGAGGAATGATTTTAATTGCATGTATGTCAACCTTTTTGGTTTTGCAATAGTATGTTGCGTTCGTTCTTAGTAGTTAAGACTATGCTTTTGGAGTTTTAGACTTCTCTACTTTTCACTTATCTTGCGACTGCAATGGTTTTGTTTCTGAGTCTCTGACTGTCCTGCGTTGTTTCTCTGCAATTTCAGAAACCTCACCGGATCATGAGGGGGCCCTATGTTCACTGTTGGACGCCGGAACCAAAGCAATTTGTCTGATTTGGATTGAAATTCCTTTTATACGGGATAATATCTTGGTTTGCCCCCAGTTTTGATTGGTCTTGTACCCTTTGCAGGTTGTAGACTTTTCATTATATTTGCTTCTCAGCAAAACATAGACATGCCATTATCGCATTCATCTCTTGGTTCAGCTTTACCCTTTGAGCTGCCATGGTCTCTGTTTAACCCCTCAAAGAGACGAATGGTTCCATTTCCAACCCGCGAATACACTGATGATGAGTTTCAGTCTATTGTCAAAAGCGTAATGGGATTGTTGTATGTATGTCTTGCTCTTTGTTTTTTTTACCTGTTCATAGGTGTATGGTATTTAAGTGTTTGTTTGGTTTGGTTGATTGTATAATTGTTGAACAGGTGCCTTCTGGGATTTCTGTATCCAATCTCCCGGCTTATCAGCTACTCCATTTTTGAGAAGGTTTGCTTTGGGTTATATACTTTGCGTATACTTTAGAACAAAGCTGATATGAATTTTTCGTTTCGCCAAAAGTTGTTTTCTAACACTTTAACTTGGGCTATATTTTCTGAGCTTGCAGGACCAGAAAATAAGAGAACGACTTTACATGATGGGCTTGAAAGACGAGATTTTCCATTTGTCATGGTTTATCACATATGAATTGCAGGCAGGTTTTTAGGCTTGAAATTTGATTAGTGATTTTTTGTTCGCCTTTTTCGTTGGCTATGATGTATCCACAAGTTGAAGTTCAGTAGCATTTTCTGTTTTTTAAAAAATTGACTTCAGCTGGAAAGAAGACGCAGGCTTCATTTCTTGCAATATAATGTAATGGCTTCTGTTTTTGGTATTTCTTGTTTCTGTCCTAACTCGACTTTGTTCTGCAGTTCGCATTGTGCGCTGGGATTATTACAGCTTGTATGATGGGAAGTCTCTTTAAGTATAGTGACAAGACATTAGTCTTCACATACTTCTTTTTATTTGGGCTCAGTGCAATCACGCTCTCATTTCTTATATCAACATTTTTCACTGGAGCAAAGACAGCTGTGGCAGTTGGGACCTTGACCTTTCTTGGAGCCTTCTCCCCTTACTATACTGTAAACGATGAATCTGTCTCCATGTATGTTTATGCTTTTTGTTCTTTTGTGGACTAAGAATAAAAACAACTACCCACACATTATGTAAGCCAGTTTACAGTCAACAACAAGTGTATGTGGATTAATGAAAAGTAACAATAATGAAATGTTTAATAAATTTGAAACACATTATGTAAGCCAGTTTACAGTCAACAACAAGTGTATGTGGATTAATGAAAAGTAACAATAATGAAATGTTTGATAAATTTGAATGGTCAGTCCGAACAAAAGAAAAGCAGCAGTTTCGAATTTGAAAATTGGTTGGAAGGAGTAAATCAACAAAATTACTCTTCAAATAAGGAGGTTCAAGCACTAACTAAATACCTTATTTTCTCTTACATTAAAAAAATGTACTTCAATTGACTAAAAAATAATCGAAAACAAATTAATAATGTTATTCAAGTACAAGAGCCGTAAATACAAATATGAAATAATTTAGAATCGACTTTAGACATTTACACATCAAAACACAGGTTTGTTTGTTTATTTTCAATAATTTGAAAAGCAGATGAAAAAGTAATCTAAAGAGTAATCTTTAATAGAAAAACCAAAGAACCTAAAAACAGAAAAACATACATGATTATGTAAAGAAAAAACTTAAAAAAATTGATTTACAACAGAGAAAAGTCTAATACCATCATACAAAGATTTTCAACAAATCCTATTTGTTCAAATAATGTGTAAACAATTATCATTAGTTTACTTCCATTTCAAACTAAAATCTTGCATCTTAGCTTTCACTAATAAAGGTTACATTCAACTAAAACTTCCAAATAATTACAGAACTAAAAACATTGATCAATAAATTATCAAAAATATACTCGCGCTTAGCGCGGACATTCATTTAGTATATAAAAAAGTAACAAGTAGCGTCATAAAACTCGCAAGCGGCAGCTAAGACAAGTTTGATACCCGATGCAACAATAAATAGACAACGAATAGAGCTTAAGACATATTCATACACTTTCTCACTTGCTCCAAAAAATACATTTTCCACCCAAAATGAGAAGAAAAAAAGAAATAATAAAAAAAATATATGATTTTAGTTCTCGTGCTGATCTTGTGTGTCTTCTTTTGTCGGATTCAGCTCAGCCGGTGCATTTCCTTTCTCGAGAGTATGGTTCTCATATGAATAAGTGCTTCATCTGCGGAGGCGAACAAACATCCCATAAGAAATATCATCTCCATTGTGCTACATGCAATCTGGATGTCCACAAGGATTGTTATTTGCGACCAAGATGCCGTTTATCAGATTTAAAGAATCCTCCCACCCTTCGAAAGGTACGTGGTGATTTCCTTTTTTACTTCGTATGTCAAAAGCCTTCTCAAGAACATAATTTGGACCAGTTCTACCTGCAGCACTACCAGCACTACTACCACTGTCCTACTTGCAATGTGGACTTCCACGAGGATTGCCACTTATACCTGCCGGAGATCACACATCCTTTTCACTCTCTCCACCCTCTCAAATTGATCTTCCCTCCAGGTTATTCTTATTCTGACCTTCATAAGTCCATAAAACTACCTTATGAATGGTATAGCGAGACCTCTCATTACCAAACACAACTCGATGAATCCGATGATGCCTCTATATCTGAGATAAACTGTAAATGTTGTAAAAAATGCAAATGTTGTCAAAAGAATCTAAAACATTTGTATTATAACTGTTCCATATGCAACTTCAGCTTAAATCTCACTTATACTAGAAAACCGCCACCCCTCACCATCTTAAAGAAGTGGCTGAAGAGTCTGATGAAGATCTGGAGTCATTTGTGAGGATTGATGACGAGACGATACAACATTTTAGCCATGACCATCACCTAAGACTCCACAGGAACAATGACGTTTGTGATGAAAACAGGTTCTGCCAAGCATGCATTCTTCCAATAATGATATCTGAGAGTTCTTATAGTTCTATGCAGTGCGATTTTCTTCTCCACGAAGCGTGTGCGTCCCATCCTCGCAGAAAAGATCATCCTCTACACAAACACCCTCTTATCCTTCATCCAATAATTTATCTTGAGGGTAAAATTATCTTCCGTACGGCATATGATGTGGATGTTGGTTATATTGAAAGCAAAATGAATTGCGATGGTTGTGACCAAAGAGGTTATGGTTTCATGTATAGATGTAGCAAAAAAAACTGCAAATTACAGTTAGATATCAGGTGCGCTTCACTTCCCGACCCTGTTATCCATGGAAGCCATCCTCATGACCTCATCTTCAATCTTAACAAAGGTATTTGCTGTTGAACTATAATCAAATCTCATCTAAGTCGTATAACCCAAAGTCATATTCGTATAAGTTAGTTATTTACGTAAAGAGTCACGAACGTAACGTCTGTTCGTAAAGTTGTGTCTGTTGGTTCGTATAGTTGTGTCCTTTTAATTAACACCTGTCCAAACACATTGTTTCATGTTGTATAAATAGATCGAGTCAAACACAAAGTGTGTAATAATTTTTCTCTCATCAATAAAGATCAACTTTCTTCTATACTCTGTTTCCATTAACGTTTGTTCTTCATACTCTGTAAAAACAGAGTTCAATTGTTGAACAAAACATTAACATGGTATCAGAGCTTATCGATTGAGAGGACAAAAGAGAAAGCACAAACAATCACAGCAAGAACAAAAGAAAAAAAAAAAGGATATCGCATACGTTTACGCAACAAGCCAAGACGATGCATGGCTCCATCAAGTGATCCCCATATTCGATGGGAAGAAGTACGATTTCTGGAGCATTAAGATGACAACCATTCTCAAGACCAGGAAACTATGGTCTGTGGTCAAAGAAGGCGTGCCGGCCGAACCAGTACGAACGGAAGAAATCCCTGAAACAGCAAGGGAAAAAATGCTTAGAGAAGAAGCGATGTTGAACAATACGGTCGCTTTGCAAATTCTGCAAACTACCGTTACGGATCAAATCTTCTCACGAATTGTGGCAGCATCAACATCTAAAGAGGCATGGGAGGCTTTGAAGACTGAATATGAAGGATCTACGCAAGTTCGTTTGAATAAACTTCAAGTGTTGCGTAGGGAATACGAAAATCTGAAGATGTATGATGGAGAAGACATCAAATCATTCACTGATAAGTTGATTGTTTTGGAAAATCAAATTCTCAAGTCTTTCAGAAGATACTCATTTCTCTCCCAGCCAAGTTCGATAGCATTGTCAGCGTTTTAGAACAAACTCGCGACTTGGATTCATTAACAATGACAGAGCTAATCGGCATTTTGAAAGCACATGAAGCAAGGCTATCTGCAAGAGATGAAAGCACAAATGAAGGAGCATTCAATGCTCGCACAAAGGCAAGAGAAACCGGTTCCAAACAAGACAACACTAAAAGCCGTGGGAATCAAGACAAGAAGTGGTGTGAGTTTTGCAAGAGAAGCAACCACACAAATGAAGAGTGTTGGAAGAAACCGAAGGAGAACGATCAAGGCAAGAATAAGAAGAGTAACATTAAGTGCTACAATTGTGGTAGGATCGGCCACTACTCAAACAAGTGTCGCTCAAAGAAGAAAGAGAGGGCACATGTGTGTCTCGAAGAAGAAGACTCGAGTGATGAAGATCACATGTTGTTTACCGCAAGTGAAATCAAAGCAGTAACAACAAAAGAAGATGTCTGGTTAGTAGATAGTGGATGCACTAACCATATGACTAAGGAGGAGAGATACTTCTCTAAAATTGACAAAAGTGTCAACGTTCCGATCAAAGTCGGTAATGGAGAAATTATCATGACAGCCGGTAAAGGAGATATTACCATCATGACAGACAATGGCAAGAAGATCATTCAAAACATGTTTTTGGTGCCTGGCTTGGAGAAAAATCTATTGAGTGTTCCTCAAATCATTTCAAGCGGTTATCGAGTGAGTTTTGAACACAAGAGATGCATCATACTTGATGCAAAAGGCAAGAAGATAATGGAGATTCCAATGCATCACACAAGTTTCAGAATCAAGTTGAGAATGGTTCAAGAAGAAGCAATGAATGCGAGTGAGCAAGACAAGATGGAAACATGGCACAAAAGGCTTGGTCATGTAGGCAGCAAACCATTGCAACAAATGCAAGAGAAAAACTTGGTAAACGGATTACCAAAGTTTAAAGTCAGCAAGGAAGCATGTGAGGCGTGTAATCTTGGAAAGCAATCACGCAAAAGCTTTCCAAAAGAATCTCAAACAAAGACAGAAGAAAAGCTTGAGATTGTGCATACAGATGTATGTGGACCTATGCAACACCAATCACTCAATGGAAGCCGTTACTTTCTGTAGTTTTTGGATGATTATACTCACATGTGTTGGGTATATTTTCTAAAAAAACAAATCAGAAACATTCTTAACGTTTAAGAAGTTCAAGGCCATGATAGAGAAGCAATCTGGTTGTGTTATCAAGACGTTAAGATCAGACGGTGGTGATGAATTCACTTCACAAGAATTCAACAAGTTTTGTGAAGAAGAAGGGATCAATAGGCAAGTTATTTTGCCTTACTCGCCACAACAAAATGGTGCAGCAGAAAGGAAGAATAGATCTTTGGTGGAGATGGCAAGATCAATGATTGTTGAGCAAGGTTTACCACTCAAGTTATGGGCAGAAGCGGTGTATACCTCGGCATACATTCAAAATCGTCTTCCATCAAAGGCTATTGAAGATGATATGACGTCTATAGAGAAGTGGTGTGGACACAAGCCAAACGTGTCACACTTAAAGATATTTAGGAGCATATGCTATGTGCATATATCGGATCAAAAGAGAAGGAAGTTAGACGCTAAGGAAAAGCGTGGAATCCTCATTGGCTATAGCAATCAGTCAAAAGGCTATAGAGTTTTTATCTTGGAGAATGAGAAGGTTGAAGTATCAAAAGATGTTGAGTTTGATGAAAACAAGAAGTGGGATTGGAACAAGCAAGAAGAAGTGAAGAAGATCTTTGTTTTACCCATCAACGATCAACAAAAATCACAAGATCAAACCGGAAATATCTCCAGTTCGGTTTTGGTTCAAGTAGATGATCATGATAAAAATGAAGATGGAAGTGATGAAAGAGAGACATCCGAACCTCCAAGAAGATTCAGATCTATGCAAGAGATCATGAATATAGCACCAAGGGTGGACATTGAAAAAGCGGCTGAAATCATAGAAGAATGTCTTCTAGCGCATGAAGAACCACAAACCTACAATGAATCATGCATTGACAAAGAGTGGAGAAAAGCTATGAAAGAAGAGATCGACATGATTGAGAAAAACAAGACATGGAAACTAGTAGACAAGCCGGAGAACAAACATGTTATAAGTGTGAAATGGATCTACAAGATCAAGACGGATGCAAGTGGTGATCCGATCAAACACAAGGCAAGACTAGTAGCAAGAGGTTTTTCTCAAGAATATAGAGTCGATTACCTTGAGACGTTTGCCCCAGTCTCAAGACATGATATAATAAGAGCCATCCTTGCATATGCGGCTCAAATGAAATGGAGATAGTATCAGATGGATGTCAAGTCAGCCTTTCTGAATGGAGAATTAAAAGAAAAATTTTATGTCACACAACCACCTGGGTTTGTGATTGAAGGCAAAGAAGATAAGGTGTTAAGGCTATACAAGGCTTTATATGGTTTAAAGCAAGCGCCAAAGGCTTGGTATGGAAGGATAGATTCTTACTTCATTCAAAACGATTTTGAGAGAAGTATGAATGATGCGGCCTTATACATTTTGAAGCAAGGAGAAGACGTCTTGATTGTTAGCTTATACGTTGATGATATCATCATCACAGGGAGCAACATTCATCTTATCAACACATTCAAGGAGAACATGAAGAATGAGTTTGAGATGACAGATCTTGGATTGTTAAACTACTTTCTTGGGATGGAAGTAATCCAAGATGATCGCGGCATATTTCTTTCACAAGAAAAATATGCAAACAAACTTATTGACAAGATTGGAATGAGAGAAAGCAAGAGCGTAAACACCCCACTAATACCACCGGGAAAGAAGATGGAAGATGACAAAGAATATGGCGATCAAACTAAGTATAGGAGCATTGTTGGAGGACTTTTGTATCTATGTGCCACAAGACCTGACGTGATGTATGCAAGCTCTTATCTATAAAGGTTCATGTCATCTCCACTAGTGAAGCATTATCAAGAAGAAAAAAGGGTGTTACAATATGTCAAAGGAACATTAAACTTTGGAATAAGTTTTATAAGTGTGGAGACACCAAGACTGATTGGCTACTCGGACAGCGATTAGGGCGGTTCTACAAAGGACATGAAAAGCACATCAGGTTATGTCTTTACTCTTGGATAGGCTATGTTTTGTTGGCAGTCAAACAAGCAACAAACCGTGGCTCAATCAACGGCAGAAGAAGAGTACATCACCGTATGTGGTGCAGCAAATCAAGCCGTTTGGTTACAAAGACTTTTAAAGGAGTTTGGTCTCAAGACTGAAGGGGGATTTCCCATTCTATGTGACAGCAAGTCGGCAATAGCAATTGTAAAGAATCCGGTGCAACATAGAAGAACAAAACACATAAAGATCAAGTATCACTATGTAAGAGAAACAGTACAAAAAAGACTCATCAAATTGGAGTATTGCAAAGGAGAAAATCAACTCACAGACACTTTCACTAAGGCTTTAAGTGGAACAAGGTTTGAAGATCTAAGAAAGAAGCTTGGAGTGAAGCCGAGATTTGATTAAGGGGGAGTGTTGAACTATAATCAAATCTCATCTAAGTCGTATAACCTAAAGCCGTATTCGTATAAGTTAGTTATTTACGTAAAGAGTCACGAACGTAAAATTACATCTGTTCGTAAGTTGTGTCTGTTGGTTCATATAGTTGTGTCCTTTTAATTAACACATGTTCAAACACATCGTTTCATGTTGGATAAATAGATCGAGTCAAACACAAAGTGTGTAGTACTTTTTCTCTCATCAATAAAGATCAACTTTCTTCTATACTCTGTTTTCATTAACGTTTGTTCTTCATACTCTGTAAAAACAGAGTTCAATTGTTGAACAAAATATTAACATTCGCATGGGCTGTAAGTCTAGTGACTGTTCACCTTTTTCACTAGAGTGTATTGAGTGCAAGTCATTCTTGGGCTTTAATGTGCTTCTTTGCCAAGTGTTATGCATTACAAGCACGATAGGCATCCACTTACTCTTTGCTATGGTGAAGAAGATACAACAAATGGTCAATACTGGTGTGAAGTATGTGAAGCAAAATTAGATGCAAAGAAGTGGTTTTATAAATGCGACGACTATTGCAATGTTACAGTTCATATCAGTTGTTTGTTGGGGGGGAAGAAAGATTCATGAAGCCCATGTCCTTCCAGATGGATGGAGAAAGGCTTTCAATTGTTCGCACAAGTAGCAACACTCGAGAAATCTGCAAGAAATGTGATCGTCATGGAGATATCTGCAAGAAATGTGATCGTCGTGCCACAAGGCTCTTTATAATTAAGACACAATTGTACGGATATTATAAGTTTATATATTGTTCTGTACGTTGTTTACTTGGCTAATACAAATGAAGTATCATTAAATATACTAGGTGAATACCTGCACGTAACGTGCGAGTTTTTCTTTTCAATTTTTTTCAAATTTTTTTTTATATAATTTTATAAAAATTAATATAGTCATCACTTGTTACTTACTTACTTGTTAATATTGTATTCTAAATTTTTTAAAATATTAATTTAAAATACATATTGAATATTATTTAATAATTTAAAGTTATATTAAAATTTATAAGTATCATTCAATATTTTTAATTAGTTATAACATAAATTTTTGTTTAATATTTACACAAATATTAATTAATAAAAAATAAAAATAAATATAATCATCATTTCATTTGTTACTTGTTAGTATTTTATTATAAATAATCTTAAAAAATTAATTTAAAATACATCTGGAATATTATTAAGTAATATACAGTTATATAAAAATTAAATACATATCTATTAATATTTTAAATCAGTTATAACATAAATGTTTGTTTAACATTAATATGTTAATTATGAGTTAATAAAACAAACTTTTCATATTCTTTAAATGTTTTAAAATTTAATATTAAAATTTATTAATTAAAATTTAAGTGACAGGTGTCAACCTATCTAATGCTGATGTGTTAAGCCTATGGAAAAAGTTGAGCAACTTTTATATATAAGATTAAGAGTTTGTTTTTTTTTGGTCGTCAATGTATATTATAAAAGTTTGTTTCTAATAGCTGAATATTATTGTCTTTAAATTTAGTGGTTTTTGCTAAAAATGACCTAAAAATCGATTTTGAATACAAAAGTAGATCTAATATTTGGCAAATATAACTTAAAGGGATAGTGAAAAGACAATATAAACCTGTATGACCAAACAAAAAACGAATGTCTTAATTACAGTTTAAACCTGACGAAGTCTACTAAAGAGACTTCTAACAAAGTTTATGAAGTTTACTAGGTAATTAAATCATAAAATTTAATTTAAAATTAATAAAAAATAATTTTGGTTTCAAATTTGCAATCTTAAATCAGATATTGTTATTTTTATTGTATATAAATTATTATTTCATATTTATAAGTTCAAATTTATGATTTTAAATTAAAAAGAACAAAAAATATTTAATTTAGGGTTAACACTTAGTAGACTCAATGTAGAAGTCTGTTAAAAAAAATAAATTAATTATACCGTAAATTAAACTGAAAAAATTAAAACATAACTAAAATTTTTATCTCACTATATAACCCTAATTTTGTAGAAAAAAATGAAATCATTCCCCTTTCTAAAACGGCGCTCCATTTCTGCTGGTTTCCGCCTCGTTGCCCGATTTTTGGGTGGTCGCCGGCATTAAACAGCAACTCTTCCTCCTTCCTCCTTTCTCATTCCTCCTTCCTCTTTCATCCTCTTTTCGCCGCCGACGTCACAGTCCTCACCATCTCCTCCGGTGAACTCTCCTGCCAGATCCCGAACCAGATCGGTGACCTCCTTGACCTTCGTACACTCGATTTCAGTTACCAGACCCATTTAACCGGAAACATCACACGCACCATCACCAAGGGATATCTCTGGGCAGATTTCAAAGGGTCTGACAACTTCGGCGCTAATTTCAGAGGTGAATGATGTGCTCTGGGACATGAGTAGGCCATTGGAAGGTGATTGTTAGCTTGAGCTTTTCAAATTTGATAGCGACAAAGGCTGGAATACTCTCAGGCATTGTAGGGCACATATTCTTGGTCAGGTAAAGAGTGTTTAGTGGAATTTTATCTAATTTGTTAAAACTTTGAATGATTCCTTTATTGTAGATATATGATTCTGGTGGTTAAGGCTTTCAAGCAGGAATATGGGTGCCAGCTATTCATAGGATTATGTATCACGAGAGGGTAGGTAAGAGCATGATAGACTCAGGGTGCCTATTGCTTTCATGAGGAAGAAGAACAGAACCAAAGGAAGGAGGGCTCGTGTTATGGAGAAGAAAAGGGAATCGAGAAGTGGCTAAATACAAGCAGAAGACTTTGTGTGGAATCCTCTAGCTAAAAGAGAGAGTTCACTTTTCAGTATTGTCGTTTTACATTAAGAACCTTATGGCTTGTATTTAAATAGTGATCCCGACTTTAAAGTACTTATCTTATGAACAGTAATGAAATTTCCTTATCTCCGCCTCCTTATTTCTTTCTAAACGTAATCTATCTCTCACACTATCTCTCTTCTTCACTCTTTTTCACTCTTCTCTCTCTCTTTTCTTAAACCTTGGAAGTTGAACCTATCAATTTGGTGCTTTCATTAAGAGCTGAAATGGGTCCGCAACCAGAGACTCTAGCAGCAACAGATCCCAGATCTAGTTCTGCAGAACTCGAGAACCCTAGCACTGATGAATCCGAGACAAAGGAATCCTTGCAAGACCAGGTGCAGAGGTTGGACAAGGATATGCAGTGGATGAAGGTGTCTATTGGGGACATCCTCCGAAATCAGATCTACGGAAGCAGCAGTCTCTCAACACTTGCGGTTTTTGATAGTCCCATTTCAGGTGTGCTTCTTCAAACATCAGGAGACCAAACTGTGGTGGTAAAGGAGAAAACTCCAAAAGTGAGCAACCCAACTACTCAGGAGACTCCAGGGCATCAATCTGACGGCATACTACCCACACCGGCTCGGGAGTTGAAGCTACCTTTACATAGGGTTCACCCAGAACCCGGGTACAAGAGAGCTGAGCTACCGATGTATGAAGGAAAGAGCCTAGAAGACTGGCTATTTCGGGTGGAAAGGTGTTTTGAAAGGAACCAGACGGCGGAATCTGACAAACTCGAACAAGCCTTGTCCTGTCTCACTGGGTCCGCTGTGACATGGTGGAGGCTTTCGCAGGAAAGGGAACACATTTCCACTTGGAAGGACTTCCGCGATAAGTTTAAGGTGAGATTCAAACCTAATCGTGGGAGCTCGGCGATAGATCTATTAATGAACATAACCCAAAAGGGGAGTGTCGAGGAGTACATAGATCAATTTGAAGAACTATTGGTGGAAGTACCACACGTGCCTGATAATGTGTTGGAATCTGCTTTCTTACGCGGGTTGAAGAAGAGCCCTAGGGACCAGGTGGTGAGATGTCATCCAGCTAATATGAATGACGTAGTTGAAATAGCTAAACTCATTGAGCCTCAGGAGAAAGAAGAAGGGGGCTATCCAGTTCGAAGTTTCAACAAACTAACCTCTACACCATTCTCTTCTCAGATTAACCGAAGCACTACTTACAATAATGCTAAGGAAAATGAGCTTGTCGCCTACAAGAAACCTCCAGAAGTGAACCGAGACAACAAACGGGTGGTCACGGGGAATACAAATCTTTGCCGCAACTGTGTAGATTGGTGGTTCTCAGGGCACTGTTGTAAACCGCATCTCAAGTGTTTGGAGGTTGACAATGAGGGAGAACCCGAAGATGTAGTAGAAGAGGAGTGCGATGACCAAGAAGCTTCCATTGCTCAAGAAGAGGAGCAGCAGTTGGTAAATCTTTCGATGCAGTCGATGATCGGGTTAACATTTGAGCGTTCAATGAAAATCAAAGGCCGAATCGGGGACAAGGAAGTTATAGTGTCGGTCGATTCAGGGGCTACTTGCAACTTCGTTAATGAGAGGTTGGTGAAGGAGATTGATCTGCCAGTCACGGAAACTAAGGGTTTTGGAGTCCGAGTGGGTGGTGGACAGATCATCATGGGTCGTGGTAAATGTGTTGATGTGCTGCTGGGGATACAAGGAGTGGAAGTGTTGGAGGAGTTTCTGTTGTTCGAGCTGGGTACAACCGATGTGGTTCTGGTATATTTTTGGTTGGCTACCTTGGGGGACACCTGGATCAATTGGTTGAAGAAAACTCTAAGTTGGAAGATTGGAGGTACCTGGGTCACGATTGTAGGCGATCCCACGCTGAACAAGGAACAAATATCGCTTCACTCCATGGAAAAAAGCATCCAACAAGGAGAAGTGGTGTATCTGCACGAGTTAACGATTTTGTTTGACAATCAGCAACCACTGGCTAAAAATACAGCTCACATGTTGGTGCAGGGTGTCATAGAGCGATACCAAAATGTGTTTGACATGCCACAAGGGCTTCCACCGGTTTGAAACAGAGAGCACGCGATCACCTTACAGGCTGGTTCGGGGCCGATCAACCAACGACCATACAGATATTCATTTATACAGAAAAATGAAATTGAGAGGTTAGTGCAGGAAATGTTGGATGCGCAGATAATCAGACCCAGCATCAGCCTGTTTTCAAGTCCTGTTCTCCTGGTGAAGAAGAAGGATGGAGGATGACGCTTCTGTGTTGATTACCGGGCCTTGAACAAAGCGACCATACCCGACCGATACCAGATTCCCATCATCCAGGAACTGCTGGATGAGCTTGCTGGGGCCACCATATTCTCGAAACTGGACCTTAAATCAGGATATCACCAAATCAGAATGAAGCACAGCGATGTAGTGAAGATAGCATTTAAGACTCATCAAGGGCATTAAGAATTCTTGGTAATGCCCTTTGGGCTTACAAATGCTCCCTCTACTTTTCAGAGTGTCATGAATGATTTATTCAGATCTTATATGTGACGGTTTGTTTTAGTATTTTTTTATGACATTCTCATCTACAGCAGCGACTTACGAACTCATGTGGAGCACTTGACAATGGTTTTGCAGCTTATGCGCAAACACAAATTATATGCTAACCTTAAAAAATGTTCTTTTGGCGCTGCAAAGGTAGCTTATTTGGGGCACATGATAACTGGTGAAGGTGTGGCGGCTGATACAGAGAAGATCGAAGCCATGCTCAAGTGGCCGGTTCCTAAATCCATCACAGAGTTGCGCAGATTCCTGGGGCTGACAGGCTACGACCGACGCTTCGTCCATAATTATGGGCAGATAGCCCGACCATTAACAAACTTGCTCAAGAAAAACGGGTTTTTGTGGTCAGATGAAGCTGCCAAGGCATTCCAAGCATTGAAAGAAGCTGTAACCAGCTTCCAGTGTTAGCCCTGCCAGATTTCACTTAGGTGTTCACAATCGAAACTGATGCCTCAGGAATGGGAATAGGAGCGGTGCTCTCTCAGGGAAGAAGACCCATTGCGTTCCTTAGCCAAGCTTTCTCAGACAAGGATCGCATCAAATCAGTTTACGAGAGGGAACTCTTAGCCATTGTGAAGGCAGTGACTAAGTGGAAGCATTACTTGACTGGTAGGGAATTCATCATCAAAACCGATCAAAGAAGTTTGAGGCAATTGTTGGATCAGAAGGAGGTTTCGACGGTTCAACAGAGATGGGCTGCTAAGTTGATCGGGCTTAATTACAAGATCGAGTACAAACCGGGGGTGGAAAACCGGGTAGCCGATGCTCTCTCTCGCAGACCACCCACCAAGGAGTTGCAGCAACCGCTCTTACCGCACCTCTCTCTGGATAAGGAAGTCCTGCGACAGCAAATACGGGATGACAAGAAGTTGAGCGCGATCCTTAAAGACTTAGAAGCAGGGACCCGAGCTCATGCAGGGTACAGCCACCACAATGGCCTTCTCTACCGCAATGGGAGCTTTTTAATCCCTGCTAAGTCCCCATTCATCCTTACACTCCTCGAGCAATTCCACTGCAGTGCTATAGGGGGTCACGAGGGAGCTCTAAAAACTTACAAGAGACTGCTTCAGAAAGTTTATTGGCATGGCATGAGGAAAGATGTTGTGGCCTATATCCTCAGGTGTCAGGTATGTCAATAGAATAAGTATGCGACTCTTCTCCTGCAGGTCTATTGTCTCCACTGCCTATACCTCAACAGATATGGTCTCACATGAGCTTAGACTTCATCGAAAATCTACCAAGTTTAAAAGGATTCAGCGGAGTGTTGGTAGTGGTCGACCGGCTTACAAAATACGGGCCTTTCATTCCTTTGAAACACCCGTTCAGTGCGAAGACGGTGGCTGATGCGTTCATCAGGGAGATTGGCAGGTTACATGGGTTCTCCGAGGTTATAGTTTCAGACCGGGACAAAGTTTTTCTCAGTAGCTTCTGGTCGAAACTGTTCAAGCTTCACGGATCAGCCATCCATAAAAGCACGGCCTACCATCCGCAAACTGACGGCCAAATGGAAGTAGTTAACCGTTGCCTGGAAACTTACTTTTGTTGTTTTGCAGGGACGAAACCAACGACATGGGCTCAGTGGCTTCCTTGGGCTGAGTTTTGGTATAATTCGTTGTACCATTCTTCGATCAAAGGGACTCTTTTTGCAGCTGTATACGGTCGGAATCCACCCAAGCTGGTACGATATGGAAATATACCAACTGCTAACACCCATGTTGAGGAGTTGTTGAAGGATCGGGACAGTCTGCTGATTGAGTTAAGGGAGAATGTGGAAGTTGCTCAGAAGCGGATGCAGAAAGAGGCCAACAAGCACCGACGGGATGTTGAGTTTGATGTAGAGGAGTACGTGTATCTGAAGTTGCGACCATACAGACAAAGCTCAATCGCTCATCGCAGGAACAAGAAACTGGCGCAACGATTTGGCCCATACAAGATAACAGCGAGGATTGGCAGAGTCGCGTACAAACTGGAGTTGCCCGCTCACAGTTTAATACACCCTGTGTTTCACATTTCACAACTCAAGAGATCTGTATCCGCGTCGTATTAGGTGCAGGATATTCTGGACATACCCACCCCTGATATGAAATGGAATACCGAACCTGAAGAGCTCTTGGATGTGCGCCGAGCAGAGCAGGGTTGTGCTACTGAGGTGTTGGTTAAATGGAAGGCGCTGCCTTCTTTTGAGTCTATTTGGGAACCCTTATCCGACTTGATTAACCAGTTTCCAAAGCTAACCTTGAGGACAAGGTTGTCTCATTATGGGGAAGTATTGATAGACTCAGGGTGCCTATTGCTTTCATGAAGAAGAAGAACAAAACCAAAGGAAGGAGGGCTCGTGTTATGAAGAAGAAAAGGGAATCGAGAAGTGACTAAATACAAGCAGAGACTTTGTGTGGAATCCTCTAGCTGAAAGAAAGGATTCATTTTAATTAATAACTCAGCATTGTCGTTTTACATTAAGAACCTTATGGCTTGTATTTAAATAGTGATCCCGACATTAGAACACTTATCTCATGAACAGTAATGAAATTTTCTTATCTTCGCCTCCTTATTTCTTTCTAAACCTAATCTATCTCTCACACTATCTCTCTTCTTCACTCTTCTTCACTCCTCTCTCTCTCTTTTCTTAAACCTTCGGAAGTTGAACCTATCAGAGCAAATTGTTTATGCTGACTGTCACTCCATTTCAACATAACAAAGTGTCCGATCAGTTTCTTTCTTTTTTTTAATGTTTCATTGGCTATAAGAGTAGAAAAAGAAAGGAGGAGACAATTATTCGGGTTCTTTGTATTTTGCTGTGATGCTGTGCAAAAGTGGCTATAGATGATGTTAGTAGTGGGTTGTTATTGCAGGGTTTCTACTATAATGCATTTTATGGTGACTTGGGTTTGAACGACAATCACTTTCCTCACATCAAAGCAGGTGCTTTATAAGCTGCTAAGGTATTGTTTCGTCTTTTGGGTGATATTCTATTTGTTTGTAATTTTGTTTGTTATATATGATTAGTCTGCAAGCTAATATCGTGAGGTATTAATATCTATCATTTCTTTTATGCCTTCAACTGTTGACCGGGGAATTATGATCTTGTTATAGTCTCTTTTTCTGTTTTCTAATCATCGAGATTACTCACCAAATCGTTTTTGTGGCGTTGAGCAAGAAATTGATGGTGAAGGACTGCTATTTTTCTATGCATTTTTCTGTTTACATCAGATGAATTCCTCTTAGATGTACTTTCAATCTAGAATCTTATATTGCAATTCTCTAAACAACTTTGAGCAATTTTCAAATAATTGGTGTGTATGTGTTTTGATTTTCAATTGGTATGTGTGTGTTTTGATGTGGATTTACATCTTTTTGGGGTTTGTAACAGGCAAGGAAATGAGCAAAGCGCAATATCAGTTGGCTTGTCACTTCATTGACTCTTCAGAGGAAGAGGGCTAGAATTGCTGACAAGAAGAAGAGGATTGTAAAGGCTATCTCTGATGCTGCCAAGCACTCGGTTCCTCACTGCCTTAAAAAACTATTTTATGTATAAAATGTGTATTCCAATTTTCCAAAAACCTTATATATAGAAATGAATTGATGATAATGTTGATGTTATTCATTGAGACAATTGATCTCTTTTTATGTAATTTTCTAAAAACTATCTCATGATCTCTTTTTGTGTAATGATTATCAGTTGATCTTCTTGTTTACTGAATAAGTAAATATGTATTTGATCTTATTGTTTACTCTGATAAGTAAAAAAATAATCTCTTTTAAATTTAAAATATAAAAAAATCAATTTGAAATCATACTATGATTAACAACAGCAAAAAAAATTCAAAGTAGTAAACTTGTGCTCATTCCTCAAAAAAAGTTCAAACTTCAAAGTATTAGATTTGTGCCAAAGTATTAGACTTGTGCCATTCCATATCAGTAAGTTCTCCAACGATATACAAAATCAGATTTTCATTTGACAAAATTTTTTCAAATGAATACAACCATCTTTTCATAGACTTCAACAATTATGAAATACAAATAGATGGTAGGGTTGAAAATTTTTGTAAGCCTAATAGAACAAGAAAAATTGAACCATAATCATAACACATAAACATATTAAACTCATAGGTAGTTTTGTAAGAAAAAATCTCAATAGCAAACGTAATTACAAAGCACATATATCAATTTTTTTTACATAGAAAACTTCGTTTGAAGACTTCGTAGACTGCATGAGAAGTCTACTTTTACAAGCTAACTAACTAATAAATCAAAAAATTCGATTCCAGAATAAATATCGACTTAAATCAAATGAAACTTATTAAGTACAAAAAGTGCATGTCCAAACCTAAAAATTATAAAAAAAAAACATTATACATATTTTTGAAAAACGTTTTTAAAATAAATACAAAAAATAGACTTCCCAAT
This sequence comes from Eutrema salsugineum, assembly GCF_000478725.1. Classification (NCBI taxonomy): domain Eukaryota; kingdom Viridiplantae; phylum Streptophyta; class Magnoliopsida; order Brassicales; family Brassicaceae; genus Eutrema; species Eutrema salsugineum. Next base: position 1,667,301 of record NW_006256828.1, on the reverse strand, counting down.
TAAACTTCATTCGTAAACTGTTGGAGAAGTCTACTTTGATAAGCTAACTAGCTTAAAAATCAAAAAATCCGATTCCGCTATAAATATGGACTTAAATGAAATAAAAAATCATTGAGTAGGTCAATCACTTGCTAACAAGCATTTCAAAACAAAAAACTTGAAAAAGTACTTTATAAATGTGCAAAAAAAGCGTTTTAAAATAAATACAATAAGTAGACTTCTAATACAGACTTCAAACGTAGATTGGAGGAGAAATCTACTTTTCTCTGTGGAAGTCTGCGAAAAAAGTCTACTTAAAAAATAGGTTATTTTTGCAATTGACCAAAACGTTGACTTTTTCGTAAGTAGACTTCACTTGTAGACTTCAGACATAAAATGTTAGTTTTGCATTTGCCGGGCCATTGACTAACCGAGTAGACTTCTAGCGTATACTTCTGGTATGGGTAGACTTCTGGTATGGGTAGACTTCTCTGACAGTTTACTAGTGAAGTCTCTAGTTTCAATAGAAGTTTACAAGATAAAATAGGTTGTTTTTGCAATTGATTTTCCATAGTAGACTTCACTCGGAAGTCTACTAAAAAAAAGATTCCTTCGATGTTTGACCAAAATTTTGAAATAGACTTCAGGAAGAAGTCTACCTTTTTTAGACTTCTTTCTGAAGTCTACTTCAATTTTCTAAAAAAAATTTAATTTTTTTTAACTATAGTCAAACACAAAAATGACATCTATGTTTTTGGTCAAAATACAAAAGTAACTTAAAAGTAGACTTCTCGAACATACTTAAATAGTAGACGTCAGAAGATAGCGACTACTAAAAAGTCAAAATACGGTTAACTACAAAAATAATATTTTTTCTTCTATAGACTTCTTGCGACTTCAAACGAAGTCTACTAGGCATTTTTTTGTTTTCAAACGAGTAGACTTTAGGAGAAGTCTATTGAAGTCTACTTTCGCAATACAGATATATATTACCGAAATTGAAGTGTATCATTATTTATATCGGTTTTGAGTTCGTTTTTAAGTCTTGTTGCACGCTCATGCATCATATTCTTGAAAGTTATTTATATTAGTTAAAACATAAATAAACTCTTGTTTTTGTTATAAAACTTGCAGAAACTTAGAGGACAACAGTCCATACCAATAGAGGATACAAATAACGATCAAGAAAACATAGATTTCCAAAGAATGGAGGAGAGAATCAAGAAATTATGGCAAAAGTTTAGATGTTACAGATTCGGCTTCAGAAAATGGAGAAGAGGCTCTAATGGATGCAATTCACAAAGGAGAGACTGAAATGGTTAGGAAACTACTTGAAGGAAAGATTGACATAGAGAAACCAAAGGCTCTTGCAGAAAAACAAGGAAAGAAAAGCATATATGATCTCTTGCTAAGTTATGAAATGAGAAGAGCTGAAGAACACAAGTCATAGAAAGCAAAAGGGGAAATATCGGAAACCAAAGAAAGAAATGATTCAGATCAATATTGCAGCTCCAGCATCCAAATCAAACCATGTAAAGGAAAAGATAGGAGAGTTACTATTCACAAGTTTTCACAAGAGAAAGATCTATCATCACAGCGACAGAACGGGAAGTTAATTCTCTTACTTCCATCCACAGAAGAGCTTCTAAAACTTGCAGGTAAGCAATGAAAATACTCAAAATGAAGAACAAACTCTTCCTTCTAAAAAAAAAGTTTATAACCCTTGAAAAATTGGGAATTATGTAGGTGAAAAGCTTGGAGAATGCAACTTCACAAAGATCACCAATGCGGAGAAGGCTGAGATTGATGATTTAGATGTCATATGGGATGATGTTTTTTTCGTCGACCTGAGTTTTGATGTAGAGACTTGCTAACAAAATATAAATCTGTCGAATATGTTTTTCAAAATCTGCAAAAAAAAAAAAAAAAAATTTAAAGATTTAAATCTAAGTCTGCTTGAAGTCTACCAAAACCGTGTAGGAGTATAAGTTTACGCAATTCTGCTAACACTCTACAAACAAAATATAAGTTTGTCGTAGTGGTGGATCTAGAAAACTTTTTTGTTGGAATATAAGTTTATAAGCAAAAAAAAAAAAAAAGTTAGAGGTAATTTTTTCTTTTTTATCACTAAATTAAAAATAATTTGAATAAATTTACCTAAATATTTAAGAAAAGATAAAAAAGAGTAGGGGCACATGACTCCATTACTCCTTCACTACCTCCGCCTTGACTCGTATATGCTTTTTAAGTTCGTTGAAAATGTAGACTTTACACAGGTTTGGTGAGTCGTTGCAAACTAAATAAAAGTCTCTCAGATTGGCTTTTGAAATTTCCAAAACTTGCGACTATACGTGAATCTATGGAATCTTTACCGACTAAATATATGTCTACCGGATAGGCTTTTAAAGTATGCAAAAAGGTGTAGACTTAAGTATGCGTCTAGATCAAATGTAAAGCCACAAAAGTGTACATTTACGAAACTATGACAGATATCACATGGAGTAGTAAATATAACTACTTGATAAGATTTTGAAATTTCCCAAAAACGTGCAGACTGTATGCAACTCTACTGAGCATAGTATCCTATAATCCGTGTGAAGCTGACAGTCAATTTTTAATAAATTTTAGGTGAAAACTGCCAAACAATCTTGAACAATATTATCTTTAAGTTACTAAAAAATTGAGTCGTAGTGACAGCCACATTTATTGTAGTTTGCCAGCTGCACCACAACTAGCCCCATTATTAACCAAATGAAGACTTTGGAGTTTTGAGATATTAAAATAAACAAGTATCGTCCCTTGGTCTTTAACAAGTCGTATAATACTTATAAGTGACAGCTAAGGCAAGTTTCATATCCCCATTGCAACAATAAAAAGTCGACGAATAGAGCTTATGAGATATACATATCTGAAAAATTCACCTTCTCATTTGCTCCAACAAAGGAAGACTTTGGAGTTTTGAGATATAAAAAAGTAACAAGTAGCGTCAGTTGGTCTTTAACAAGTAGTATAAAACTCGCAAGCGACAGCTAAGGCAAGTTTCATATCCCGATGCAACAATAAATAGTCGACGAATAGAGCTTATGAGATATTCATATCTGAAAATTACACTTTCTCATTTGCTCCAACAATACAGTTTTTGTTTAACCCCCAAAATGGAAGAAAAAATAATCAATTTTAGCTCTCGTGCTGATCTCGTTTGTCGTCTGTTGTCGGATTCAGCTCAGCCGGTTCATTACCTTTCTCGGAATTATGGTTCTTTCAAGTCTAAGTGTTTCATCTGCGACGTTTACGGAAGAAATTTCTCAAAGTATTATCTCCACTGTGATGCATGCAATCTTGATGTCCACAAGAATTGTTATTTGCAACCAAGATGTCGTTTCTCAACATTAACGAAGCCTCACACCCTTCAGAAGGTACCTGGTGATTTTGTTTTTTGCTCCGGATGTCAAAAGCCTTGTCATGGGCGTCGTATGCACCACTACCACTGTCCCACTTGCAATGTCGATTTTCACAAGGATTGTCACTTGTACCCTCCAGAGATCACACATCCTTTTCACCCTCTCCATCCACTCAAATTCATCTTCCCTCCAGGTTATTCTTATTCTGACCTTCATAAGTCCATAACGCTACCTTCTAAATGGCTACGAGAGACCTCTGATTCTGAAGCACAAGTCGATAAATCCGATGATGCATCTATCTCTGAGGTAAAATGCAAATGCTGCCAGATACATCTTAAAGTGGTGTATTATCATTGTTCCATATGTAACTTCAGCCTAAATCTCACTTGTACTAGAAAACCGCCACCTCTAACCATCTTAAACTTGAAGAACCATCAGCATACCCTCACCATTTTTCCTAGACGAGTCCCTCTGCCCTGTGATGCGTGTGGCGAGTCTCTCAGCAATACCCAAGATCATGTTTACACTTGTCACCCTTGTGGCTACATGGTTCACAGAACATGTATCTACTTACCCCGTGTCATCAAGATCACTCGCCACCCACATCGCCTATCTCTGTCTTCCTCCCTTCCTTCAGGTTTGCTACGTTGTGGAGTGTGTCGCCATACCATCAATGTCTCGTGCGGGGCAATTCTCTTGCATCAAGGGATGTCAGTATGCCATCCATTCCAGATGTGCAGTGAAAGGAAATGTGTGGGACGGAGAAGATCTTGAAGGAGTGGCTGAAGAGCCTGATGAAGATCTCGAGTCATTTGTGAGGATAGATGACGAGACGATACAACATTTCAGTCATGACCATCACCTAAGACTCCACGAGAACAACAAAATTTGTGATGAAAACAGGTTTTGTCAAGCATGCATTCTTCCAATAATGATATCCGAGAGTTTTTATAGTTGTATGCAGTGCGATTTCCTCCTCCACGAAGCGTGTGCATCACTTCCTCGCAAAAAAGATCATCCTCTACATAAACACCCTCTTATCCTCCATCCAATTGCTCCTGAGCCAACAGAGGACGTGTGGGAGGATTGGGATAGCAACATATCACTTTTTATTCATGGCATGTTTAAATGCAATGGTTGTGGCCAAAGAGGCTACGGTTTCGTGTACAAATGTAGCAAAGAAGACTGCAAGTTCCAGTTAGACATCAGGTGCGCTTCTCTTCCCGATCCTGTTATCCATGGAAGCCATCCACATGACCTCTTCTTCAACCTTAGCCAAGGTGAATGCATGGGGTGTAAGTCTAGTAAGTGTTCACCTTTTTCACTAGAGTGTATTGAGAGCAAGTCATTCTTGGGTCTTAAATGCGCTACTTTGCCAAGTATTACACATTACAAGCATGATAAGCATCCACTTACTCTTTGCTATGGGGAAGAAGATACAACAAGTGGTCAATCATGGTGCGAAATATGTGAAGCAAAATTGGATGTAAAGCAGTGGTTCTATAAATGCGACGAGTATTGCAGTGTCAAGGTTCATATCAGTTGTTTGCTGGGGGAAGAAAGATTCATGAAGCCCACATCCTTAAGAATGAATGGTGGTTGGGTTTCATTTATTCGCAACAATAGCAACACTCGAGCAATATGCATTCACTGCAAGCGTCGTTGCACAGAGCCATTTTTACATAAGAGACAATACAGCTATGAGTATAGTGTTTGTTCTTTACGTTGTTTACTTGGCTGATTTAAAGTATATTAATAAATTTATGAAGAGTCCCGTGTCTTTGTGATTGTCAATGTTTTAACGTTTTTTATATACATGATTGAATATGTATAAACTAGGGGTTGCTTCGCGCGGAATTTTGTATTGTATTTGTTAATATATTTAAAAGAAATTTCTACAATATCAATTTCTACAATATCATTAGATTTTGTATTTCAATTTTTATATATATTTATAGTATTTAATAATTTAATATATAATATTTAGAAAATAATCAAATAATATATCAATTAAAACTTCAAATCAAATTTCGTTGTAGATATCTTTAAATTTATGTGGGTTTATGATTTTTGAATATATACAATTCTTGATTGTTGCATTCAGAAAAAAATATATGTAATAGATAATTAATTATTTAAAAATATCTTGATTCTCTAACATATTTCTAAAATATATTCATAATCTCTCTTTTTCTCTACACTCATTTCCCTCTCCATGTTACTCTCTCTCTCCCTCTCCCTCTCCTTCTCCATCTTCATCTCCCTCTCCCTCTCCCTTTCACTCTCATTTTCCCTCTCATGTTCTCTCTCTCTCATCAATGCAACATCTTGAACCCCACACAACATATTAGACCGGTTGAAATTTCAATCTTTCTCAGGGTTTTCTTTTTTCTAGCCACTCTCAATGTCATCTCTCTAACCTGAGCTCTGTATAATTTTTAAGGGGAACTTCACTCATTTTATGTTTTAAAGATTAGGTTGAACATGTTAACATTTTGTGATACCACAATTTGTTTCACAAAATATGCATTTTCACATCTTTATATTATTATTTAAGTAGTCATTTTAAAAAAAAAAATTATTTTGTAAATTATTACATGATATGCTATTACAAATAACAAAAATAATTAAAATAGGAAATGATATAATTGTCACTCAAGCTTTTTGAAACTCGTGCGAATATTTTTTACCCGTTAATATGCATTTAATTATGATATATTATTCTATTTTTCTTTGAATTTATGTCTTTTGTTATATTCTAGTGTTTATAACGGTTTTAAAACAAATTTGAATATTTTTAGATATTAAAATTTAGGATCCGAGAATATATTTCTCGGATTTGGCAAAACTGGATCCAAATCCGGCTATCTTATAATTTTATGGTTTACTATTCATATCTATCAAATCATATAAATAAAATAAATCATTTAAAATAATAATGAATAAATGCATTAATATATAAACTATTATTTATAAAGAATGTCTTTTCATATTCTTGTTAAATTAATGGATGATAGTTGCCATAAGAATTAAAGTATAATAACACAAAATATAATAAATTATAAATTAATAAATGAATTGATGATGTGTCAAAATTTTAGAGTTTGAAAAAATGATGTGGCATCACGAGAAGAGAGAACATTTTACTTTATATATAGATATATATGTATCAATATAATTACGTACATATAAGATTATTTCAGAATTTATTATGTATATAAATTATAGATGTATGAAAGTAGATAAAAAATGATATAGTTATTGATAATTTTAAATGCTGAAATCAAGCATAAAAGAAAGAAAAAGTTATGGCTTAGATCTTGATGTTTTCTTTCACGTTTCCGTCTTACATTTTTCAAACATGCTTTAAATTTAGAACTCTTTTAGGCCACCAAAAAAAAAAATTGGAACCTTGAGAAAATCTATTAAGACAAACTAATATTTTTGTAACTTGTTATATACTGGTTTTGTCCTTTTCGATTTTGTTTGATGCAATTATGTAAAAGAAAATACCACATCTTTAGTATATATATATATATATATATATATATATTTTTTTTTTTTTTTGTTATCTAAGTAATTGATTAATTGTCAGTCAATTACAACATCTCTTAAACAAGAGAACCTAAACTGTACCTTACAAGAAACAGTGCAGAAATAGAGGCCACTGGCTCATCAAATAGTGAATCTTACAAACAGTTTTAGATCGCACCTATTTTCAAAAACCCAAAGGAGCCTAAAACCTAAGGCAAACATTACAACATGATCAATGTTTTAATACCTTCCAAAAAAAATTCTGCAACCAAACCAAACTTCAGCAACGACAAGAAGAGGGAATGAATCTCTAACTTTCAAATAAGTGACTCAACCAAAAAGGATATCCAGCTGCAACATAAGACTGCATCCGAAGGTCCCTCTATTAGCTACTCTTTTTTCATCTTCCACTTTACCACATCTCTACTCTTTACAATTAAAACAAAAATTTTGATTAAAGTTCCCACACGACATACAAGACTAGATGTTATCACACATTTGCTTAAAGTTTAAAACAGAAGGCTTGAAACAACAGGAAACATTGAACAATTTGCCAAAAGCAATCCGATCAAGCATTGCAAACTACCTCTTCTTACCAATTGTTCAAAACATTTACCTCTTTCAAGGAGTTTCACGAGACTTTCTCTTTCAATTGGTGAAAAACAAAATTCACTTCTCTTAGTATTCCTATCAAATACAATACCGTTGTAACTCTAAGAGGTTTCATGAGCTTACCTTCTTTTTTTTTCTGTTCAAGGTTTCAGATATAGATGCTGAGCATTTCCCACCTAAAGAAGATATAATTCTACAGAACGAAGCGCCTACAGATCTTTACATTTTTGTTTCAAGAGCAGTGGTGTGCAAATTCTTATCGATTATCACTAAAAATGTAATTTTAAAGGCATAGGAATATCAATAAAGTAGCTTTTAACATTGTGTAATTTGTTACAAGACTTCACAGCCTGTGTTGATGGACATGATCAGATTCAAGGGAAAGCAGTTATTGGAAATACCTTTGGAGAGATTAGAGTCTTATGCTATAGACCACAACCTTTCACGGTAAGAATAACCGAGCTATCGCAAATACTAAGGATAAGTAAAACATTTCTGATGAGTGCGATGCACGCTCATTCCAAAGATGGAAGAGTTATAATGAAAAATCTTTTCATGGTATGTGAGTTCAAAACCACATTCTTGAAAGTTATTTATATTAGTTAAAACAAAACTAAACTCATGTTTATAAAACTTGCAGAAACCAAAAGGACAACAGTCGATAGCAATAGAGGGTACAAATAACGATCAAGAAAACAGGGATTTCCAAAGAATGGGATGGGAAGAGTGGAGGATGGAGTCAAGAAAAGATGGCAAAAGTTTAGATGTTAAAATTCGGCTTTTGAAATTGGAGAAGGAGCTCTAATGGATGCAATTCACAGAGGAGATACTGATATGGTTAAGAAGCTACTTGAAGGAAGAATTAACATAGAGAAACCAAAGGCTTGGGCAGAACATCAAGGAAAGAAAAGCATATATGATCTCTTGCTAAGTTATGAAATGAGAAAAGCTGAAGAATAAAAGTCAGAGAAAGCAACAGGGGGAATATCGAATAGCGAGACCAAAGAAAGAAGTTATAATTACGATTCAGATCAATATTGCAGCTCCAGCATCCAAATCATGCCATGTAAAAGAAAAGGTAAGAGAGTTACTATTCACATGTTGTCACAAGATCAGAAAGACCTATCACAGCGACAGAATGGGAAGTTGATACTATTACCTTCATCCATAGAAGAGCTTCTAAGACTTGCAAGTAAGCACTGAAAATACTCAAAATGAAGAACAAACTCTATTCTTTCTCAAAAAATAAAGTGTATAACCGTCCAAAAATTGGAGAATGCAACTTTACAAAGACCACCAATGCGGAGAAGGCTGAGATTGATGATTTAGATGTCATATGGGATGGTGATGATTTGTTCTTTTCATCGAACTCAGTTTTGATGTATATACAGACTTACCAACTAAATATAAGATTATCTGTCGGATATGTTTTTGAAAAGCAAGAGAGAACTTATAGATTTTAGACAAGTTTATCAAATCTTTACAGATTAAATCTAAGTAGGCCAGATAGGCTTTTGAAATCTACCAAAAAAGTGCAAACTTTAGGTAAGTTTGTTAATACTCTGCACATTAAAGTGTTGATTGGTTCAGTCGCTATCACCCACAAACGCAGCGTTTGCGGTTGGTAATGATTAGTAGCGTTTTAGAACAATCATAAAAATTGCTGGAAACAGTTCTGTATCGTCTTATACTGCTGAAATCCAAAAGCTGTTTTCTGCCAGCGTTTGCGGTTGCGGGCGGTAATGGTTAGGTAAAAAAAATGTACGTTATAAAAAATGGAAGATCATATTAAAAATAATTAATTATTAAATTAATTTGTTATAATTCTTTTTTTATTCTTCAGAAAGTTACATAGTCAAACGAAATAACATATGCATCATTTCAACGGATCATTGCGGAAAAATAAACTAAAGATAAAGAACCTAAATTTTGAGTGTACTCTAGAAAAAAACGTATTCTGAAGAATATGATTGAGCACTTTGAAGTTGTTTTAAGTTGGAGTCATGCAAAATATTGATTAGATCAATTGAAAAAATTTTACACCATGCATAAAATAAATCCAGAAGATTTACGTATTGGAGCAAATTTTTTTCCAGTTTATTACATAACTAGACACAATTTTGGGTGATGTTCCCAACAATTGAAATAAAACATGTTATTATAAAATTTATTAGTTTTTTAACTAATTATTTCATATTTATTTATTAATTTTTTATTATTAATTATTTTGAATTAGTGATTTTGATATTTAGCATAATAGTATAGTTTTTATATATTTTTGTAATTATATATGATGTTTATTTTGGTAATTTTATGTTTAACCGGTAAAACATCCGTTGGTTTGCCAGTCAAAAATGTTTCACAAACAGATCCGTCTTAAAAAGTTTAACCAATCGTACAAACCGCTTATAAAAACTCAAAATCGTAATCGCCCGCTTCTACAAACTTCCACACTCGCAACTATAATCGCTGCATTTAAACCAGTCACGCTCTAAATATATCTGCCAGCCCGTAAGTATAGGCTTTTGAAGTCTGAAAAAAAAAAAAAAAAGTAGACTTTATGTAAGTTTTGCGAGTTGTTGCTTTTGAAATCTACGAAAACATGCAGAATTTACGCTAGTCTCAATTATTAACCAAAGGAAGGCTTTTGATATATACTCCGTATTAAAAAAATAACAAGTAGCGTCAATTGGTCATTAACAACTATAAAACTCCCAAGCGACAGCTAAGGCAAGTTTGATATCCCAATGCAACAATACATAGACGACGAATAGAGCTTAAGACATATTCATACACTTTCTCACTTGCTCCAAAAAATACATTTTTCCATCCGAAATGGGAGAAAAGCTTTACGAGTTTAGTTCCCGTGCTGATCTTGTGTGTCCCCTTTTATCTGATTCAGCTCAGCCGGTGCATTTCCTTTCTCGAGAGTATGGTTCTCATATGAATAAGTGCTTCATCTGCGGAGGCGAACAAACTCCAGATAAGAAATATCATCTGCATTGTGTTACATGCAATCTAGATGTCCACAAGGATTGTTATTTGAGACCGAGATGCCGTTTGTCAGAATTAACGAATCCTCACATCCTTAGAAAGGTACGTGGGGATTTCCTTTCTTGCTTTGCATGTAAAACACCTTTTCACGACCCTTCTTCGGTCCAATACCATTACCACTGTCCTACTTGCAATGTGGATTTCCACAAGGGATGCCACTTGTACCTGCCGGAGATAACACATCCTTTTCACCCTCTCCACCCTCTCAAAATGATCTTCCCTCTAGGTTATTCTTATTCTGACATTGATGTGAAATTCACGCTACCTTCTAAATGGTATAGCGAGACCCCTGATTACAAAACACAAGTCGATGAATCTGATGATGTCTCTATATCTGAGGTAAAATGCAAATGTTGTCAAAAACATCTAAAACATGTTTATTATCACTGTTCCATATGCAACTTCAGCTTAAATCTCACTTGTACTTGAAAACCGCCACCCTTCACCATCTTAAACCTGAAGAGCCATGATCAGCATACCCTCACCCTCTTCCCTAGGCGAGTCCCTCTGCCATGTGATGCTTGTGGCACGTCTCTCAACGACACTGAAGATCACGTTTACACTTGTCACCTTTGTAGCTACTTGGTTCACAGAACATGTATCTATTTACCTCGTGTCATCAAGATCACCCGCCACCCACACCGCCTATCTCTGTCTTCCTCCCTTCCTTCTGGTTTAATTAGTTGTGGAGTGTGTCGTCAAATCGTCAATGTCACGTGCGGGCAATTCTCTTGTATCAAGGGATGTCAATATGCCGTCCATTCTAGATGTGCAGTGAAAGGAATTGTGTGGGATGGAGAGGATCTTGAAGGAGTGGCTGAAGAGTCTGATGAAGATCTGGAGTCATTTGTGAGGATTGATGATGAGACGATACAACATTTCAGTCATGACCATCACCTAAGACTCCACAAGAACAATGACGTTTGTGATGATAACAGGTTCTGTCAAGCATGCATTCTTCCAATAATGATATCTGAGAGTTTTTATAGTTGTATGCAGTGCGATTTCCTTTTCCATGAGGTGTGTGCATCTCATCCTCGCAGAAAAGATCATCCTCTACACAAACACCCTCTTATCCTCCATCCAATTGCTCCTAAGGATATGATGATCTGCGCTTCAGGATGGTATTCTGATGATGGTCTTTATCTTAAAGGTGTATTCAAATGCAATGGTTGTGACCAAAAAGGTTATGGTTTCATGTACATATGTAGCAAAAGTGACTGCGAATTCCAGTTAGATATCAGATGCGCTTCACTTCCCGATCTTGTTATCCATGGAAGCCATCCTCATGACCTCTTCTTTAATCTTAACAAAGGTGCATGCATGGGTTGTGAGTTTTATAACTGTTCACCTTTTTCATTAGAGTGTATTCAGTGCAAGTTATTCTTGGGCCTTAAATGTGCTACCTTGCCGAGTGTTATGCATTACAAGCATGATAGGCATCCACTTACACTTTGCTATGGGGAAGAAGATACAAATGGCCAATACTGGTGCGAAGTATGTGAAACAAAATTAGATGCAAAGGAGTGGTTTTATAAATGCGACAACTATTGCAATGTCACAGTTCATATCAGTTGTTTGTTGGGGGAAGAAAGATTTATGAAGCCACTGCCCTTCCCAAGATTGGACTGTGGGGTTTCAATACTTCGCACAAGTACTAGCACTCGAGAAATCTGCAGAAAGTGTGATCGTCGTTCCACAGAGCCCTTTATATATAAGTTAAAATTGTACGACGATGAGTTTATTTTTTGTTCTACACGTTGTTTATCTGGCGAAGAAATGTATTCAGATTGACTTCTCCTCTAATAGAAACTCAGAACTTGTTCAGTCCACGAAATTTCTTTTTGAACCTAGAAAAAACTCAATCTGGTCTAAATTTAAAGGTGCAACACCAAAACACGTTTTAAATGTGATGATAGGCTGCACTTTGTAGCGGCTTGAGATTGGCACAAAAAATCTATTAAAAAGAAGGGGTTTTTGCTAAAAATAACCCAAAACTTGACTTTGAATACAAAAGTAGACCCCTGAAAAACATTTAGCAGAAATAACCTAAAGAGGTAGTGAAAAGACCATTTAAACCTGTATGAGTAAACAAAAAACGGATGTCCTAATTACCGTTTACACCCTGACGAAGTCTACTAAAGTGAAAAAGAAGTCTAATAGTAGACTTCATTTTATCGAAATGAAGTCTACTAAATAATTAAATCTGTAAATTTAATTTTAAAATTTTTTTAAAATTATTTTGGTATCAAATTTACATTCATAAATTCCGTAATTGTAACCCAAATGTACAGAAATTATTTTTTCATATTGGTAAATGGAAATGTATGTTTTTAAATTAAGTAGAAGTAAATTTATTATTTAAGTTTTAAAAGTTGTAGACTTCTATATTGAAGTCTACTTAACCGAATAAATTAATCTAATCGAAATTTAAACCAAAATTAAACCAGGAATAACTTCCCTTAACCAAGAGAAACTAAACAAAACTGAATAAATATTTATCTTAACCAAAAAAATCAAAAATAATTATTTAACCAATACATAAACCAAAATTGAACCAACAATTCTGAACCAAAAATTATTCATTTAACCAAAATTTGTACCTCCCTATATAAATGAAGCCCACGTTTGTAACCCTAATTTTGTAAAAATGAAAACTCAAACCTCTCTCTCTAAAACGGCGCTTCCCCTCTGTTTCAGATTCAACGAGAACATCGATTTTTTTAGATCTGCTTGCGAACGAGCTGTACACGAGGTCTTTTTCTATGCTGTTTCAGGTTAGAAATCTCTCTTTAGATTATACTCTGCTTTTTGTTTTTAGGAAAACGTTTGTTTGATCTTCACTGTAGATGACCTCAACATAGTGAGCAACAAAAGAGGTCCACCGTCGACTTCCTCACCGCCGTGCAGCTTTGTCTGGGTATGGCTTTGATGTCTGGTTCAAATTGTTAGCTTTTTCAAGTTTCTTCTTTTTACTTATTAGCTGATGTTTTGTCCAGAAATTTTGGTTTTATTTAATTGGGATCCATTTTGAATTTTTTTTAAATTCATACTGTACTAAGATCTGAGTGTCATAACTAATTTGATTTAGTTTAGTAATCAGATCTGTGATTATGTGTTTCTCGGAAACCTCCTTTTCCTCTTCTTTATTAGATTTGTTACTTGGGTTGATGTTTAATTTTTACTCATTTCATTTGCAGTATCTCACAAATCTCAACAATTCATCACTGTCATCTCCGAAAGCAGACTTCTTGAGTTGATTTCGAAAGCAGACTTCTTAAGTTGACTTCTTTCATTTGTAGTATCTCACAAATCTCAAAAATTTGTCACCGTCATCTCCATTTTCTCCACCATCGACATCGAGACGGGTAGGGAGTTTTGTCCTAACAGGCCCAAGTGCCAAACACAACAATTAAGCTCATTTACAAAACAGAACCCAATAAGTACTTAATTGATCTTCTGTTTGCTCATGATCTCTTTTTGTGTAATGATTATCAATTTTGTTTGTAATGGTCATTAATTGTAATAATCATCAACTGTAGTAGTCTTTTAATTGTCATCAACCGTTATTTTTATGTATCTTTATCAAATATGTAACATAATCAAATTATTCTATATGGACAAAATATAATGGTTCAGAGTATGGTGCAAAGAAAAGTTCCATAAACTAATTCTAAATAAAAATTTTAAGTGACTGATTTTGCACCAGTTTTAAAACCACAAAATAGAAGAAGAATGGATTGGTGTTACATGTTTATTCAATGTCACAAATTTTTTGAAGTAACTGAATGTTGCATCAGTTTTAAAATCACAAAGTATGTCAAATACAAAAAAAAAGACAAAAAAAACAGAAGAATGAGGTTAGTGTTATTAACAAGAGAACTTAAAAATGACTCTACAATCTTATGGAGTTGATCATTTTCTGTAATAAAACACACAAAAAACCATATTAGCAAACGAAATCACAAACTACATTATTGCAAAAATGTAAGTAACAAATTTTCTATATAGGAGACTTCGTCTGCAGACTTCATCTGTAGACTGGAGATGAAGTCTATTCTTCCAAGCTAACTAGCTATTAAATCAACAAATTCGATTCTACAATAAATATCGACTTAAAACAAATGAAACTCATTGAGTAATTAGACCAGTAGGTAACACCCAAAACCTAAAAATACAAAAAAAAAATTTATATATATTCTGTAATTTTTTTTTAAAAATAATGATACCGAGCAGACTTCGTGTGCAGACTTCATCCGTAGACTGCTGGAGAAGTCTACTTTAATAAGCTAACTAACATAAAAATCAAAACTTCTGATTCAACAATAAATATCGAATGAAATAAAATGAAATTCACTGGGTAGTTCAATCACTTCATAAAAAGCATTTCTAATCCAAAAAAAAAAAATACTTTATAAATTTGCCTAAAACGCGTTTTTAAAAAAAATTACAATAAGTAGACTTCTAAAGCAGACTTCAAACGTAGACTGGCGAAGAAGTCTACTTTTTCATAGTGAAGTCTACTAAAGAAGTCTACTAAAAAACAGGTTATTTTTGCAATTGACCATTTCGTTGACTTTCTTTCAGTAGACTTCAGAAGTAGACTTCCGGCCAAAAAAGTTATTTTAGCATTTGACCGATGCATTGACTAACAAAGTAGACTTCTATTGTAGACTTCATGTACTAGTAGACTTCTCTGACAGTCTACTTTTGAAGTTTACTTTTTCAATAGAAGTCTACAGAAAAAAATAGATTATTTTTGCAATTGGATTTTTTGAGTAGACTTCACTGTGAAGCCTACTTAAAAAAAGATTCCTTCTAAGTTTGACCGAAAAATATAAGTAGACTTCCCAAAGAAGTCTACAGTTTTTAGACTTCCTTGTAGACTACTGCAGCTTTCCGGAGTTTTATGAATTTTTTAATTTTTAAAAAACTTTAGTCAAACACTAAAATGACCTATACGTTTTTGGTCAAACTACAAAAGTAACTCAAAAGTAGACTTCTTGTGTAGACGTAAACAGTAGACTTTAGAAAGAAGTCTACATTAAAAAGTCAAAATACGGTCAACTACAAAAATAACCTCATTTCTTTTGTAGACTTCTTAAGCCTTCAAATGAAGTCTACTATGCTTTTTTTTGTTTTCAAAGGATATCGAGTAGACTTCTCGTGAGGTTTAACGAAGTCTACTTTTAAAAGTCAATTGCAAAAATAACCTTATGTTGACTAGTAGACTTCAGTATACTTCACGAGAAGTCTACTTTCGCGATATGAAAACTGAAATATGGAGAAATTGAAATGCGACGATTACCTTTAACAAAATTGAGCTCGGCTACAATTCTTTTAAGCACCCAGAACTCAGGATTTCACCAAAAATAAGCAACCCAGATGTTAAGTAACCAGAAATCACCAAAAATGCATGACTTTTGGCATTGTAACTTAGCCCAGATGTTTTGGAAAAGAAATTATGAAAGAATGAGGAAGGTTATGAGTGAATGAGCTCAAATCTTTACTTATTACAGCTTTAAAATTGGTTGAGAAGCATTTATTCCATTTTCATGGTTGTTCATGGTGGTCGAAGAAATTGAAGAAGATGGCATTTTCGTAATAAAAAGGTTTTTAGAAGGTCCAAGGAGACTTTAGCCAAATTAAAGAAAAATCGAAATAAAAGATGTATAATGGCTTTTTCGTTAATAGTTTAAGTGAGAATGATAAAATTGTGAGAAAATGGCAAAAGTTGGAGAGAGAAAAAAAGAAGTTAGTTTGGTGTTTGACTTTGAAATATGGGTTAAATCTGAAACTCTCCCTAAAAAGAAACATGCCATAATATTTGAATTATTAGGACACATCTGACTTCCAGTACTTTTTAGAACTCTTTTAGGCCACCAAAAAAAGAAAATAGAAATCTATTAAGACAAACTAATACTTTTCATAATGCTTTTGTCTTATTAGATTTTGATCACTAACCCTCACCGAGCATTGATGCAATTATGTAAAAGGAAAACAACATTACAAGTGAAAAGTCTATCGTTCTAAATCTTAAACTGAAGGCAAGACAAAGTCTAGTTTCAAATTTTTGCTTAATGCAATATGTAAAAATCTCTATATTATTATTTGAGTAGACATTTTAAAATATAACCTTTATTTAGTAAAATATTACATGATATGCCATTACAAATAACAAAGAATAATTAAAATAGAAAAGGATATAGTTGTCTTTCAACTCTATTGCTAAAAATATGGAAAATCTTTATTTCTCATTTAATAGAGTATATTTATTATTTAATTTATAAATTCAAAAATCTGATAGTTTTTATTATTTCTATTTTCAAATGATATTATAAAGTATATTTAATTAAAAAACGTGAAAATAAATTTTTGAATTTAGAAATATTATAAAAATCAAAATTAAAAGTTATGATATTAAAAAAGTGATGAAGTGTTTTTTTTTCGATAATTTGCTACATTTGATTGATTATATAGAAAAATACTTTTTTAGTTATTTTACTAAAACTTTGATATGAAAAATTGATCTTTAATAAAAAAAATTTGTGGTGAAATGAGAGTGAATTTTATAATTAATTATTAAATTTTAATCCAATACAAATATGTTAAGTAAACGGGTTAGTTCGATATGAACAGATTATAATTTTAATTTTTTAATACCCACAAAAAAAATCTCAAAATTCAAATATTAATTTTTTTAAATAGATAATATATTCAATCTACTAAACTATATATATTTTTAAATTAAATATAATTTGTTGTATATTTATTTATTATATATCAAACCTAAGTGTAAAGAATATATTATTTTCATATATAGTTAAAAAGATAAAATTAAATTTTTATAGTTAGTGAACAGATTATAAATGTCAATTATTAAACTATGCAAATTAAAGTTGATGATTATAATATTATAATTTTTAATAATAGCCTAGATAATATTTTAGTTTAGTGCCAACGGGTTTAAAACAACTTATTTTGCTTTACACGCTTATAAAATAACTTCATATACGGATAAACTCATTTTTAATAATTCAAAAAAAAAATATATATATATATATATATCAGGTCAACTTATTATTTAAAATTCACAAAAATATGCACTATATTATTGTAAACTTTATAACAATAACTGTTTTTACAAAATAACTGTTTTCATCAAATTATTTAAATTAATTAAAGATTAAAAATATATTTTCTGCGCTATAGCGCGGATTAATCCATAGTTATTGTTAAATGTTAATCTATTAATTGATTTGAACCGAGAATTGGTAATGGTTTTACAGAAACTATGGTTTGCCAACAGTGAAAAGTCCCCGATCTCACCATATCGCCCACACCGATACGCTGGACCATCGTCGAACCTCCTCTACCTCGAATCTAATCTTTGATCCCGTCACCGGAGAAACGATAGACTTACAGACGAAGGGTGGGAGAGGTAATCCCAAGAATGTTTGAAAACTATCATTTTCTCTGTTTCGGTGTTAGATTAGTAACAAAATCTTTAAACGCAAGCTTTTATTACTTTCTTGAACCGCAAAATACAAAGGCTCTTGCAGAAGCTACTTGAACGATGGATTAACATATATAGAGAAAGTTAGAAACCAATGGCTCCTGCGGAACAACAAGAAAACAATTATTAAATTTTTCCATTATCAAAATAACACAATTTATTAACCTATTGAGGACTCTATCGGATCGAATGATTATTAACCATTTTTTTGTTAGATAAGGGTAAATAATTGATTTATCTATAAGATGAAACAGAAACACTTCGATAAGCTCGTAAGAAAAATACCACATCTCTAGGTCTTTGCATGTACAAAAATTTCAAATAAAAAGTTTATTTTTTTGAATAAAATTTTAAATTATAATCAAAATGAAAAAATTTACAGCTTGTTTGTAAACGTTTTTCTTAAAAAAAAAGACAAAATAAAAACAGAGCCTATTATGAGCTATTTTCTGGTTGCAAACAAAAAGTTTGTTTGTTTGTTTGTCGAAAAACAAAAAAAAATATATCTTTTCAGTTTTAAAAAAAAAAATATTTTCCATCACGAAAATAATATATTTTATAATTATTATACAATATTCCACGAACACGAAGTGCATGCGTCCCACCAACGCGTACGCACATCTGTTGCTTAACCTACTCGTCTTATTTTATCTTCAACTCCTATTCTACCCTCACCTTCACGCTTTGATCCTTCTTCTGCAAACCCAGTTTCGTAATTTCTGTTCCAAAATTCTCACAAACTCAAGACCTATATATAGAAAGTTAGAAACCATTAAAAAAAACACACAACTCTCATCTTATCGAATCGATTCTTTTAATCTAATGTCGTCTCAAGAAACAATATCAGATCAGAGAGAAGGAGCCGAGATCTGCAATGGAGGATCAATCTGCAAGAAAAAAGCCGACGAGATCTTATCTACCATGAATCTACCAAAAGGGCTCCTCCCTTTAGACAACATGACAGAGATCGGACACAACAAATCAACCGGTTATGTCTGGATCAAGATGAACAACAAGGTTCAGCATCGGTTTCAAGCAATCGGACGAAACGTATCGTACGATTCTGAGGTCACTGCGTTCGTCGAGAACCGTCGGATGCGTAGGCTCACCGGAATCAAGAGCAAGGAGCTTCTGCTTTGGGTTACGATCTCTGAGATTTTTGTTAACGATCAAGATCCGACGAAAATTACTTTTGCTAATCCGACGGGACTGTCACGGACTTTCCCCGTCAATGCTTTCGAGGAATAAAAGAGAATTGATTTGTCAACGTTCTTGAACTTTGCTTATTAGCTAAATCATATTTCTTTCGCTTTGCTTACCTTAATTATCTAATCAATGTATTGTTTCCCTTTTTTTTTCTCCAAGATATCTGTATTATCCTATCTGCATCTTTCCAGTTAAAATACTTATGAAACTAATGTTACAAAATAATTAAATTTAGTCTGCCAAACGGGTTTTGAATATGTGAGATAGTTGAATCAACTTTCGCTTTGGCCTGTTAGGAAACTAGTCTATGTTGAATGAATTTGCAAAATTCAATTTTCACTCTTACTATTTTGGATACTCTGTATATTGAATGAATTCCATACGGTGCTTTCATTTCTTTTGCTTTTTTTTTGTGAATGTCAACTTTGAGTAATTGTAATGCTTTCATTTTTTGCTAATTTTTTTTTTTTAAATTGCTATGAAAAAATGACAATACCCTTTTTGTTTTGCTATTGAAGCAGAACTAAGCAGTTGTTATTATTCGCTTTTGTTTGCATGCTAATAGTAATCAGGATTCATGAAAAATGATTGATAGTTACTAGTTAAAATCTCTATAGGCTCTTGACTTATGATTCTTGATAAAATTGACCATGGGTGTTAGAATAGAGAAAAGCGGCAGAGAAACCTCATCGGAGAAAAGGTCGTAATTGGCATGAGATATTTGGAGCTGAATTAGCAGGGTGTTTCAGTAGAGATTTTATCAAAGGAGAATTTGTAGTTTGGTTTCATCTTCCAAAAAAAAAAAAGGAAGTTTCTACCTAGAGACACAATTTGGTACATTGATAAGGGAATATGGTTCTTGGAGGTGACTGGACACTTACGAGAAAGAAAACATAAGAGTTTTAGCTCGTATCTCCGAACTTAGGCAAAGAGATACGTGTATGCATAAGAGTATTAGCTCGCGTATCTCCTACCCGAAACCGAACCAAATATATGAATGTCCAGGCCTACTTCCATTATCATGTTATTTTCGTCCCGCTAATTAAACTGAGAAAACGAGGCAAAACGTGAGACCAACATCGTGTATGATTGCGGAGCCCTGATAAAAATATATGTCTGTCATTTTTTATTTCATTTCCGCTTTGCTGATAAAAATTTAGCATTGTTAACCTTATGGACCTATGGTCACTATAATAGTAGAATGACACAGAAAAGATTAACATGATGACATGCTCGATGCAAGAAATGGTCCAAATTTTTGATTCTTTATAATAAAATATTAAGCTTATGAGTTTCATTTTCCATGCGGCAAAGGCGAAGATTTGTTTCATGTTTAAAATAAAATAAAAATATATATAAGTATATTCCACCAGGAACACTAATTAGTGCATGCGTCCCACTCCTCCCTACGTAGTACGCACATCTAACATACTCACATTTATCTTCACGCTTTACCTCCAGGATTCTCACAGAAAAGAGCCTATTATATAAGAAAACCATCAAAAATCCCCAGCATCACACGACCATCTCATAACCTATAATGTCGACTCAAGAAACAAAACAAGATCAAAGAGAAGGAGCAGAGATCTTCAATGGAGGATCAGTCTGCAAGCAAAAAGCCGACGAGATCTTATCGACCATGAATCTACCCAAAGGACTTCTCCCTTTGGACACAATGACCGAGATCGGTTTCAACAAGTCGACCGGTTATTTCTGGATCAAGATGAAGAACAAGGTTCAGCACCGGTTTAAAGGCATCGGAAAAACCGTGTCGTACGACTCGGAGGTTACTGCGTTCGTTGAGAACCGTCGGATGCGTACGATAACCGGAATCAAGAGCAAGGAGCTTCTTATTTGGTTTACTGTCTCTGAGATTTTTGTTGATGAACAAGATCCGAAACAAATCAGTTTTGCCAATCCAACGGGATTGGCACGTTCTTTTCTTGTCTCTGCTTTCGAAGAAGAGAAATGATTTTGTCAACGAGGGTATTACGTTGACTTTTTCTTTTTATGATCACATCGATACCATTATTTTGTATTCTTATATATCTTTTATCATTCTCTTTCACTTCTTTTTTTAACTACTTTGTAATCTTTTGCATTGGCTTTTATTTTTCTTTCTGAAAATATAACATCCCGACTCTTGATTAACTAAAGATCGGATGTTACCAGTTTCCTAATTCCGGTTTATTAAATTAAACCACTTCTATATCTTTTTATTTTAATAGGACCTTTCCAAATTCCTTCTTAAGAGTCCGGGTGGCCTCCCATTAAGCGCTCCTGTTATAAGTCGTTTAGCTCGACTTCTGATGTTGGACGTGGCTCACTCCAATGAAGAAGACCTTATCCTGAGACAAGTCTTTTTCGATATCTCCTTGTTTTGTCTAGCAAGTTCTTCGTCACTCCAAAGCTCTTCTTCAAATTCCTCTGTTGCATAACGTTTTTCTGCTTTGATGTTGTATGGGACAGCTTCTGTGAGACATCTTGTCGATATTAGCAATGAATCTTCCGGTTTGGGCAGTCCATTATAGCTCAGAGTTGCTAGAAAAGACCATC
>NW_006256828.1:1313487-1645066 GCF_000478725.1 Eutrema salsugineum | reverse complement strand
CAGATCTAAGCCAGATCTAAGAAAAGACCACTTAAAAGTCAATCATGCATATATGAGAGAGGATGAAGCCACAAAGTCTTCACCTTGGCTTAGAAGGTTGAGAAACTGGAGGAGGAGGCAGAGGAGAAGGAGATCTAAGAGGAGATCCATCAGAATCAGATCCCATCTCAACCAGAGGCAAAGGAGGCGGCGCAGACATCTTGGCTGGACAAGGAAGCTTCAGCGGAAAGAGAGACTTGGAGGATGGTGGTGGCCGCGGCAAGGAGAGAGAGAGACACGACCAGGAGAGAGAAAAAAGAAGAAGAAAACGCAGGGAGAGAGAGGAAGAGAGCAGCTCGGCGCAGAGAAGAGAGAATGAGAGAAAAAAGTGGCTAGGGTTGTTTAGAAGCTTAATGAGGGTTTTAAGGATTTAATTAGGTATTTATATGGAGGTTTAATAGGTGGACTGGGCTTAATGGGCTCTTAAGTTTTAAGGATTTAATTAGGTATTTATATGGAGGTTTAATATGTGGACTAGGCTTAATGGGTTCTTAAGAGGAATTAGAAAAGGTCCAAATAAAAAGAAAAAGGAAATAGAGATGATTTAATTTAATAAAACCAGAATTAGGAAACTGGTAACATCCGATCTTTGGTTAACCAAGAGTCGGGATGTTACAATCTTCCCCCTTACACAGGATTTGTCCTCGAATCCTAAGAGAGAAGTTCCTGAAAGAAACTTCGAAGGCTAAAGACCAAGAGAAACAAAAGCGCAAAAGACAAGAGGAGCTTGGTCGCAGAAGAGAAGGAAATCAGAAATGAACTCAGGAAATAGAAGCAGTAAATGAAATTTTTTAAAAAAAATGGGATTAGAAGGAAAGGTAAAAATAAAATTAGAAGTGGAATCAAGCGAAAAGGCAGATTGGAATTAGAAGGACTCATAAATAAAATCAGAAAAGGAATTAGAAGTGAATCATGGCACCAGAAAAGATAATGGCGAGGAAAGAAAAAGCAGAAGGGAAGCCATAAGACACATGGCGCCAAAAAGGAATTGAAGGCTAAGGGTTTAGAACGCAGAGTGATCAACAGAATCGTGTAGGAAGGAAAGTTTAAGGTATTATGCAATTTAAAACACTTTAGAAATAAATCAAAACCTTTTTCTTATTAACTTAAAATGAGGAGTAGAACATATAGTTTTAAAAATACAAAATACTAGGAAACACCAACAAAGAACTCTAGCTAAGTCCTAATAACTAGATCTTAAAGCAATCAATCAATCAAATAGAACAGAATAAATAAAGAGTAAGTAGTTATACTCCTGAAAACAATTTTTCCTAATCACTATCAGCATCTTCAAGAAGATCATCTTCAGAGGGGTCTTCTTCGGAAGGATCTTCATCTTCATCCATTTTGCTGTCAGAAGAGATGTAGACAGGCCTTCCAGTCTGAAAGGATCTCTCTACCCACAAGGCTCTGTTGTAGACTTCCCTTACACGACTTCCTATGCCTCTGCCCATCTCCCTGATCATTGCCCTGAAGTTGGAATGCAGACCCTGGAAGAAGAAGTTAGCAAACTCTGAGCAGTGTAGGCCTCGGGTGCATGCTCCATTGCATTAACAAAATCTTGATGGTATTCTTGAAGCGTCCTGTCTGCCTGGATGGCAAACCCTCTCCAACCACCAAGTGGGTTCACCGGAGGAGCTCCTGGTGCTGTTGATGTCTTCAGGCATTAGCAGCATCGCCCATGCTCCACCATTTGCTGAGCAGCTGGCTTGCTCTCAGAAGGAGGCGCATGAACAGAACTAGGCTGCTGCAGAGTAGGAACTGAAGGGGCTCTCCTAGCCTGGTTCAGTCCACTTGTAGATGCCTCATGCACCTCATTACATCTCCAATGAGTGTACTGTAGGGTCACCCGGATAGCAGCAATTGTCCTCTTCCTGGCTGTCTCCTTGGTCCTATACCCAAATCTAGAAGAGGAAGGAAAAAAGAAAAAGGAAAAGAGAATCTATTAGATCAGCGTCTATAAGTTGTTGGTTGTTCTAGGTTTGAAAATATTTTAAAACATTTTTTAATAAAAAAGTTTTTCACAAACAGTTTTCTCTTTGAAAACAAAAACGGGCGCGACGACTTTAGAACGGAGCTAAAGTGATCTAATCCTGGGCTCTGATACCAATTGTAACATCCCTATCCCGGGCTCTTAAGAGGCAGGGAATCGAGAATATTAGATCGCCAGGAAAACGTCCAGGTAACAATCAACAACATAGACTTAGGCTGATCTATCAACTACACCCCTCTTCTTCCTTTGTCTTTCAGGTGTAGTTGATAGATCAGCTAAAGTCGATGTTATTGATTGTTACCTGGGCGTTTTCCTAGCGATGTGCTCACCAAATCGGATATCCTATCGAACTCGATTTGATAGCCGATCTAACATTCCCGGTTCCCCATTTCTTAAGAGCCCGGGATAGGGATGCTACAGAAAAACTGTTAAATCTATTATGTCACCAAATCAAACACATTATTGCTCTCCATCTTAGCTAGTTACATGTCTTCATCAACAACCAATATCATCTTCTAATTAAAAAAAATTAACTAGGAAAACATAAATAATCATATTTATTATATATTGGACTAGAAGCATATTACAGTTAGAGAAATAAATCACCGTTTCGTACTTCGTATATATATTTATATACAATACCACTTTGTAAGCCTATATTTAATGAAAATCATATGAATAAAGAAAAAATATATGTATATTTTAAGAAAATCAATGGTGAGATTCACCCCACATATCCATGAGATAACTCTTACAACTACTAGTATTAAGAGACCAAGATTCATGATCTAACCATTTTCTTCTCTTCTGTATTGTCCTCAACGATTCTTGTTTCTGTTCTTCTTCTTGTTGCTCGTATGAAGATGTCTCAATCTTCTTGAGATTGTGTCTGTATTCAACAACTACTTGTTCAAACACTTCGACCTCAAACATGTTCATCTTCACCTTAGGGTTTATGTGATCCCTCACAAACGCAAACGCCAATTGGTCTCGCGGGTTAAACGCTTCTAACTCGTTGAACATAAAGCACGAGAACAGGTTGCTTCTTACCCCGTGTCTTCTTAGTATCAATGCACTGTCTGGTACATCTAATTTAAATAGTATAAAAATAACAAATGTCATTTAAACACAAAACATCAACAAAAATTTGAATTCAAATATCAGTTTTCATTACAATTAACATGACAAATAATAAATTTTAAGAACATAAAGATCGAATGAATATAAGCTTATAAAGATATTATCATACCTATATAAAAAATAGTATCACCCCTACATAAAAAATGAAAATATACAAGTTGGTCCGTTTTCATGTCTGTGCATTTTAAATGACGTAATAATCTTCACTTAGACAGACCAAAACCATCGAACAACTTGCTTTTGGGACCCTCACTTGATTTTATAACATGTCTTTCTCTATCTCATATTCTCATTGATGTGTTATATTATGGGACCACGTCGTCAATTCTTTGATTGAAACTATGATTTTATTTTATTTTTAAAGGAATATGTCAAAAAAGAAAAAAAAAATCTATAGCTAGAAGATGTTAAGCAAAAACACTAGTTTTGTAATCCATTAGATCCTAAAATGTTTTCTGTTGTTTGTAATCGTATTTTCTTATGCTATATTCCAGAGCTTCTATAATCAACTACATAATGATATTGATAATAACAAATCAGTTACTAAAGGATCAAGTTATATCTCTACAAATTGAATAATTGAAAGCATGGTTTTCATGATTACCCGTGGCTTCAATTTTGAAAAGTCACAAGTAAAAAGAACATAACCTAACCAACTAAAGCCAATCTTCATGCAGAAGACATGACTCTTTAGTCTTTATTGCAAAGACACAAGAGTACACACCAACATTCTAGACAAAGAAAGGTATATGTTTTTCTTAAGATGTTTACGTCAATATTATTATCATATTTAACAAGGGAATTACATTTATACAGAAAATCAACCTTAGACCATATATATATATATATATATATATCAAAAGCATTACTTGAAAAGAAATCGAATAATTTCAAGTTTTTTAATAGTATATATAATAGTTGTGATAATAATTTTTTTTTTGAAAATACACGTTATGAATAAAAACCACTCACTCATCCTTAAAATTTTATAAAAGAAAATGGCTTCACAGAAAACAAAGTTAAAGTCTAAGAAAGTAATTTGAAAATAAATATCATCATAAGCTTGCACAATTGAGTCTTGATTCCACTATCTAATTAATTATGCGTATATATATGTACAGAATCAATAGTTAATACTTTCAGATTACTATATTAGATTCTATGTTGTATGAAACCTTACCTAACCGTCCTTAATACGGGCAAAGAATATTTGTATAATTTTAAAGCTTGTTCGTTATGATTTAGGGAAGATTTTATTACCCGTGGGATATGGCAACTTATGAGAGCTCCAAGGCTTTAAACCATGCTCACAATAAGTCTCCATTTGCATCCTTAGCCCTTGAACATCTCCCCATTTCTTCCACCTCGCAGTAGCCATCGCTTCCTCCATTGTATTCACAAAAAATGGATGTTTAGATATGGCCATATCGGCCTCAGGAACTACTAACATCGAATGAATTAGAAGTAGAGGATCGATCATGAGCTGGATTTTTGCGTCGATCCATATACTAAACTTGGAACTTGGAAACAATCTATGTATTAGATACTTTGGTATAACACCGTTCATAGCCGGATTAACGTATAGGCTTTCGGATTTTGAGATTTTGATGATTCTCCATGCTCCAACTCTAGAACCTCTTGGATTGTTGTTTTTTGAGATGACATTGTGGTGATAGAGTGAATTTAATGTCTTATCGTCGATGAACATGTAGAAACAAACGGTTTCTAAGGTTTTAACTCCGAGTCCCACTGGTTGTCTAATCTTGTCATGGTCGTTAAATATGGCTGATGCAACTACTAGTCCACATTTCTCCATCTCAGCTCTATCTACCAAATCAGAGAACAAATAAAGTTAAATATATAGAGGGATAAATAAAAACTAAAATTTAATGCGATGTGGTAAAAAATCTCAAAAAATGATTTAAGAATTAAATAAATTCTCAAAAATATTTCTAGTAGAATCATTGAAAACAAAGAAAATCCAATCCAACATAGACACTAAAGATGCAAACAAAAAAATATTATGATCCGGTTTATGTTTTGACTAAATAAAATTATAAGGATATATTGTTGGATAATTAAGCTATATTTCATAATCCGGTTACTGGTTCAACCGGTTGATTTTTAACCTAAATGATGAAAATCTCACCGGAATTGCTGATCGGAAAATCTCTGAAGAAGCCGCACGGGACTTCGACGTCATTTTTCGAATGATTGAAATAAGAAAATCTCTTCTGGGCACTGAAATTACCACCGAAAGTTTCACTTTTTCCATTAATGTATCTCAAATTCTCCGATGATGATGATGATGATGAATCGCTACATATACTCTGTATCTCCTTCAAAACAGTCCAGTAATCTGATTCAAATAAAACAGCAATATTTTTTTTTTGGTTTTAAACAACAAATAAAATTCTTTAATAAAAGCAAATAACAATGTTCGATTCTGATAAGCATTCCGAAAGGAACTCAGAACATTTATCAAAAAATAAAGAAAAAAAAACTAAAGAAGAATTTGATGAATTTTGTTAAGTTTAATTACCTGAGAAGAAAACAGGGGAAGAACAAGAAGATCGGTGAGTGGGAAGAGCGTATTTGTGTTCACCGTAAGAAGAAGGATAAGAGAAATTTTTGGTTTGAATCGGATCGAACGGTGAGTATCGAAAGACGCATTGGTTTCTTGAGAGAGAGACGTATAGAAACAGAGAAAGTGTGGTGAATAAGTAGAGAAGTGAAAAACAGAGGAGCTTTGATCGGACACAGAGAGGCGGAGATGCGGTGACGCTGATGAATTTTCCCATCGGAGAAGAAGATTTATGGTTTATGATTCATTTTGGTGTTTTTTTTTTAAAAAAAAAATTCTTTGGCATTTAGTGTTTGAAGGTGGAGAAGAAGGAAAGGAGGATCTTCATTTGAGTTTGTGCTGATGGATAAAACTGGAAGTTAGAAACTTCAGCAGCTTTTTATGGTAAAGCGTTACTGACAAAAATAATAATAATTTGTTATTTAGGAAAAGTAGAAAATCTTTATAAAATAATTAAAAATCTTTTTTTTTTCTATATTTTGCGTAGGATTTCTATATTATTACGATGTGAATTTTGGGAGGAAGATTAACAAAAAAAAAAAAAACTGAGATATTCCTCAATGACTCCCTCATGTGCCCACATGATGAAGCAATAGTTTTTTCAGTTCTTCAGTCTTGTAATGATTTCTCAAACGGTGCAGAAGAGATTCACAATATGTAGTTCCTTTTTATTAACCATGCCAAAATCATACTGAAGATTATGATCCAAATTATATGTTTTTTATTCGGATAGTTTCGAATTAAAAAAAAAAATTCAGTTTCAACACAAAAAAAGTTTATAGATTTTTGTTTTTCTAATGCTAAGTGAATCAAAACTCAAGCTTCATATATGAGATAAGATAAGTCGACATTGCTGAAAGTTGAAACATTTTTAATGTATTTTACTTTTTTGTCAAACAGATTAATATGCAAATAACGTGCCACACGTAGAACCGATCGTCCTAGTTCGGTATATTATGAGTAAAATTGTCCCATGATAAGCGTGTTGAAAGAAGAATCGTTTATTGTGTAGTCGTTTGTGAAACCGGTTTGCTGTGTTTTCAAGCGTTACATAAAGTTAGTTTTGGTCAGTTTTTTTAGTGATAACATCTTCATTTGTCAGAAGTAATTTGTTTAAGTATTTTTAAATGGTAATGTAACAGAAAAAAAGGATTTTAAGATCAACAAAAGATTTTTGCTTTTGTATGAGTATGAATTTATTTTTTGTTTGTTTGGGCCTTAATTTGAACAACCATTGTTAAACTGGTAAACTACGTTTCACGGTGGAGAATAAAAGGAAACAAAGAAGCGTGGTAACGATGACCATCAAACCATAATTTAACACCATTCGACTTGAAATATCCATCTGAAGGAACATTCAAATATTCAATGCATACGAAGATCGATGAAATAATTTCATGGTCAAGAAAGTATCGAACATCTCTTTTGCCTCATCGACACTCCTCTTAGTACAAAATTCAGACACCAATATATAAAAAATGTAATATTTCCATACCAAGTAGTGGATTATCCATAACATCGATCATATGGTCAAAAATAATCTCCTTAGCTTTCAAAAGCTTCCCCTTCTCTAAGACTCTAATAAGACACATTTCAATGATATCACCTATTTCATCTCCATTCACGATTCTATGTTCGTTCATGTCTTTCAACACCGTCACTCCATTAATCGAAAATTCAACAGTTCAGAACTTATAACACACTTACATTTAGAACCAGTTAGGCTTAACGAAATTTTTTTCACAGTGTCAATAACACATTTTGATCAACTATCACATGTATTGTTTTTTTTTTTAAAAAAAAAAAATAAGTGCATTGTGTAAACACAAACACTATACATTTTTGACGCAATAAAAAAATAAGTTAGATATGATTTCACAAAAATTCAATAAAAAGTAATAAAAAAAATTCTTACTTTGTTATAAGTTTATATGGTTATATCAAATTCTAAGAAATATATCAACTTATAAAATTAATTGGATCATACTTTTGAAAAATACTTTAATATGCTTTCTTATTCTTTTATCAAAATATATTATTTTGAACTGGTACAAATCGAAACCAACTTGGAAAAATAATTGAAAATGTAGATCAATCATATTATTTAATTTATCATATAATTTTTATAGTATAAGTTTAATCATTTTAGGAAATGTAAATTAAGCATATACAGTATATATCTCTGCACATGGTTAATATCAAAATTGTTCTAAAATTTTTTCGGTCTATTTTCGCGAATTTCGCGTAGGTCTGAGAGAGAGAGAGAGAGCACAGTGCTTTCTTTGAAAGGGTTAATTGGGACATGTCTTCTTCTTCTTCATCTTCTTCCTCTTGATCCTCTCACCCATTTTTTCATGTCTCTTCCAACCAAACGCTCTACTTGCTCCTCCGCTTCTCCTGCCTCCACCGACTCCTCTTACTCTTCTCCCCCTCCGATGAAAAAGGCCAAGAACGGCCTCCACACTCCTTCCTCTCAGCCTAACGCCGCCGACAAGGTTGGCTTCCCCATGGAGGATGATGCAACTCCCGCCGCCGCGAATCTCTCTCGGAAGAAAGCTACACTCCCCCAGCCTAGTAAGAAGCTCGTCATCAAGCTCAATAAAGGTATTCGCGCGATTTTTGATCGTAATCGGAATTTTATTCGAAAAATCTTAGGATTTATTTGGATATTATGTAAATGGATGCTTTTGATTAATTGGAAATGGACTCTATTTACGATTTATTAGTAGCTTAGATTTCTCGATTTTAGGGTTTTATATAGGCTTGCTGGATAATTACTTGCGATTGATGGGGATTTTGTGTGGTTTTTAGTGTTAGATTGCAGCGGAATTCACTGTAAATCGAGTCTCACTGTTGATTTTGATGTGGATGAGTGATAAGGTTTTTTTTGCTTTTTCTTAGAGCCTGAGTCTCTTTGTCTAGCTGATCTGGGAGTTTAAGATCCGGAATTTTGTTATGTACAATCTAGTTGTCTTCTTTCTCAATGAAGATTGGTTTGCCATTGAAAAAAATCTTGAGAATTATGGAGAATCGTCATTAGTAGATTGGCTATAGCAATTGTGAGGATGTGGATAAAAACCATTTTTTTGTAATTTAAAGGTTTCTGATTGTATCGTTTGTATTGAAGCCAAACCGAGTCTACCAACAAACTTTGAAGAGATTACCTGGGAAAAGCTGCAGTCAGCTATTAGAGCTATATTCCTGAAAAAGCCTGTTTCTTTTGATCTCGAGAGGCTTTACCAGGTAAGGCTACTTGTAAATTTTCTAGCTTTCTTTTGTAGGGCGCTTCTTGTCGAATGTGAGAATGTTTTACTGATGAAAAAAATGTTGACTTTTTTTTTTGTTAGGCTGTTGATAATCTTTGCTTGCATAAGCTGGAAGGAAAGCTTTACGAACGGATTGAAAAGGAGTGTGAAGAACACATTTCTGCAGCTTTACAATCTTTAGTTGGCCAAGACACTGATCTGTCTGTTTTCTTGTCGCTTGTTGAGAACTGCTGGCAAGATTTCTGTGACCAGATGCTAATGATCCGTAGCATAGCCTTGTCTCTGGATCGGAAATATGTGATACAAAACCCAAATGTACGTTCATTATGGGAGATGGGCCTACAACTTTTTCGGAAGCATCTCGCTCTGTCCCCTGAAGTTGAGCAGAGGACAGTTACTGCTCTCTTAAGAATGATTGAAAAGGAAAGGTAATTTTGTACTAATTCAGGTCTTTTAAAATTAAAAATATAAGAAGCAATGTTAATTTTGTCATATTGGGAATTTATTTTCACAAAGCCACCCTTTGCCTTAGTTGTCTTGCTTCTGAGTGAATCATTTGAAGTTTTGGACGGTCTGTGAACTATTTCTGTCTTGCAGTGATATTTAGTTATAGCCTTCTAGGTAAAATCTCAGGACAAATGAGCACTATTGTAAGTCATTTATATATTAGACAATGTTTTCACCTGAATGTACTGACCTTTCTTGCATGACATTGGTCCTGCAGATTAGCTGAAGCTGTTAATAGGACACTACTAAGCCATCTTTTAAAGATGTTTACTTCATTGGGAATATATACGGAAAGCTTTGAGAAACATTTCCTTGAATGCACTTCTGAATTTTATGCTGCTGAAGGAATGAAATACATGCAGCAGTATGACGTTGCCGAGTACCTGAAGCATGTCGAGGTGCCTTGCATGACTTCATATAATTTATCCTAATGATAAGCTGCAGTACAGGTTATAAGTTGATCTGGTCTCTCTAAGGTTTCTACTGGTGATTGGTGCAGGGAAGGTTGCATGAAGAGAATGAAAGATGCATACTGTACATAGATGCAGGAACCAGGAAACCGTTGATAGCAACTATCGAAAAGCAACTTCTCGAGCGTCATATACTTGCTGTTATTGATAAGGTTTATCTCTCGTCATCCTTTTGGTTGTGTGCAAAAATTTTGATTTGCTAAAGCTTATTTTATCTCTAAACACTTCCAGGGTTTCTCACCATTAATGGATGGACGTCGTACGGAGGACCTCCAGAGGATGTACACCCTGTTTTCTAGGGTCAATGCACTTGAGTCTCTGAGGCAGGCGCTAAGTTCCTACATTCGGAAAACTGGGCATAAGATCGTTATGGATGAAGAGAAAGACAAAGATATGGTACAATCACTATTGGACTTCAAGGCTTCTCTTGATATAGTATGGGAAGAGAGCTTTTGCAAGAATGAATCATTTGGCAACACCATCAAAGATTCATTTGAGCATCTGATAAATCTTCGCCAGGTATTGAATATTTATTTGCTTGATTATTGCCATCTTTTGCTAAAATTTGTACTTTCAAATAAAAGCAACATCCTGATTATTTTGGAAATGTCAACCTTATAATTACATTGCTGAATTTTGTGGGCTTTATAGCAATCTAGAGATTATCATTGCTCTTTATCCACTGTATTGCTACAATATTTTTTGTTGAAACATTTGTGGGCACTGGGTATAATTGTCAAATTTAATTTCGATATCGGGCTTCTGTTTGGGGCGCTGAAACTAATTGCAGTTGTGTTGTTGCTAGTGTTCATCACTTCGAATACAAAATAGTCTTGACCAATTTTATCCAGTATTTGGTCATAACTCTAGTCTTGAGCACTAGTTTTCCTTCGTAATATCAAGAATCCTTTTGACAAAAGTTCACATTACCATTCTGCTCAGTAGTGATTCACCGTATTAATTATAGAAGTTTCAAGTTTGCACATTAGCATGCGCCCCCAAGTAATTTACTTCTTATACTCGTCTGTTTTTCAGAATCGGCGAGCTGAACTTATCGCTAAGTTTTTGGATGAGAAGCTCCGTGCTGGAAATAAGGGTACTTCTGAAGAAGAATTGGAGAGTACCCTTGAAAAAGTCTTGGTTTTGTTCAGATTTATCCAGGTCATCTATGATTTTTGACATCTAGTACTGTGTTTGTTTAAATAACTGCCTTCAGGCCATTCCATGGTCTGAAAAAACCATCTACTTGACCATTTAGATTCAGTTTGGTTGAAATTTTTTTATTTTTAATGATCAAAGGGTAAAGATGTGTTCGAAGCATTCTATAAAAAGGATCTTGCTAAGAGACTCCTGTTGGGAAAGAGTGCTTCAATTGATGCTGAGAAATCCATGATCTCTAAGGTTGAAGACAATTTCTTATTATCTCATTCTTACAGAAAAGTTTTCTTTATCGGTAACTTCTTACACACTGACCCAATTTTGGTGACACCTACAGCTGAAGACTGAGTGTGGTAGCCAGTTTACAAACAAGCTCGAAGGGATGTTCAAGGTTCTCTTTCTTTCTCATTCTCTATTTTTTTGAAAATGTTGGTCTTTAAGTTTTACTAAAGAAACAAACAACAGGATCTTAATTTTTTATTATCTTACAAGTATCCTAGCATTATATTCCAAGTTCAGGGTTTTTACTAGTCGGTACTGGTCTAATCTCAGACAAGATTGTTGGATGCTCTTGCAACATACCTACTTTAAGGAACCTATGTGCATGTACAACAATTATAATGAGCTTGTACTCCCTGTTTTCTTGAAATTTTCTCAGGATATTGAATTGTCAAAGGAAATCAATGAGTCATTCAAACAATCGTCTCAGGCCAGAACAAAACTGCCATCGGGAATTGAGATGAGTGTCCACGTTTTAACAACAGGGTATGTACTATGTATCAAATTCATCCAGGATTATACCGGATAGCATGCACTATATTTATAAAACTTGTTAACGTTCCATGTATAATGCAGGTACTGGCCAACATATCCACCTATGGATGTTAAGCTTCCTCATGAATTAAATGTCTATCAGGTTTTACAAGAAGTTCTGATATATTTTTCCTTTCCCGATGGGCTTTTTCTTACAAGCATTTTTTTCTAATTTATCTGTTTGTTTCGTAGGATATCTTCAAAGAGTTCTATTTGAGCAAGTACAGTGGGAGGAGGTTAATGTGGCAAAATTCATTAGGTCACTGTGTTTTGAAGGCAGATTTCTCCAAAGGCAAAAAAGAGCTTGCTGTTTCCCTGTTTCAGGTCAGTCAAATTTTCTCTTTTTCCCTTTTCGAGCATTTCCTGTCATTCCCCGCGTGTGAATCCATTGCTTAGAAGATGTGTTGTCTTTTAATGTCTCAGGCTGTTGTGTTGATGTTATTTAACGATGCAATGAAACTTAGCTTCGAAGACATAAAAGATTCCACTGGGATAGAGGACAAGGAACTGAGAAGAACTTTGCAGTCGCTTGCTTGTGGGAAAGTTCGTGTCCTGCAGAAGGTTAGGAAAAATCTGGACTCTGTTAACTCACCTTTCTACTAATGCAGAAACTACTGAGATCGTGGCTTTGCTTTTGTTTCCCCCCCCCCCCCCATCTTGATGCACATTATGTAAATGTTCTTGCAGTATCCAAAGGGAAGAGACGTACAAGACGGGGATGAATTTGATTTTAATGATACCTTTACAGCTCCTCTGTATCGCATCAAGGTACATCAATTTTTTTTCTGGTCGCCTCACTTCAAACTTTCTAGAATCTCGTAATAGTCTCTTGTTTCCCTTATGGCATAGAGTATGAACCAAATTATGATTTTTCTGGGTGCAGGTGAATGCAATCCAGATGAAAGAGACGGTAGAAGAGAACACGAGTACAACAGAGAGAGTATTCCAGGACCGACAATACCAGGTTTATTTCCTCTTCTGTTTCGTTTACAATTTGGTTCCTTGAAAAAGAGAAGATTTGACATAAATGACTTGCCCCATCGCATTCTTCTCTTACAGATCGATGCAGCCATTGTTCGAATTATGAAGACAAGAAAAGTCTTAAGCCATACTCTTCTAATCACTGAGCTCTTCCAACAGGTAACTTTCTTATATGTCTTTCTTGATGATGCCAAAACCCCTAAAATAAGATTAATAAAAAAAAAAACGGAACTATATCTTGAGCTAATGTTTCACTTGATGGACTGGATAAGTAACATGTTGGTTAATGAAAAAGAACGTGAAGTTCGTTACTCGGTCCAACCTTGATGTTGACCCTTGTTGCTATGGTGATGAGAGAGTTTCTTATTATTGTTCTTAACGTAATATACACTGTATGAAATGTATGGATTATGTTTTTGTGATTTTGCAGCTGAAATTTCCAATAAAACCGGCTGATCTGAAGAAGAGGATAGAAAGCCTGATCGATCGAGAATACTTGGAGAGGGACAAGAACAATCCTCAGATATATAATTATCTTGCTTAGAATCTCTCTCGTAAACACCTTCATAACATTTTCTTCTCTGTATATTTTATTCACAATCAGTGGTCGAATTTTCTTCTTCAATTTGGAAAAAAAAAAAAGAAAAAAAAGAACTCAGAGATTCCGATGATCTTTCTTGCCTTTTCGACTGATTTTATGTATATGCTTGTGAACCACGG
This sequence comes from Eutrema salsugineum, assembly GCF_000478725.1. NCBI lineage: Eukaryota > Viridiplantae > Streptophyta > Magnoliopsida > Brassicales > Brassicaceae > Eutrema > Eutrema salsugineum. The sequence continues at coordinate 1,631,395 of NW_006256828.1, read as the reverse complement.
CAAGCTTTTAACATGAAATAATTAAAACGAAAAGAGAACTTAGTAGCTCCTTGATATAGAGAAGCTACTGATTAAACTCAGGGATCGATCTAGCCTATGGTTTTCTCATATTCGACATTCGTGATGGTTAAAAACTTATATTTTGGTTTCACATGGGACATCTGATATTACATGAGAATTCGGAACATTGGTGTTGAATGTTCCTTATGCAACCGTGTCGAGGCTACTTCTGCATTAGAGCAAGCTGTAGTAGAGAGTTTCCGGATAGCACCATTTTTATCAAGTTTTTGGAAAGAGGCTTCGTTATAGAGAGAGCCGATCGGGGTTATAATGAATTACAAATTATATTTGATGAATTACGTTTCAGTTTAGAAAGTCATAGTATTTTGGATAATAATGTGTTCTTTTGAATTTTTTTTTCTTAAATGATATACGTTACAAAACATTTAGTGGAGAAAATATTTAACTTTGTCTAGTTATATTGATTAGGAGGTTTGTAGTTTTAGTTATACTAGGTGAATACCCGCACGTTCAATTTTTTTAAAATTTTTTAATATTTTTATAAAAATTAATATAATTATCATTTGTTACTTACTTACTTGTTAATATTTTATTCTAAAAATTTTAAAATATTAATTTAAAATACATATTGAATATTATTAATAATTTAAAGTTATATTAAAATTAATAGATATCATTCCATATTTTTTAATTATAACATAAACTTTTGTTTAACATTTACACATATATTAATTAATAGTTAATTAATAAAAAATTAAAATTAATATAATCATCATTTCATTTATTACTTGTTAGTATTTTATTATAAATAATCTTGAAATTTTTATTTAAAATACATCTTGAATATTATTAAATAATCTACAGTTATATAAAAATTAAATACATATCTATCAATATTTTTAATTTAAGTAATTTACAGTTATATAAAAATTAAATACATATCTATTAATCATTTTAATTAGTTATAACATAAATTATTTTAACATTAATATAAATTTTAGTTAACAGTCGATTAATAAAACAAACTTTTCATCTTTTTTAAGTGCTTTAAAATTTATTAATTAAAAGTTAAGTGACAGGTGTCAACCTCTCCACTGCTGATGTGTCAAGCATATAGAGAAAGTTGAACAACTTTTATATATAAGAGTAATATAATCATCATTTCATTTATTATTTGTTAGTATTTTATTATAAATAATCTTAAAAAAATTATTTAAAATACATCTTGAATATTATTAAGTAATCTACAGTATATAAAAAATTAAATACATATCTATCAATATTTTTAATTTAAGTAATTTACAGTTATACAAAAATTAAATACATATCTATTAATAATTTTAATTAGTTATAACATAAATTTTTTTTAACAGTCAATTAATAAAACAAAATTTTCATCTTCTTTAAGTGCTTTAAAATTTAATATTAAAATTTATTAATTAAAATTTAAGAGACAGGTGTCAACCTCTCCAATGCTGATGTGTCAAGCATATAGAGAAAGTTGAGCAACTTTTATATATAAGATTTTTAAAATGAATTGCAAATTAATTTTTAATTATATACAATAATGTATCTACATATGTATTTTGGTTTATTTAAAATGGAGTATTTTGTTCAAAATTGCCAAATGGACTAATAAAAATCTTATACTATTTTTCTATATAGTAGAAGATTTTTTGTCTAGGGAAAAATACCATTGATAATTTTTTGGGATAAAAGATGTCATAAATGTAAATTTATGTTATTGTTGTTTGTATGAGTTAAAAGAATTCAATGTGTTATACTTGTGTAATTAAAAAGAAATAAAATAAGATATAAAAAAAATGCCAAGTGACTCAATAGAGAGAGAGAGAGTGAAATCTTTTCTTTTATATATACTAGGAGAGCATCCGCGCATACGCGCAGGTCTTGTTTTAATTTATATTTTAAATATTACAGTTTTAAAATTTGTATTAGATTTTATGTTTAATTTAATGTTTTTGCGTTTAAAATATTTATATTTTATTCGATTTTTTTTTGATGTAATCTATTCTACATCAATTGTGTCAAATAGTCTAATTTTCTCTCAAGATAATAAAGGACTAAAAATCTACTATTTTAATTTTATATGAAAACGTAATAGTTCATTTAAAAATATATGTTGAATATTAGAGAGAAATATTTATTTGTTCTTCGATCTTCATATTCTTTTTAGTCTTGTAAATCTTACTAATATAATATTTGTTAACTTTCTCAATTTACTATATTAATTTTTTTTTGGTTATATATATCTTGATTCCATTCTTTTTTTTTTTTAGTAAAAAAACCATGACATTTTTATGTGGACATCATTCTTTAAATATTATTTGTGTTTTATAATTTTATTAGTTGGAGTTTTATATAAGATTATTTGAAACTTCTTAACTTATTCAATCTATTTTTTTCACTTGCATTAAAATTTAATTATAATTTTAGTTTAAAAATGAAGTTTCAATCACTTGAAAAAATAGAATTGTGCATTTAAATTTTTTTTTTTATTATATAATATTTATAAGTTTTATAGACTTAAATTTCATTTTAATTTCATTCTAATATAAATATATATTATTATTTACTTTTATTCTTTAATGTGTTTATTTATTTATAATCTTTAATGTATTTGCTTTAAATTTGATTAATTAATACTTTTATGGATATTTTTAATGGACATGTGTCACTCTCTCTACTGCTGATGTGTCACTCAGCTGGAGAGAGTTGATTGTCTTTTATATATAAGATGATTATGTTTAAAAAATATACTTTCATTTATGAAACTCTTTCTTGTTACATTAGTATTTTTTCATTCAATATTTGTTTCTAGATTTTGATGAAAATTAATGTTAATTTAATATAAAGCTAAAAATTGAATAAAAATCTGAATAGGCTTAAATGTAATTTTTATGTTTTGTTTATGTAAACATCCTTAGTTGGACAGGAATCTCTCATTTATTAATTACATATCTGCTATTTTTTAACATTTTCATTTGAATTCATCTATCTCTATTCATTTTTGTATCTTGCATATTTTTCTTATACTTTTTTGCTATTAAAGAAAATTCAAAAACAATAATTATAAAGGCTTATGAGTTGACTGAGTCGTTATATTTTAGTTTGACTGGAATTTTTTCTTAATGTTTTGACCAGCTTTAAGAGGAAAGAAAACTTTCGCATAATATTTATGAATGCACAAATATCTTAGATTTTTGGTCTTTCGGATATCTTTACTAGTAATACTAAGTACGCATTAAAAACGGAAATTTCCTATTTTGTAACCAATGCAAAACCTTAAATGAACAAAATAAAGAATCACTCTTTTCAACATAGAACTAAAGAGTGATTCTTTATTTTGGTTGAAGTTATTCTTCGAAAAAAAACAAATTTAACAAACAAAAAGAAAACAATGGCTTATTGGTTGAAGTTATTCTTCTTAGGTCTAATATGCCTCTATTGTACTGCTAAACACACTCTGGTACATTATAACAAGTATTTGGTATTACCAACTTCTATATCAATTTTCTCATATTAAAAGTGTTAAAATCTATTGCAGAATCAAGAAACTGAATTCGAATGTGTCCCTATCTACGAACAATCTGCACTACAACACCCTCTAATGAAGAATCACCAAATACAGGTATCAATTGTTTGCCATTAAACACAGTAAATCAAGCTTTATAAACCTTAACCATTGTCGTTTTTTTTAATCGTAGACTAGACCAAGTCGAGAACTTTTATCAATGCTCTCTAGTTCTAATGATGACACAATCACAACGATTGGTTTGAAGAAATCCGCAGAATGTCCCAAAGGACAAGTACCGATTCACAAACCAAAAACCAACTTAACTAATATTTTTATCCATCCCCAACAATTTACTAAAGAAGGTAATTAATCAACTTTGATGGCAATATATATTGAGTATCAAATTTTTTATCATCTTATGATTGTTTCTTTTGAGGTTTCTAAGCCAAATAGATACTTGAGATTACCGATTGTGCGTCTGCATTTGATTTTACTATGCTCACTTCCAATATATATAATATTATATTTTCAGTCTATTATCAAACTTAATTTGAAAGTCGTAAATTCAACGCAAAACGCAAACACTTTCGTTTTTTGACGATTAAGTATGTGTTTTTTTTTTTGCTGTTTTCTATTATATTTATTAATTGTTTCTTTATTCTGTGGTAAATTTATAATATTAAGCTTTCTTGTAAACTATGTCAACAATTTTTCTCTGTTTTAGGTAGTGTCCTGAAACAAGATCGTTGGGTTAAACAAAGGAGAAAGTCTCACTACCCGTCAAAAATATTTAGGGAGTACAATGGACATGTAAGTACATTGAACTGCAAAAGGCCATTAAATATGTTATAATTATTAGGTAACGACTAATAGTGATACATGAGTAATCCATTTTTATTTATAGTATGCAATTATCAGGGAATTTGAAAATACGACAAAAAAATGGCATGGTGCACAAGCATTGTTCAACATTAACAAGCCTCGAGTAGCGCAAAATCAATATAGTAAAGCTTGGATTTGGCTTAATTACATACAAATGAACGAAATGAGCAGCATCCAGTTTGGTGTGGCTGTAAGTATTAGTTATATTTTTGGGTAAAAATTCATCAAAATATTCAAAGATCATTTTTTTAGTTTACATTTTAGTGGTTTGATTATAGTTTTTGGATATCTAAGAAGTAAAACTATTTTAATCAAATCTAAACCTCATTTCATTTAAAAAATATATTATTGGGTTCACTGTTTGATCGGATTACGTCAATCCATATATTCAAATTCAATACCGTACTCCTCGCTCGATTCACAGGTGCATACAAAACTATATCGAGATGACCGTCCAAGACTAACGACGTATTGGATGGTAAGAATGATTTTTTTTACTTACGTTTCATGACAATTTAAGACATTTTAAGTGAAAGTATAATCAAATATAAATGCACTAATTATATATATATATATATATATATATCAGTCAGGAAAACAACAAGATGGATGTTATAATGCGTTATGTCCAGGAGGTTATGTCCAAATTCATAAATCAATCTACCCTGGTTTGATTTTTGATAAAATCAGCATTCCAGGAGGACAACAATATACTATTCATCTTTCTGTTGCCGAGGTATATGAAATCCTAATTAAAAAAAAAAAAATCCATTATAGATTTATTGTTTCTTTCGTTTGCATTAACCTTTCAATTTTTTGTTGATATGTTCTTTCCTTCTCTTTTTTTTTGGTTTTTGACTTGAAAAGAGTAAATACAGTTTTAGTGATTCTGTCAAGCATTGTTGAATATTGTAAGGTTAAAACAAACAATGAGTACAAATATGAGTATTGCATGGTCTAATATATTTCTTTAAAATTTATATATAAATGCAGGATCCAGTGACCAAAAATTGGGTATTGACGATAGGAACCATAATGATAGGTTATTGGCCACGTCAAACTCACATGGGAGAAGGAGCTTCTGAAGTTTACTTCGGTGGATTTGCAGGAACTTCATTGCCTAATACCTTGAGCCCACCAATGGGAACTGGAGATTTTCCGACAAGAGATTTGACTCGGTCTTGCTACATGAAACAGCTTAAATATGTTCTTTCGGATTATACAATAGAGGATATTGATTCCAATGAGGTCGAGTATTACATTGATGATCCCAAGTGTTATGGTGTAATGTTTCTTAAGTATGTAGATTCTGATTCGAGAGAGACCCTTACGTTTGGAGGACCTGGTGGACATTGTCGTCTTTCATGAAATGACAAACCAAGTTGGTTTAATTGTTTATTTATAAATTTTGATTCCAGAGAGAACCTTAGGTTTGGAGTGGACTTTTGGTCTTTTGAATAATTTCTCCTTTTTTGCCCTTAGGTGATCAATGGTTAAAATTTGGTTTCGATATATTTAGTATGCATGAAAACTGGCACTTTCCTATTTTTGTAACCACTGCAAAGCTTAAGGTAAGAAAATAAGAAGACAAAGCATAACTCTTTAAAAACTCATAACTTGAAACAAAAAAACAAATAGAAAACAATGGCTTCTCTTTGGTTGAAGTTAATCTCCTTGGGCCTTATATGCGTCAATTGTATTGCTAAACCAACTATGGTAGGTTAATCATATAACAAGCATTTGGTATTCCAAACTTATCAATTTTCTCATATGGAAAGGTATATTGCAGAATCTAGAAACTGAATTCGAATGCGTCTCTATGTACGAACAATCTGCACTACAACATCCTCTAATGAAGAATCACCTAATACAGGTATCAAATTTTGCCATTAAACATGCTGAATCAAGCTTTTATAAACAATTTTGCTGGAATAAACAGTATAATCGTTGTTGTTTTTATTGTAGACTAGACCAAGTCGAGAACTTTTATCAATGCTTTCTAGTTCCAATGATGACACAATCACAAAGATTGTTTTGAAGGGATCAGAAGAATGTCCTAAAGGACAAGTACCGATTCACAAACCAAAAACCAACTTAACCAATAATATTGTCCATCCCCAACAATTTACTAAAGCAGGTAAAAGCTCTTGCCCTAAGCTTCTTAATATTACTCAACTTTGATGGCAATATATTGAATTTCAGTTTTTTACTATCTTATCTTTGTTTATTTCGAGTTTTCTTGGCTAAATAGGTACCTGCGTTTTTCAGGTGTACTTCTTAATTTTTTCGGTCTTTTTTTATTATAAATTATTTGAAAGTCAAGGCAACGCAAAACGCATAGATTTTTTTTTACGAACAATGTGTCTTTTTTCTAAGTACAAACAAACTATAGTACAAATTTTTATTGGATACTATAAAGATAAATACGAAACACAAACAAAATTTATTTTTAATGTTAACATGTTAAGTTTTGTTTAAATGCAAATTAAATACATTGACAAATAAATAAACTCAAACATAAATATGATTATTTACGCCTAAATTTAACTGACCGATTTCTATTTTATTTATTGGTTCTTAATCCTGTACTAAATAAAAATATTAAGATTTGTTCTGTTAAAACTATGCCCACAATTGTTTTATCTGTTTTAGGCCGTCTCTTGAAACAAGCTCGTGGGATTGAAAAGAGGAGATATAACAAACTACGTACCAAAAAATTAAACTATAAATATACATATTCCGCAACGTTTTCACAAAGAAACAAAAAGCCCCACAACCAGCCAAAAATATTTAGGGAGTACAATCAACATGTAAGTATTGTACATTAAGATGCAAAACCCTACTGAACTCATAGTTGTTATTACCTAAAGAATATCTTATAAACACACGAATATTTTTGTTTTTCTTTATAGTATGCAATTCTCAGGACATTTGAAAATACGACAAAAAAATGGCGTGGAGCACAGGCATTGTTCACCATTAACAAGCCGCGAGTGGCGCAAGATCAATATAGTAAGGCTTGGATTTGGCTTAATTACATACAAATGAACGTAATGACCAGCATCCAGTTTGGTGTGGCTGTAAGTATCAGTTGATTAGTATTTTTTTTTTTGTGTGTATGAAAAGTCATCAAATATTCGAATATTACACTTAATCTAAAAGTCTTCATCAATCTGAAAAGTTCAGCCATTTTTTAGAATTGATTCGAAAAGTGTTTAATCTGAATTTTGATTTAGGTTGTTTTATTTTCTAGTTTATTTTGTTAAGAAGAATAGTAATCGATTCTAATATAAGTCGGTTTTGGTTTGATTCATTTAATACGATGTGCATATCTTTATCTTTTTAAAGAATCCAAGTTTCTTTTCTGTATGACAGATAAAAAGTTGGGTTTTTACGGTTCATTTGGAACTTGCTATTAGCTCTTTCGATACATCTAAAGCGTAGTAAATTCGTATTAATCAATATTAAGATTCTTTTTTTTTCCATAAAAATATTGGTTTTTTTTTACATTTTATCGATTGGAGAGATTATACTAACTAAAAAACAATAGTATTTTAATCGAATTCAACTCCATTTTTATTTTTAAAAATATACATACCTAGCTAGGTTCACTTTTTACTCGGATCAGTTGAATTTATTTTTAAATTCAACACCTCAAACTGCTCGTTCCATTCATAGGTGCATACAAAACTATATCAAGATGACCGTCCAAGACTAACAACATATTGGATGGTGAGTAATGTCTGTAATGAATTAATATATTTATCCCCGACGTTTCATGAAAATTTAAGATGTTTTGGTTCATTATGGTGATACCAAAATCAAATATAAATGCACTAATTATATATTACAGTCGGAAAAACAACAAGATGGATGTTACAATGCGTTATGCCCAGGCGGTTATGTCCAAATTCATAAATCAATTTACCCTGGTATGATTTATGATAAAGTCAGTATTCCAGGAGGGCAACAACACACTGTTCATCTTTCTGTTGCCGAGGTATATAAAACCCTAATTTCAATAAAAAGCAATCATAGGTTTAATTGTTTCTTTCGTTTGCATTTACATTCAAATATACGGTCTACTATATTTCTTTTAAATTTATATATAAATGCAGGATCCAGTGACCAAAAATTGGGTATTGACGATAGGCACCATAATGATAGGTTATTGGCCACGTCAAACTTACATGGCAGATGGAGCTTCTGAAGTTTACTTTGGTGGATTTGCAGGAACTTCATTGCCTTATACCCTGAGCCCACCAATGGGAACTGGAGATTTTCCGACAAAAGATTTGACTCGGTCTTGCTATATGAAACAGCTTAGATATGTTCTCTCGGATTATACACTAGTGGATATTAATTCAAACGAGGTCGAGTATTACATTGATGATCCTAAGTGTTATGGTGTAATGTTTCTTAAGTATGTAGATTTTGATTCCAGAGAGACTCTTACGTTTGGAGGACCTGGTGGACATTGTCGTCCTTCATGATATTACAAACAAAACTTGCTTTTTCCCTTAAGAGATTTTTTTTATTTTTTTTTAGGTTTTGACAAAGAGTTCCCTTAGAGGATTGGTGGTGGCTTGACTTAATTAATCCTCTTGTTTTAAAAACGAGTTTTTTTTTTTGGTAAACATGTTAAAATTATATTACCAATTTTCGAATTTTTTACAGAAGTTACAGAGATTACAAAGAAATCAGAAAAATCGAAAATAAAAAACTACTAACAAATCCGACAAATGCAGCAAACAACAACGAAAGCATAAGAAAATGGATTGTGGAATTAAAAATAAAACCGAAGCAAAACCAGACGGGAAAGCAGCAGTCGCACGCCAAAACGCAGACCACCTCGTAATTACCACAGCTCCGAAGAACTAGAGTTCTCATCTTTGTTGCCACAAGCATCTTTCTGAGGCCAACCCTCAAACCTCAAAAGAGAAACGCCTACAGCTTCTCCGAGAACTAATGGAATTTCCGGATTCCGTAACGGACTAACCTGCAACCGTTGACAAGGGAGCCCGCAAGGGCCATCGGAGAGTCACCTCGGACTACCATTCCCAAAAAAAACGAATTTCCTCGAGAACCAGCTCCCACAGCTACAAACTAGCCGCAACAACAAACCGGCGCCTCAACAATCACGTCCAGTAATACTCCACCATCTACACCGGATCACATCCAGAGCCACCACAAACCAAGAACTATACACAAACGCAGAGCTATCGCATATAATCGGACACACGCACCTTCGGAAAATCTCAGGCCACACCGAAGCCGTAGACGGCGGAGGAGCCAAAAGCTGAGACAAACCAGCGGGGCAACCACCGAGCCACCCGTCTTGAGCCACCGCTGAGAGACACCAGAGCCGCACCTGCCGGAGATACGAGAGCCACCACTCCGAGGCTTGTCACAAGCCAAAAGCTGCTGCCAAAACCCTTTAAGCCAGAGATCAAATTCGTCCTCAAAATCCAATACTGGACCGCCGGAATTGACAGAAGCTCTTTACTATCTAGCCACTACTCCGACACCTCGCGAACGAAGTTTGAGAGGGACTGTAGTCGGAAGAGACAGCCACCACCTGCACACCTTCGACTAAAGCCAGAGAGCTCGTCTCAGGCAGGAGACTCTAAAAGAAACGCCGAGGAAACACGCCGGAGAGAAAAAGAAACCAGATGCGAGAAGAGAGGAAGAGACGCCGGAAAAAACGAAGGCAGACAGAGGGGGACGCCAACTACGAATGAAGACGGACCACCTCCACCGCGGATCCAGCGACGCCGCTGAAGCCCGCGCCACCGTCGTCGAGAACCCACCGACGAAACCACCATCGTTCCTGCAACACCCATCACGGCGGAAACCAGATCTAAAGAGAAAAAAAAGAGATGCAGAAGAAAAAGGGAAACATGGGGGTCCTCCTCCGGCGACGGTGAGCCACCACGCGCGCCGGAGAGGGAGATCAGGAAGTTTTAGTTTGACTGCAAGTTCAGATCTTGAAATTGCAGAGAAGGAGAAGAGGAGAGAGAAAAATTTCCAGTCTCCCCCGCACTTGTCAAAATAGTTGACTTATTTATTGGGGTGTACGAGTTTTGTTTGGTTTGACTTCATCTTCTTATTGCTCGCTTCGTTCCTTATATTGTATTGTAGTTTTGCCTCTAGTCCTCTCAAATAATTTGGCAAATTTGTGTATCCATTCTTCTTATTTCTAATTAAGCTTTTATATATTAGTTTGTTTAGTGATCTCAGCTTTGTTGTAAGATTTCCAAATCATTTGGGATTTTAACTTTTTGTTTGGCTTATTGTTTTCGGTATTTAATTATTTTGTTTGAGTTTATTGTTTCTTGTATTAATTTGTGTTTACCGTTTATTCGGAAATAATAAAAAAAAAATTAGATGATTAAAAAAAATTAAAAAAAAATAATTTTTTTTGGGAGAAATCAGTTAAATAGAGAAATAATTTTTTTTTGGTGCTAAAGAAAAAATACCAAATCGTCAAAAAAAAGAAAAAAAGAAAAATACCAAATCTAAAAACAAAGTTAAGTGATCCTACGAGGGAATATCTAATCTTAATTAACAAGTCGCCGCCATCTCTTCTGGAACAGACAAAACTCTTTCTCTCTCTCTCTCCTCGTCTTCACAAACAATTAATACAAATCAAAAGGTTTCAATCACGTTATTGGGGTTTTGTTTTCTTCTCATCTCTGAGAATCTCCGGGACGGAAAATCTTCAATCGTCTTGGTATGTTCTTGTCTTGAATTGCTTTCTCTGTCTTATTCCAATTATCCAATTTTCAAGCCTCTTTAGATTTCCAAATTGACAAAACAGTTGATACTTTCAGTTTTTCTTATCCACCCAATTTCAATTTTAGCTTTTTTTCTTGTCATCAAAGGTTTCTCTCCGATTCTTATCTCCCTAATTGTAATTCCTTATACATTCTTGGATGCAATAAAATCAATTTCCAAGTCCAATTGGTTTCAAATCGAAATAAAAATCGTTACTTTCACTTTTTTTCCTCTCTTCCACCCAATTTCAAATTTTCGTTAGATTGTAGGGTTTCTCTCCAATTTGTAGCCATTATATCTGCTTGTTCTCTCTATCTAATTGTTTCTGCAATTGATCATTGTAAAGTCTCTCTCTTTATTATAGGACCAAGCAAAGTTTGCTTCTTGTTGTGTGTTTCAGGGTTTTTGTAATCTTCAAGAGCAACAAATGGTTGAGAGAGGGAAGAGAACTCATCATAATCGTAGCACTAGGGACAACAATGAGAACGATAAGAATCAAAAGAGAAGACTTTCTTACGAAACCGAAGAGAAGCTCAACAACAAAGACGACCTCGTTGTCTACAGGATCTTATGCCCTAGTGGAGTCATAGGAAGTGTGATAGGCAAAAGTGGGAAAGTGATTAATGTGATTAGGCAAGAAACAAGAGCAAGGATCAAAGTCGTTGATCCTTTCCCTGGTTGTAGCGAGAGAGTCATAACGATTTACTGCTCGGTTAAGGAGAAGAAAGATATAGTTGATATAGAGAATCTCGAACCGAACTACACCGAGCAGATTGTGCCTTTGTGTCCTGCTCAAGATGCTCTTATTAAACTCCATTACGCCATTGTTGCTTCTTTAGCTACTGCTGCTGAGAATACTAAGATAGATAGAGATGATATTGGAGAATGTCGCCTTTTAGTCCCGTCTAGTCAATGTTCTAATGTGATTGGTAAAGCTGGTTCGACGATTAAGAAGGTTAGGAGTAGAACTGGAGCTAGCGTTAAGATTGTCTCTAAAGATGTTTCTGATCCTTCACACACTTGTGCCATGGATTTTGACAACATTGTCTTGGTTAGTATCTGAAACTTTCTTCAAGTCTGTAAGCGTATGTTTCTTTGCTAACTTTAATCTATGTTTCTTTAGATATCTGGAGAGCCTGAATCCGTGAAGAGAGCAATCTTTGCTGTTTCTGCTATCATGTACAAGTTCAGTCCTCGTGAACAGATTCCTCTGGATACAACTGTTCAAGAAGTTCCTGCTAGTATTATAATCCCTTCAGATCTCTCAATTTATCCACAAACCGGTTTGTACCCGAACCAAGATCCTATCTTCCAACATGGAGCCAGTGTTCCATCGTTTATCGGTACACTACCACAGGGATATGGAGAAACCGCTGCTGCGAATCCAATGCCGGTTTTTTCTTCTTCCTCTCTTCCCGTGGTTTCTCATAGTTTTGGCGGTTCTTCAAGATCAGAAGAGTTGGTTTTGAAAGTTCTGTGCTCTTCTTCTAACATCGGTCGTGTTATCGGGAAAGGAGGATCAACCATTAAGGGAATAAGACAAGCAAGTGGGTCATATATCGAGGTTAATGACTCAAGGGCAAACCGTGATGAAGAGTGTGTTATCACCGTCACTTCTAAAGAGTCTCCTGATGATTTGAAGTCTATGGCTGTTGAAGCTGTTCTTTTACTTCAAGACAAGATTAACGATGAAGACGAGGAGAAAGCTAAAATGCAACTCCTTGTACCTTCTAAGGTGATAGGATGCATTATAGGGAAAAGTGGCTCAATCATAAGCGAGATCAGGAAGAGGACTAATGCTGATATTCATATCTCTAAAGGGAGTAATAAGCCTAAGTTTGCTGATCCAAACGATGAGCTCGTTGAGGTAATGAGTTGAGCTTTCCTGTACTCAGTTCTTCCAACTTCTCTAATGGTGTTTGATTGTTTTTTTTGTTTTCAATTTAGATATCGGGTGAAGCAAGCAATGTGAGAGATGCTCTTATTCAGATTGTTTTGAGGCTTCGAGATGATGTTTTAAGAGATAGAGAGATTGGTTCTTCCAGGAACCAACCTCCTGCAAGATCTGAGAGTAACAGCTTCTTCTCTCCGGCTACTAATAGTAGTGCTGGTCTTGCACTTCCTCCATCTTTCATGTCTTCTGTTCCGCAAGCTGCTTCTGTAGATTTTGATAGGAGACCAGAAACCGGGAGCAGCATGGGCATGCTTTCTTCGACCAGTGGACTCTATGGTTATGGAAGTTTTCCGGTAACATATCTTTCTTCTGCTCAAACTGAAATTTCTCATTTTATATGTTTTATTATAGCTCATAAGTTTTCTACTAACAGGCAGGCAATAACAGTTATGGATCAAACTCTTCGTACTCATCCAACATATATGGACGGTAAGTTTGCAAAGAAAGAGAAGAAGTTGGTTTCGTTTTTCTTTGTTATTTCAACTTATCTTGTGCATTCACAGATTGCCTCAATCAACTACCATGGAGATTCGGATTCCTTCAAATGCAGTGGGTAAAGTAATGGGCAAAGGAGGAGGCAACTTGGATAACATAAGAAGGGTTTGTTTTCATGAATCTTTTGATATTCCTTCCTCTTTCCTCTCTGATCACCATATCCTCCTTTGACCCTTCTTCTTCTCTTTTTGATATAACATTTTCACATGATCTCTGCCCTCTCTCTCTCTCTCTTTCTCTCTCTCTCAGATATCAGGAGCTTTGATAGAAATTTCTGATTCCAAAACTTCCCATGGAGGTCGCATTGCTCTCATTTCCGGAACACCTGAACAGAAGCGTACCGCAGAGAACTTGTTCCAAGCTTTTATCATGTCCACTTGAAATAGTTGCTCTGCCCTCGAAATCCTAGTGTGCTCCATCTTTCTAGCTCTCAGTGGATTTTCATTGATCAGGTTTCTCAGGGTTTCCTCCTCCTTCCATCAAGCTTCATGTTTGAATATGGTTGCATCTGTCACCAAACTTTTGATATCTCCATCTCCATTCGGTAACTTTTGGTTTCTCTTGCTTAGCAAATTTATAGTCTTTCAGGACCATTCTTTCTCCCTTTCCTTGCGAGCTGTTCGTGCAATAAATGCTTATCTCTTTGCAATAAAACAAATCGATCTTATATCAATCAAGCTTTTTTGCTTTATTCTCCGCATATGGAATCGTGTCTGCTTTGTGCTTAGGCCAAAGCAGTCCAAAGCAGCCCTATCAGTTATATGTTAGCTTACTGACTCTGCAAATCCCATTTCTCAGCTTCTTCATATGTGATGCCAAAGTATACTTATCACATCGCATCACATCACTGTTCTTGGTGTTTCTCTAGAAATTTCTGCAGTGAACAGCCATAGCTTATATAAGCCTATAGTTGCCTAGCGATCTTCAAGAACATTAGTCTTTAGATCTATTTTTCTTGATGACTAGAATTTTTCCTGCTTCTTAGAAGCTTTGATCTTGCAATCTCATGATTTGAAATCCATTTTAGTTTTTTCTTACACTTGGTAAATTGCTCATCAACCCATTCTCTGCTACAATATTAGGCCACTGATTGATCTTCTTTATCTCTAGCTCTTCTTCTTCATTCTTTTCCTGGATGATATCCCGTGAGCTCTGATCATGTATCTGTGTCCATACTCAATTGTAGATACTGTAGGTTATCACTTATCAGTACAGGTTTTTAGGTTTAGAACCCGCAACACCAAGCTTTTCTTAATCTGTTGTGTCTACTTTTGCTTTAACTTTTGCGGTCTGATCACTTCGCGCTGGCATTTTTCAGACAAACCTCGGGTTCCAACATAACTAGATAACTAGAAACAAGCAAACACTCTTGTTTCTTCTATAGCTTTCCCGGTTTGATCATTTTTTTCCGACTAGCTTTAGCCTTAAATTTCGACACATCTTGGCATTTTTTAAAGCTTAGTGTAGGCAAGTCATAGTTTTGTTCTTGACAGTTATAGTCTTCCGCATTTTTGGATCACAGGTCATTGTCATTGAGGATAGTTATCTTAGAAAGAGATAGATGTTGATGTTAGTAGTCTTGCAAAACTTTTTATTCTGTGGTCATGTAGTAGAGTAGTTGGCGTCACGCAATTATAAATTGATTTTCCATTTTATTTCAAAGATATGTGAATCAGAATTACTGTTAACGATGTATTATTTATATCCAACCAACATATTTCGAAATTCATATGTCCTCTATATTTTTTTACGGCATCGAATTTCATTATTCAGAAAGACGAAAATTCTAAACTAAAACTCCAAAAATGAAATTAACTGGAGATTGATGCAAAATGTAGAAAATACTTTAACCAAACCGGAATCGTCAGAACGAAATTAGTTCTGCAAACTAATTGTTGTTAATAATGTTAAATTTTAGAAAGTCGAATCAATCAAATGGGAAAAAAATCCAAACTATAATTTGGTTTTAGCTTCTGTCATATTGGTAAAACTGACTAAATAAAAGAAAATAAACCGGAAACCAAACCGTAAATCAATTTTGAAATCGCCCTATTGATAATCTTACCACTTTTTATGATCCGGATAAGTTTTGCATCCCGAGAAACGATCAATTTCCGAGAAAACGAACCAAAAGTAAGAGGAAGAGTCCACCTCCGAAAGACTCTAATGGCAGCCACGAGACGGTTGCTTCACCGTGTGTCTACCAGAATTTCTACCGCCGGAGCACGACGGAGCTATGGCGGCCTGCCGCAGTCGAACTCCAAATCTCCGTCTTCTTCTCAGCAATTGATGGAATTGGAATCCGAATTCAGCGCCCACAAGTAAAGTCTCTCTCTCTTTATTTATTTTGTTTCTTCTAAGTTTTCGGTTTGGATATATCGTCGATGAATTGAAATTCCGAAATTTTCCTCTTTCTGAGTTCTGGGTTTTGATCGTTTAATTTAAATTCTTGTTCTTTGATTTTCGTTTCACGTTTTTTTTGAGTTTGGGTTTTGATTTTAATCGAAATCTATAATATTTCATAGACATGATTCAAAATGGAACTTTTTTCTTTTATTATAGCGATCATCTTTCATTTTAAGTGTGTTCCTAATCAGTTTCGAAGATATCAAGAATTCAAATCTAAGTTTTTCTTCTCCAGCGACGTGATCTTTTTTTTGTCTGGTCATTGCTGTGTTCTAAAATGGATTTTGCAGATGTGAAAGAAGCAGAAAAAGTTTAGAGTTTTGTTTGTTTTTCAGAATTTGAAAATTCTGATTATTCGTTGATGTTAGTTATGTAACTCTTTGCTAATTACCTTTAACCTGTAAAATTTCTCTTGTGTGTATGTGTGCCCAAAAATCCAGTTACCATCCTGTTCCTGTTGTGTTTTCTCGCGGAAATGGCTCAACTATATGGGACCCTGAAGGAAAAAAATACATCGATTTCCTTGCAGCTTACTCTGCAGTTAATCAGGTAACATAATTCCAAAACTGCTTCACTTGAAGATACAATCTGTGGAAAAGTTATATACTTTTTGGATTCTTTGTTTTTTTTGTTTCAATGTGAGACATTAAATGTAATTTGTGTGATGTTTTTATACCATTGCAGGGACATTGTCATCCTAAGATCGTGAAGGCATTGCAGGAACAAGTGGAGAAGCTCACTTTAAGCTCACGAGCATTCTATAACGACAAATTCCCGATATTCGCAGAGCGTCTCACGAACATGTTTGGTTATGAGATGGTTCTTCCTATGAACACCGGAGCTGAAGGTGTCGAGACCGCTTTGAAAATCGCAAGAAAATGGGGTCACGAGAAGAAAAACATTCCCAAAGATGAGGTAACAC
Source organism: Eutrema salsugineum (assembly GCF_000478725.1). Classification (NCBI taxonomy): domain Eukaryota; kingdom Viridiplantae; phylum Streptophyta; class Magnoliopsida; order Brassicales; family Brassicaceae; genus Eutrema; species Eutrema salsugineum. The sequence goes on along the minus strand of NW_006256828.1, from coordinate 1,614,403 downwards.
TAATCTTGTTTAAAGGAATTTTTGTTTGCATAACATATTAAAAAGTTGAGAAATGTTTTGTATTTACAGGCTATAATCGTCTCTTGTTGTGGTTGCTTTCATGGTCGTACATTAGCAGTTATTTCAATGAGTTGTGACAATGATGCTACGCGTGGATTCGGGCCATTGTTGCCTGGGAATCTTAAAGTTGATTTCGGTGACGCTGATTCACTTGAGAAAATCTTTAAAGGTATGTAAAATGTTTCCTTCTTCAGCTCTTGAGCTTTGAGTTATTTAGTGGATCATGTTAATGTTATGATAATTGCAGAGAAAGGAGATAAAATAGCAGGGTTTCTTTTCGAGCCTATTCAAGGCGAAGCTGGAGTAAGTTCCATCTTTTTAGTTCAAGATTTGATATATAATCTAAAAGTTCTGTTTCTAAGATGTTAAAAATGGCTTTTTGGTTTAGGTTGTGATTCCTCCTGATGGTTATCTGAAAGCTGTTAGAGAGCTCTGTACAAAACACAACGTTTTGATGATCGCTGATGAAGTACAAAGCGGTCTAGCGAGATCCGGGAAGATGTTAGCTTGTGACTGGGAAGAAATCCGTCCTGACATGGTGGTATATGTTCTGTTCCTTTAGATTTCATACCTCCAAGCAAAGCTATTACATAGATTATATATCAAAATCTTGAATCTGTTTTGTGAAGATACTTGGGAAAGCATTAGGAGGAGGAGTGATTCCAGTAAGTGCAGTGCTTTCTGATAAACATGTGATGCTTCATATCAAACCTGGCCAACACGGAAGGTTCGGATCAATGTTACTTCACTCTTCTTATTGGTTTGATTGTGAATCTGTGACAAAGCTTGTTCCTTTTTTTTTGTATTCTGATTGTCAAAATCAGCACATTTGGTGGGAACCCTTTAGCTAGTGCTGTAGCTATGGCTTCTTTAGACGTTATCGAAGAAGAAAAACTTGTTGAAAGGTACTGTTATTTTACTTTCTAAATCGATTCAGGTTCTTTAGATTAAGCTTTTTGAATTCTTGTATTTGGTTGAGTCTTTATAGATCAGCAAGACTTGGAGAAGAGCTAAGGATTCAATTGAATGAGATCAAGAAACAGTTTCCTAATGAGATAAAAGAAGTACGAGGAAGAGGATTGTTCAATGCGGTTGAGTTCAACAGCGAGAGCTTATCTCCGGTTTCAGCTTATGATATTTGCTTAAGCTTGAAGGAGAGAGGAGTATTGGCTAAACCGACTCACAACACCATTGTCCGGTTAACTCCACCTCTCTCCATAAGGTAAATTAAAAAAACAGCTAAACCGGTCTAGGTTTTTGAGCGGTTTATCATTATTTATCGACTGAACAGTTATGGATTTCTTTTTTCATTTTTGTTTTGCCAGCTCTGATGAACTCCGAGAAGGCTCTAAGGCTCTTCATGATGTTCTTGAGGTCGATCTTCCAAATCTGAGGAAAATTAATGCCGGTAAAACCCCGGTATCTCATTTAACCGAGTGCGATCGCTGCGGAAGAAGCCTCTATGCTTGAACCAGATCGGAATTTGATTAGGATGATCTGGTTTAATTTGATTGTTTGTTGTTAAATGGTTGTATCTTGTGATTTCACAGGACACAAAACTGGTTCGGTATAGAAAATATAGAATAGGTGTAAGGCCGAACCGGATTACACCGAGCTCGGTAGAAATAACTCTGGTTTACTGGTTTGGCATTGAATAAAACCGATTTGGCTGTTTGCATTTATCGGTTTTGGCAGTTATTTCTGGTACGAACCCAGAATGAGAATATATCAAATTATCCACAAGGCCCTTTATTTTGTTTTATTTATCGTTGGCTTCCCAAATTTACTGTGTTTAATTTACAAATGTTTACAGTCTTTTTCAGAATTACCAATAATATGAAATAAGCCTTTTATAATGTACTATGAATATATGAACTTTCTTTTAACTACAAGTACTTTTAAAAATTTACAAAAAAAATTATTTGTATTAAAAAAAATTCGTTTTCTTAAATAGTGACGAGAAATCTTGTATATTTTCATGTTACATTTTCTTTTGTTTAAACAATATTTCCACTATACTGCCTGTATTCACAAAATTTGCTTATCGATATGGAGGTGAACACGTGTTGGCATGTGTATCTAGATATTGATATGGGACATGAAATCATGAATCAACATATGCTTGTCTTCTATAATTGCTCAACCCAAACATGTCGAGGCGTGAAACCCCATAATTGGTCTACACCCAAAAAACAAAACACATAATTGGTTGGCTCTCCAATATTTAAATTGCATTATCATAATAATACACACAGAATAAAAAATTTAGGAGGTGACAATTTTTATGCAAGAATTAAGAAGGAAGAAACTTTGATGCTTCATTGGTGAATGTGCATTTAACAGTCACATGTCGTTTTGCATCTTTAAATTCAATCTCAGGAAAACGCCGAGGCGTGTGAAATGAGACAACACACATGACACAACGTGCACATTAGGAGGTGTGGCTTTCTAATTCATTATCCATCGCAATATCAACACATGACTTGTCTATAGTCACGGATGCATATGCATATTATTGGTTTCAAGTTGTTATGATTTAAGGATAATGAAGTTCGTTAAGGTATCTTTAACCAAAAGAAAAAAGTTCGTTAGGATATGCAAAGGTGGAATCAACTAAGTTTGAAGGTAACCGGTTGCATAAGGAAGATATTATAGACATTAGACAATTATATAGATTACATTCTACAAATATATATAAATATATATAGATATATATATTTATATTCTTCCTATGTGTCTTAGGAAAATCTAATTCTCCAAAAAGTAAGTAGTGTTGGTGTAACGGTTGATAAGAATAGTGAAAGATTTCTATGTGAGTCTAGGAATGGACGTATTTAGAGCAAGACTAACAGGTGCATCTGTCCCCCATGATCTATTATCTTTTTTCAATCATTTTTGACTAAATAAATATTATTAAGTAATTAATCAAGAATGCCAATAATGGATTTTTTTTTAATAAATGATTCTAATGTATCCTACAAGAAAAAAAATTTCTGCAACCTGTATGGGTGTAAAACATAGTGAAAATCCCACTAACTATGGATCTTTAGTGCTACCATTTATTTGGCCACTGCAAATGCTCTAAGTGACAAAAATACAGTTTATTTACTTTATTTAATGGCATATAATCAAAGATCGTTTGCACCTTCCTTGGATGACCAATGACTATGTATGGTTAACGGCGATCATCTACCGTGACATTTTGAACAACGAGAAAAACACTTCTATTTATCGTCGGTCTTTTTTTTATAATATTTAGTCGTTATAGTGGATTCTACAAAATTCACATTCCTGTTGCTTAATGACGAGAAGAGAGTCAAATACTCATGTCTACAATCTTCCTATATTGCACCTATTAACTTTGGAGCTTCTAGTGAAACCAAGACTTGATAGAGTTAATTATGGCTATGCATATTCTGTATTGCCCACAAAAATGATCTTTAAGTTTGGCATCATTCATGTTATCAATACATAAATATACACATCTATTATGCAATTGACGATTCCAAACCAAGTAGTGGTAGTGGGGTGGTTCCCTTCTTTGGTGAGAGTTTCTCTGTTGGTCTAGGCCAGGGATCAACTTTCCATAGAAGCAGAATTACAACATTTAATCCACTTGGCCATCGGGGTATTCACATGATCTCTTCGGGCCCCAGGATTAGTCGGTGTTGGGAGGATGATGTGCTGGTCTATAGTCAGGATTTACAATCCATAGCTCCGCCGCTGGCGGTCCCTTAAATCAGTCGGATTATCTGAGTTATAAAAAAAAAAAAGATGATTCTTTCTTGGTCACTTAGAACATCTCCAACCCACTTCTATTATAGAGGTGAAAATAGAGTTTATGCTCCAACCCACCTCTATTTTCACTTCTAAAATAAAGATTGTTATTTTTTCCTCCAAATATAGAGGGATTCTATTTTTTTCCTCTATAATAGAGGTGAACTTTTTTATTTATAAAGTACTTCTTCAACTTTTAAATCTTTCTATCTGTGCAACAAATATAGAATCCTATATTTAATTGAATAAAATTGTGATAATTTTGGTTATAGTTTAGAAAAAAAATTAAAAAACATATATTGTAATGTTTTCTTTAATTTATGAATCTTTACTTCTAGTATTATGATAATTTGTAGAAACTTTTGTAAAAATTAAAATAAATAGGGCTTCACAACTTTTATTTATCAGAAGTTAGTATTAGTATAATTTATGTGAATTTTTTTTTTAAAAAAAATAAGTAAGATCAATTCATAAATTTTATTAATGAAGGATTTTAAGAATAATTAACAGAAAGAATATATTGAAAATATTCTTTTTTAAAGGAAATAATAAAGGTAAACATTGGAAATAAATGCATCTCTATTTTAGAGGAAAAAATAGAGGCATATATTAGAGATGGTCTTACAAGTTACAAGCCAAACCTCCCAATATTTGCTTTGTTTTTTTTTTTTTTTTGACCACGAGACTCTCCAACTTAAAATTTTTGTTATCTTTTTATTTTTCAAATTGTTGATAAATTAACATTTTTGTAATATAAATAATTTCTAACCAAGTCACTATGATCTAGTTTTCAGTTGATAAGTTTTTTAAAAAAAAATTACAACAAAAAAAACTTTGTGAGAATTCACCAATTTTAATACTATTTTCGTCCAAACATGACTAACTATGTAGTTATGATGGAATCCGATACTCCATAGTTTAGTTGTTTGAAATCATTTGGTTTACTCTCTCTAAGTTTTGTTTCCACTGAAATAAAAAATCACATGTGAGTTGGTCAGTTGAAAATAATATCATGCTTTAGGTCTATTTATTATATATCTTATGAGTAAGCTAGTCCACATAGATTAATCAAATTTAGCCTAGATTATCCTTTGTTATATAAAAATAATCGTATGAAAAAATCTAAAATGATAAAAAAATTGTCTCATCTGTCTATCTTCACGTGGCACACGCGCTCATATATTTATTCACGCGCTTTAAAGCAAACAAAATACATCGTGGATCTATTTCCTCCCACCATTTTCATCTCTCTCTCCCTCTCTAGAAACCTCTCAATGCGTTGTCTTCTCTGAAGGATCAATTCTGATTCGAATCCTTATCTGAAACCCTAGAATTTTTATCCGAAGATCCAGTCAATACCCTTCTCCATGGCCGTAATCACTCGATCAGATCCACCTTCACGGATCCATCCCGAGCCACAAATCCTAGAAATCGACCACTTCGATCGTCTCCCAGACTCAATCCTCCTCCTCGTCTTCAACAAAATCGGCGACGTGAAATCACTCGGTCGATGCTGCGTCGTCTCCCGGAGGTTTCACTCTCTAGTTCCTCAGGTCGAGAACATCGTCGTTCGTGTCGATTGCGTCATATCCGACGACGATTCGTCATCTCTCTCTTCTATCAAATCCCGCTCCGCCGCATCCGCCGGATCTTTCTCCGCCATGTTTCGCCTTGTTGTTGGTGGCATTGTCAAGCCGTTACAAGCTCTAGGTCAGTTCCTCGGCACGAAGAGGCCGTGTGGCTCCGCGTCGTCTTCTTCTTCCTCTTCTCTGTCGATTAGTGGAGACGAAGGTGGAGAAGAGATCGAACAAAGCGGTGTAACGCACCACTCTCCCACTCAGGTTTTGAAAAACTTCGACGAGGTTCGTTACCTACGCATCGAGCTACCCAGCGGCGAGCTCGGAATAGACGACGGAGTTTTGTTGAAATGGAGAGCGGAATTTGGTTCGACCTTAGATAGTTGCGTGATTCTTGGAGCTTCCTCTGTGATTCAACCGAATCCAATGCGAATTTCTCAATCCTTTGATACTACTACAATCGTTGAATCCTCCGTCGTCGGCGACGATATACCGGAATCGTTTTACACAAACGGAGGTTTAAAGCTGCGTGTTGTATGGACAATCAGCTCATTGATTGCTGCATCAGCACGGCATTACTTGCTGCAACCGATTATCGCCGAGCACAAGACGCTCAACAGTTTAGTGCTCACTGATTCTGATGGGCAAGGTGTGCTTTGTATGAACAGGGATCAGCTAGAAGAGCTGAGAGTTAAACCATTGTTAGCTTCTTCGGCTTCGAAGAGGACTCTTGTGCCTGCATTGAACATGAGACTATGGTATGCTCCTACCTTGGAATTGCCTGATGGAACTGTGTTGAAAGGTGCGACTTTAGTTGCGATAAGACCGAGTGAGTCGAAGAAGGAAGTGTCTGATATCTCTTGGGTATCTTTGGCTTTCGAGGAGCCTTATGAGACAGCTGCTAAATTGCTGGTCAAGAGAAGGACTTACTGTCTAGAAATGAACTCGTTTTAAGTCGAAAACTGAGGTAAAATTGGTTCTCATGTTCTTCATATGAAGTGATTTGAGATTGTCACTACCCCTCACTGCATTTGAATTTGATGATTAATCAAGCATTTGTGTCATGGATTGACAATAAAAACTGAGACTTTATGCTATCTTCACAACTTCCTTTTCTCATTGTTATGGTTATAATTTCTTGTTTATTAGGGAACCCGATGGTGATTCAAGAGATTACATATAAAAGCTACATAATTGGGGAAGCAGAGAATGAAATAAAATCCAGTTTTGATGAATCCAGAAACCAGTTTTGCTGCCTACTGCATCTGCCAGCTATTTTTCTTTGAAGCTTATGCTTTTGCAGGATCTTACAGTCATATTTTAACAAATTACTTATATCATGTAAGAGGTTTATTTTTGGGTCTTTGTTAGTTACTTGAAAGCCTTTAGCTTTGCTCGTTCTTCTCTCTTTATGTGAATATTGTAGGTATGAGATATACATTTGCTTACTCCCCTGTCATTATACAAGTTATTTTAAATTAAATCAAGCATTTTAGTACTTTGCTAGTCTTTTAACAGTAAGCTGCTTCACTTGACAGGCCACAACAATTGTTTTTTTATTAGTTTTCAAATTGTTATGCTGATAAATTGTCTACATGGATCACCATTTATAATTGATCTTATCTCACTCGACATTAGCTTGCTTTAGAAACGCCATATTCTATTAAAAGTAAACGTAGCTTTTTTTTTTTTTTTTTTTCTTTTACAACATTAACAAACACCCTTAACTGTTTAACCGAAGTTGACTTTCTGCTAGAGAGCCAGTCGGGAGCCGATGGGTTAACAAAGTCGAAACAGAAGCCCCTCAAGCGAGCTTTGTTCGCGAGGAAGTCAGCTCGGGAATTCTCCAAGCGAGGAACATAGCGAATGCTAAACGATGAGAACCGCTTCTTGATCTCGATCATGTCATCCAACTCAGAAGCAAAGGTCGGCCAATCCGAGAGGTTTTCGATCATATGAACTAAGTCCAGACAATCCGTGGCAAAAGCAATGGCTCTCAGGGAGAGCCTTATTAAACATTCCATCGCCCAGATTAGAGAGCCGAGTTCTACATGGAGAGGAGACTGCCTACGTCTAACTCCATGAAGGCCTAAATGGAGCAACACACCTCCTTGCTCTAGAACCCAACCATAGCCACTTGTGGGGACACCAATCTTCCATGAAGCATCCGTAAAGCAAACTAGCACGCTCGGAGCCGGAACAAACGCTGTGTTCAGTGATCCCGCAACTATGGGATCAGAGTTAACATCAGAGTTTGCCAACCTCCATGCCGCTTCCTCTTCAATTGCGTGGTTCAGCGTGTCGGGTCTTCTACAATGTTTTCAAAGACCTTCCTGTTTCTAGCCTTCCAGGTAAACCATACCATCCACGGAAAGATCCGGAGGGACTCTTCCGTAGCTCCCCTTTTTTGAGCCCGCCAGAATAAGAAGTCAAAGCAGTCAAAGATAGAGGGCGACAAAAAGATATCTGGTGCCGAAGGAATCGCAGAGAGTGCCCACAGTTGACGGGCCGGAGGACAGTCAAAGAGCATGTGATGAATGGTTTCTTCCTCCGCTCCACACCGCGGACAAGTCTTTTCTCTCCCAATATGTCTAGAGAGGAGTCTTTGGCATGTTGCAACACAGCCAGATAAGCATTGCCACACGAAATGTTTAGTCTTTCGAGTAGTTTTTAGCTTCCATACTTGTGCCTTAAGTACTGAGATACTTGGACCCTGAAGAGGGGGTTCACAAGAAGGACGAGGGAGGCTCCTCGCGACATGATACCCTGACTTAACCGTGTAAACACCGGATTTCGTCAAAGGCCAACTAAACCCGTCTCTCAAGACTGAGCGGCTCGGATGAATACTCTGAATCAAAATTATTTCTTCCGGTGGAAAGAGCTCACCCAAGCGCTCTACTTTCCACTGTTTTGACTCAAAGTCAATCAGCGAGTTGACATATAAGAGGGGATCTCTAACGACGTTAAGCCCTTTCGGAGGTCGAGCTGGTTCGTCGGGGATCCAGGGATCAGACCTGACACAAGTATCGAAACCTGATCTGATAGTCTTACGAATATGCGGTCGCAGAAGTGGCTGAGCAGCCATGATACTCCTCCATCCAAAAGAGGGCCGGTTCGATACACTGATTTCCAATGGGTTGCAATACTTAAAGTACCTCCCTTTTAAAACCCTACTAAGCAAGGAATCCGGGTACCTTAGCAGCCTCCAAAGCTGTTTTCCTAAGAGAGCCAGATTAAAGGCTTCAAGGTTCCGAAATCCTAGGCCTCCCTCCACAAAGTTGCAACAAATTTTGTCCCAGGCGATCCAATGGATTCCTCCATTGTTTGTCTTAGTACTCCACCAGAATCTCGCAATAGCGCTGTTAAGCTTTGATCGGATAGCTTTCGGGAGGAGATAACACGACATGACATAAGTCGGAAGAGCTTGTGCTTGCGATTTGATTAAAACTTCTTTCCCCACCTTGGATAATAGTTTCGCAGACCATGAATTAATACGGCTCTGAAGTCTATCTCTCACAAAGGAGAATACCTGAACCTTAGAGCCACAGATCTTCTCAGGGAGACCTAGATACATCCCCATTCCTCCCTCTTGGTGAATCCCTAAGGTTGTCTTAATCTCTGATCGCATCTCTGGGGGGATATCATTTCCAAACATGATAGAAGACTTGGAGAAGTTAATTCTTTGGCCGGAAGCCTCCCCATAAGAGTGGATAATGTCGATGACTTCTTTAGTTTGGGCTTTATCTGCTCTGCAAAAGAATAAGCTATCATCCGCAAACAGCAGGTGGGAGGTCGCCGGACTTGCTCTAGCAATCCTTATACCTTCGATTTTCCCTTCTGTTTCCGCACTCTTTAATTGAGCAATTAGAGCTTCTGTGCAGAGGATGAAGAGATGAGGAGAGATAGGATCTCCTTGTCGAATGCCTCGAGAGGGTTTAATTTGCCCCCTCGGAACGCCGTTGATGAGGATCTTGTACGTAACTGAGGTAATACAGCACATGATCCATTCAATCCATCTAGAGTCGAATCCCATCTTCACCATCAATGCTCGCAGAAAATCCCACTCCACCCGATCATAAGCCTTACTCATGTCTGTCTTAATCGCAACAAAATTCTTACGACATGCTGGATTTGATCGAAGTGCGTGGAAGTTCTCTTGAGCAATGAGAATGTTATCTGTAATTAGTCGACCTGCAACAAAAGCAGACTGAGTCTCAGATATTAAATCCGGAAGGAATTTCTTCAATCGGATGCTCAAGATTTCAGAGATGACCTTATACGCCACATTGCAAAGGCTTATGGGCCGAAAGCCAGCCATCTCTCTAGGTCTCTCTCCCTTAGGGATTAGACATATGTTCGTTTCATTTAGCTTGCTATCAAACGAGCTTGAGCTAAAGAAATCTTGTACCGTCGCAACCAATTCAAGACGGATAGTATCCCAAAATCTTTGATAAAATAAAGCCGTCATCCCATCGGGCCCGGGAGATTTGTCCGGGTGAAGAGAGAAGAGAGCCCTCTTAACTTCTTCAACCGTTACTTCTTTGGTAAGTGCCTCGTTCATTGAGGCCGTGACCAACGCGGGAACGTCCCGGAGTGCACTATCTAAGTTTGCCGAAGGGGCAGAGGAAAAGAGGGTTTGGAAATAGTCGATGGCAACACTTTCGATCCCATCCTCGTTATCAACCCAAATGCCATTCGAATTGAGGAGGCCCAGGATCTTATTTCTTGCCCGTCTTTGTTTGGTTGTCGCTTGGAAAAATTTTGTATTCTTGTCTCCATCTCTTAGCCAAAGAGCTCTACTTTTCACACGCCAATACTGTTCTTCTTCCATATACGCTGCACTAAGCTTCTTCTTTAACTCGATAAGCATCTCGGTGGAAAAGTTTTCATCATTGTTAGCTTGATCTATCTGGTCCTGGATCTCTAATATCAGCTTCTCTGAATTCGTTTTTGTACCCTTTTTCCATTTAGAGATGACCTGTCTGCAATTTTGAATACAACTGACGAGAGCAGAGGTAGCCGCATGGCGGGAAGCTTTCCAGCCCTCGCTCACTGCATCTTGCAGCCCTGGCTTATCAAGCCATCGTTTGTCAAAGAGGAAGCTCCTACGGGGTTGCGCTGGTTTATTTTGAATAGATATCAGAAGAGGTCTATGGTCGGAGGCCCACATCTTCATATACTCCACCTGGGTGTGGGAAAAAGTGTTGTGCCATTCTTCATTGCCCATTGCTCGATCCAGTCTACAGCGGATTAAACCATTCCGCCGCCTACCCGCCCAAGAGAATTGGTTTCCCGTGAACGGGAATTCAATGAAGCCACAACAATTTATCATCGCTCGGAATGGGAGAAAGGAGGTCTCGGAGCGGCGCTTTCCGCCACTCTTTTCATGGTTGCCGGTTATCTCGTTAAAGTCTCCGGCAATAAACCAAGCACCTATACGATCAGTACCTATCCTACTCAATCTCTCCCACACATACTCTCTGTTTTTAACCACAGGATCACCATACACAAATGACATAAAAACACGGTTTCCATCGATAATAGTCTCAATATCAATAAGTCGATCATCAGAGAATAAAATCCTAACCGGAAAATCCTTAGAATACAAAAGAGCTAGACCTCCACTATTACCCTTAGGTTCGACAGTGTGGAGGTTTTCAAATCCAAGAGTTACTTGCATATTTTGCAGAAAAAAACGATCATTCTTTGTCTCTGATAAAAACAAAAAACCTGGAGAGAATCTCCTACACAACTCTTCCAGTCGACGGGTCGTAGGCTTATCGTGCGCGGTCTCAAGGTGGCTCCATCTTCATGCTAATGCTTGAATTTTGAACACACTATCTCAGAAACGCCGATGCCCATCGTGCGCGGTCTCAAGGTGGCTCCATCTACTTCTCAATCCCCAACGAGCAGGAGAATTCGCTCTCCTAAGCAGACTAAGGCGGCCCGAGTTGGAGGTGTAGGTGATAAAGATAAGAAGGCTGCTCAACTCTCTTCTGTCGGTTCAAGAAAGCAGGTGGAAACAAAGAAAAAGATCCCACGGAGCCCCAAAGGTGTTGGCGTGGCTGTCTCTAGGAAGCTTAAGCCGTTCCATGGCAAGCACTCACCGAAGAAGGCTGGATCGACCCAGGGTGGATCTAGGGGTAAGAAATCTAAGAGCTTAAAATTTTTCCCTCGTCATGAGGAGCTACTTTCTCATTCTGAGTGTCTCGCTATTGTTGTTCCTAAAGCCTCAAACTTCCTTCGATATGATGCAGGTTTGGTGGGGTCCCTGAACCCACCCAAGCCCGCTGAATGAGGACCATCGCGTGGAACTGCCAAGGGCGGAATATAAAGTAAACGTAGCTATATATGGATATTGTCAACAAGCTGGACCCACTTGTTTATTTTCAAGCAGGCAAACAATGTTGTGGTCATGACTCATGAGAGAATTGGACCAAGTTTCTTTATTTAATGTGGTTTCTTAGGTATAAGTCTATGATGACACTGTTCCTAATTTTGGTTTAACTCCTTAAACTTCTCACTTTACAAACACGTTTAATCATAGTTTTAGCTTCTACACAGTTTTAGTCATTTAACTAACTGTTTCATGCAACATTTATCATCAGAGAAACAGTTAGTTAAATGACTAAAAAATTTCGGAGGCAAGAACCAAACCCATAACAGTCTAGAAAATCTAATTTAATTTTCAAAAAAAAATTTCTGCTTAAAAAATGCATTAAAAAACTTCAAGCCCATTCATTTGTTTGGGCTGAAAATAGAAACATACCAGAACTTCAAATCACAAACTGTCCTTTATACCCTTGATTAATCCTTCTATCTACATTTGTTGCCACGCTTAAACCTTTCCTTATACCATCCTCCGCCTCGCTCTCGCTCTAATTCTTCTGCAACGAATCTATTATTCTCCATCAACAAATTCGTAAGTTAGCATTTTCCGAATCTGTATATCTTTCTCTGGAAGAAGAGTATTATTAATATTTATTGTTTCATTGATATCAAGATCAAAACTTCTAATAGCAGAAATGGCGGCAGCTTTAGCCTCTAGACTCTCACGTGGTAAGAGACCGGCTACTTATATATTTCTTCGATCTAATTGAATCTCGGATTGTATCTCAATTTTAATGCAACATTCGAGTCTGAGAAACTGTGGGATTTATTGAACAAAAAAAAAGAAACTTTGGGATTTTAAAGTTGTGAAAAATGAGATTCAGTTTTTAATCTGTGATGGGTATGCCTCTTAATGGAAAAAGTTCTGATATTCAACAAGTTTTACATCAAAAGTTTTTATTTTTATTTATTTTTGTAATTGATATTGAAAAACAGATTCAAGTTATTAAACATTTGGTTGCCGATGTTATCAACTCATGCTCAAAATCTGTTTATTTTTCTTTTTCTTTTTGTATCTGTTTTTGAGGTTTGTTGTCTGATGTTGATTCATACACAATTCATGAGCAGGAGGACGTTCATTGCTTGGAGGTCTTAAGAATGGATTGATGAATTCTTCAAACGGAATGATGAATGAAAGTATCCTCTCTCAGGTTAGAAACCCTTCTTCCCTTATTGCATCTATGTGTTCTTTATCGCTTTTAAACAGATATTTACATTTAAGTATTTGTGTGTTTGCTTCGTTTTGAACGGATATTGGTTTTGTAGTATTTGCTTTGGTCAGTAGATGTTTTGGATTGAAGTACAGAACTAGAACAAGCTTCTTTTTATAGATGTTTTGACGTCTTTAAAGCTTCTTTTTTTCGTGGTTAATTTTGATGGAAGCAGCAACAGCAGCGAAGGACATTCATTCAAATGGGGACAGTACTCAAAGTGGTGGACAATTCAGGTGCGAAGAAAGTGAAGTGTATTCAAGCACTAAAGAGCAAAAAAGGAGCTAGACTTGGAGACACCATAGTTGCTTCAGTGAAAGAAGCGATGCCAAACGGTAAAGTGAAGAAAGGAGCGGTTGTGTACGGTGTGGTTGTTCGAGCTGCGATGCAGAGAGGTCGTGTCGATGGAAGCGAGGTTAGGTTTGATGATAATGCGGTTGTTCTTGTTGATAATAAAGACAAGGGTATCAAAACCGATCGCCAACCGATTGGTACTCGTGTGTTTGGTCCTGTTCCTCACGAGCTTCGCAAGAAGAAACATCTCAAGATTCTTGCTTTGGCTCAACACATTGCTTGAGATAACAGCAAGAAACAGCAAAAACGCTAAACCACGTTATGTGTCTTTATGTTGTTCTTCTTCTTTAAACACTGATCCATAACTTTTTTTTATGTTCTTCTTCTTTAAACTCTCATCCAAAGTTCTTTTTACTTTCCCATTTTGGTACTTTTTTTATTTATTGTTACCATGCTCAAAAAGTTTTGGATTATTCACTAGGGACTATTATAAATGATGCCTCTTATGTTATAAATGGTTTTTTTTTACATATTTTTCCGAATATCTTTCGTTTATTACCGATATGACCTATATTTATATTTATTTGCGATTTACATGTTATATTTTGTTCTATGAATATTCAAACTCAGTCCTCTCTTTTTAGTTTTGTTTTGGTTATTACTCCTTTTTCAAGTTCAAACTTTTTTCATGTTCAAACTTTAATGCAATAACTTTACTAAAGCGGAAAAGATTTATTGACAAATACAAAACAAAAATCGAGATCAGGTGAATCTACGCTACGCATTGAGAACCAGTGACTATTCGATTCTAGATCTGTCAATCGATCCACAGTGAGAGTCGGCGGAGGTTTTTCCCCGCCGATTTGTGTGTTCGAGCCGCGAAGGGAGTAATTGATTCTTCCGATGTATAGTTGAGAAGTCGAGAGGGATAATGATGGAAGTGGAAGGATCGAGCACTTCGATGAATCGTGCTCCTGATCAATCATCTTTCTTACGATCCAGGCGATCGAAAGGTGATTTAATCCTCTTTTTCTAAGTTTATTCAAAGCCTAGCTTAAGTTCTCACGGGTTAGATTAGGGCAAAATAATCTCTGATTTGGTACCGATTGTTGCATTGTTCATATAGATTCATGGAACTATTTTAGGCTTTATTAACTTAACAATGAATCACTGTGAATGTGTATTTGGCAGCTCTGTATCAGTTTTATTTAGGCAAAAAAAATCTGTGATTTTGGCATCGATGTTGCATTGTTTATAGATTTATGTTACCAATTTCAAGAACTGAACATTGAATCATCGTGTGTTTGTGTGTCTTTATTTTGGCAGCTTTGTATCAGTTTAAGCAGCAGAAACTCCCAGCTTGTAAGCCAGTCTTAACACCAACATCGGTTAGTAACATGAATTTTTGTGATCTCAACAAGTTCTTCTTCTGATTAACTGATCGAAATCCAAAATGCTAATGCTTGAATTTTGAACTCACATGTCTTCCAGGTTATAACAGTGTTTCTACTTATGGGTTTTGTTTTCATCCCCATTGGCTTCCTTACTCTTCGTGCTTCTCGTGATGTAAGTCTCTATAGTCTAATGAAGTGGTCTTGAACCGTATCTCTTGTATTTGGGCTGTAAGTTGTGGAGAATTTTGTTTTTTTAAATCCTTCATTGGCAGGCTATTGAGATTATGGATCGGTACGATGTTGAATGCATTCCTGAAGAGTATAAAAGCAACAAACTTTCATACATAACAGATGCATCAATCCCAAAGAATTGTACTCGTTACTTGAAGGTAATGACTTTCTGCTC
Source organism: Eutrema salsugineum (assembly GCF_000478725.1). Taxonomy (NCBI): domain Eukaryota; kingdom Viridiplantae; phylum Streptophyta; class Magnoliopsida; order Brassicales; family Brassicaceae; genus Eutrema; species Eutrema salsugineum. The sequence continues at coordinate 1,599,294 of NW_006256828.1, read as the reverse complement.
CCATTGATTCCCAATTAACGAAAATGTTTTCTATATATTAAGAATTAAGAGTATCTTCGTTGTTACATATTGGTGGTTTGTTTTTTTATACTTTCAATATCTTGAATATTGTATACACGATTGTAGGTACAAAAGTATATGAAAGCTCCCATTTATATCTACTACCAGCTTGACAACTACTATCAAAACCACCGACGGTAAATAACAAGATCCTTCTATTATTTTATTTTTTGAAAACTGGTGATGAGAAAGTCCATCATTTGCTTGCGGATGATTGTTTTTGTAGGTATGTAAAGAGTAGAAGTGATCAGCAACTGTTACATGGACTGGAATATAGACACACAAGTGCTTGTGAACCCGAGGAGTCATCTAATGGTCTCCCGATTGTTCCTTGTGGGTTAATAGCTTGGAGTATGTTCAATGATACATTTACTTTTGCTCGTGAAAGTACGAAACTGAAGGTGAGCCGGAAAAACATTGCGTGGAAGAGTGACCGTGAGCACAAGTTCGGAAAGAATGTGTATCCTTACAATTTCCAGAACGGAACTTTGATTGGTGGAGCAAAGTTGGATTCCAAAATTCCAGTATGCATTCTTAGCCATTTCAATTCCTATAACCATAAAATCTTAATTATGTTTTTAAGCTTAAGCGATTTTGATTACTTTGCAGCTAAGTGACCAAGAGGACTTTATTGTGTGGATGCGAGCAGCTGCTCTACTAAGCTTCCGGAAACTATACGGACGAATCGAAGAGGACTTGGAACCAAGAAACGTTGTTGTGGTAAATGTGATGAACAATTACAACACTTATAGCTTTAGTGGGCAGAAGAAGTTGATTCTCTCAACATCAAGTTGGTTAGGAGGAAGAAACGATTTCCTCGGCATCACATATCTCGTCGTTGGTTCCTCTTCCATAATCATATCCATCATCTTCATGTTGCTCCATTTGAAAAATCCGAGGTAAAAAGATACACTTAGACAACCTTTATTTTCTTTGTTATAAGTCGCTTATATGCACCATTTTCAATCTCAGGCCTTATGGGGACAATTCTTGGAACAAAAAAAGCCTTTCGGGTTGAGAAGCTGTTACATTCTTTCTTTGACACATTCTGATTCCAGGTTCATATATATTCCTACATACTCTGTATATGTGATCTTATAGATTATAGGGAGTATATAACCAATTTTATGAGGCTATTAGTTCTAGAAAACTGATAAGGTTCCTCTGTTTTTATTCAATGACCGTTTTTGTTTTTGGATTCTAAAGATATCCCGAAAAGATAATTGTTTTGACCCTTTTTTAACTCTTAAACCTCTAATGTTTATTTGGGCACACTACCTGTTTTTAGAGTTTCTAAATTTAGCAAATCTAACAAACCGCACTTTTTTTTCTTCGATATCCCGAAAAACGTTCATTTCTTCTTATCATTTTCCATATTTGTCACCTTTAGTCTCTCTATTTAACCTCTCCCATTTGTCTCCTCAACTTCATTCGTTTAGTCAAAATCACCTTTCAATCTTCCTTCTCCTCCTCAGCTGCAAAAAAAAAAAAAATTCGTTTTTTTTTTCTTCTTTCTTAAACTAAACCGGCGTTTTCCTTCTGCTGCATCGGATTGTTGTCGGAAAAAGAAATCCGTTGGTGAAAGAAAGAAAAAAAAACATGGCTAAGGAAATGAGGTATGTTCAAACATGGGGAGAGGTATCACCAAGGCTTATTGTATCTCACCAGAAACAACAACAGCAATTCTCAAACTTGCCAAAGCTTGAGACCATTGTTGAAGAAGGATGCTGCGTCGATAGTTTTTCTGTTAGGGCCCCGAAGAGGATCGTGATCTTTCTTCCTCTTGTACTCTCAATGATTTTGTACATGGTGTTGCACAAGAGTATCAAAGATTCTTGATTTAAAACTTGTCTTTTGGTTACTTTTTTTTTGGGTTTATGAGAACTTTTAAATGTGTGATGGTGAGATGAAGAGAATGTTCTCAGATAAGTAAGAGAGAGATTGGAAATTTCTATAGTGAATTTAGGTCGAGAGAGAGTTGAAATTAAATTGTCTGCTTTTTTTTTTTGTTTCTTTGGATATGTAATCTTATTTCTTTCTGATTCTGATTTTTGAATAAGCTCTGATGAGTCTTAGACACAAGTATAAAGTCTAGTCTGTTTTTTCAGGGTTAGATTCGATTATCCGTAAAGTTGTTGACAAAAAACCTAATAATTCCTCTCTACCATGGTTAACAATGTTTTGATAATCCAAAGATACATCACCTCTGGTGGATTAGCTTGGGTTTTTACGCTGGACCATTTACTTTCCTGGCATGGCCTTGTAGAATCCGTATTTACTATACATGGTCCTATGTTCTTTGCCATTTCACATAATCAAAGAAGTACACCGAGAAATATGGAAAATAAAGGGATATCTTCTTGAGCCACAAACTGTCGAATGATGAAAGGCATAATAAAGTGTAAGGAAATAATCAAAACCCGCCTTGGTCACCAAGTTGAAGCATAATGGATTTGGGAAGACAATATAATGCCTTTAAAATTATTTCTATACTTGAATTTGGTGTCCAATGAGTATTATTCTCTGTATATTTAAATATGTGTTTCGAATAACTATAATTACATATTTCCTTATAACTTATATATTCTATTGGTATGAATGTAAACTTGGTGTTCAATGCTTGTTAATCAATTAGTCTCTATAGAGATCGAAACACACAAGAAATCAGCAACGTAGTTAAAGAGGTTTTAGAGAAAAAAATGTCTCAACTTCTCACTCGAATCTTGAAGCCTCATATCTACAAAAAAGTCATGGTAAGCTTTTATTTTGCCTTTCTATAGTAATTTATTGTATCGGTACTTGTTGTATGATTTTAGTGCAAAACGTGTATACACTAAAGTTTTGGCAGAGACACAACAACAACAACAAGATGGTTCGGTTGTTCTCATCATCTATGCAAATGATCTACCCGTACGTGTTAATCGACCAAATCCTCAAGATCGGAAAAGAATCAAGATGGTTAAACGGAGATTATCTAGAAGGTCGCATCGAGAGAGGGCTAGAAACAAGTACGATTAAACAAATCGTGATCAAAGACAAAGAACTCGAGGAAGAAATCCGTGATGCAATGAATGTCGGATATTATCAAAATGATAGTAGATTTCAAGTTTCGATGTATAGCGATACATCCTACCTCAGCAATATTGATAACGTGCGTCTCCATCTATGTGTGTATTCTTCTAACCCTAACTTGAGTCCCAAGGAACTTCGATTACCTTACTTGCCCACAGGCACTCAAATCCAAAACGTAGCGATGTCGTCCTCTGGCCAAAGAGATGAAGACACAAACATTGAAGACTTGGTTGTGGCTGTCAAGTTATCAGGATCTCAGCTCAAAGTCTATAGGCTGGCTTCTCATGACCATGACTTTCGATGGATCGATATTCAAACCATACATGAGTCTATAAGCCCATTCTCGAGCCTCATGTACTCTAAGAAAGATCGAAAGTTCTACGTTCCAACTCCTGGTGGTGAATACTTGTGCTCCTTTGATCTTAATGTCAAGAAGAAAGACAAGCCTGAGCTCGTACGCTTGTGGACAAACCCTATTCCTTTAAGTTTGTTGTACAATTTGTCACAATTGATTCAGATGACCAGGACAGACCACCTGGTCGAGTCACCATACGGCCAACAATTCCTCATCAAGTGGTACGTATGTATATCAATAGTATATATTGATAGATTTGATATTTTTTTTACATATCTGTACATATTAGACAATGATCAAATCATGTTATCTTTCTTGTGTTTGAAGGTACTATGGAGACCACTTGAAGTTTTACGATAGTGGAAAACTCGAGCACAAAACAGAACGGTTCATGGTGTTTAAAGAGGAAGGACCATCAACTGATAAAAAAGGAAAAATGATGTCTTACACAGAAGACATTGGAGATCTTTGTATCTTTCTTGGACGTAATGAAGCGTCCTGTCTCCAAGCAAGCTCCACTTTAGGTCTTAAGCATCTATTTTGTGGGTTACAACTATGGAGTTTTCGATATCACGACACAAACTTGCACTCTCTTCACCACAGATGAAGGTTCATTAAGATCCACTGATTTTCCTTATTGGCCTCATCCACTTTCTATGATCAATTCTAGTTAATATACACATAGTTGTTTTGTTTTCTTACTAGTTCAATGATCATTTTCGTTTATGTTTTCTGAAATGCAATGAATACCCGGAGGGTATCGGTTAATTGTTTACAAGTGATTACACGGCAGCTCCATTACCTTCTGTGCCCACAAACTCTCAAATATAAACGCAGCAATGTGTCAAAGAATGTCACAAAAAAATGGCAAAATAGTTAGTCATACATTACCAAAGGTTTGGTAAAAAAGAATGAAAGATGATGAGTTGACTAAAAAAATTTGATGACAAATCAACGGAAACTCGGAAAGAGACTAAAGAGTTTACCTTACTATGTTATTAAAAACAAAACTAATAGGTACAATTATTCATTTCCTCTTTCTACGTCATCACCGTATATTCATTTTTTTTCCTCTTTCTATGTTTCAAATAGGTACAATTATTCATTTCCTTTAAGTATTATTCTCTTAGTATTGTTATTTAATGTTAACTTGGTGTCCAAGGTTTTTTTTATCTACAGTATTAGTCTCTACAGAGAGAAACACAAGAAATCACCAACGTAGTTTTAGAGATTTTAGAACAAAATGTCTCAACTTCTCAGTCGAGTCTTGAAGCCTCATGTCTGCAAAAACGTCATCGTAAGCCTTTTTTTTGTTCCTTTCTTTCTATAGTTAGGTTTATTTTGACTACTATTGGTTCTTGTTGTATGATATAGTTCAACGTGTACTTACTTACATTTTGGCAGAGACACAACAACAAGATGGCTCGGTTATTCTCATCTATGCCAATGTACCCTTACGTGCTAATTGACCGCATCCTTAACGGACAAGTTTCTTCGGATGGTCACATAGAAACAAGGATGGTCTCAAATACGGAAAAGAAAATCTTGATTATGAACGAGGAAATTGCAAAAGAAATCCGAGACGCAATGAATACTGGATATTGTTGTAAAAAGGATAGATTAAGAGTTTCCAAGTTTTCCCATAGCATACACATCACGCGTGATGATTACGATCTTTCTGATCTTAAAGTAAGTCGTCCATTACCTTGGCTTCCCTTAGGCTCTCGAACCATAAAAGTAGATACATTACCTTCTCTGCCTCTAGGCTCTCAAATCATAAACGCAGTGACCATGTCCTCTTGTGAAAGAGAAGATATAAACAATCATAAAGACTTTGTTGCGGTTCTCAAGTTATCAGGATCTCAGCTTAAGGTCTATAGGTCAGCTTCTCCAGTCGGTCCTCACTTGCGATGGAACGATATTGAAAACGTACATGAGTATATGAGCCCATTCTCGAGTCTCATGTTCTCTAAGAAAGATCAAAAGTTCTACATTCCAAGTCCCGGGGGCGCATATTTGTGCTCTTTTGATCTCAACTTCAAGGAGAAAGACACGCCCGAGCTCGTTAGCTTATGGATAAATCTTCTTCCTCCAATTGTGTTGCACAGTTTGGCCGACCTGATTCCAATGACCAGGACAGATCACATGGTGGAGTCACCATCCGGAGAACAATTCTTCATCAACTGGTACGTATATTCATGTATATATATCCTTCGTTTTTTGTTTTTTCGTTTCTTGTAACAAATTTAAGATAACCTAAGTTTTAGGAAAACATTTTCTTGAAGTTCTTGCTTGTCAACTAATTGGTTGAATAGTTTATCTTATAAGTTTTAATTGGTTAATTATTTTCGTTTGAAAAATCAAATAATCAAATCTTGGTCAAATTTGAGGGATGAATTTGACTCATTCCAAAAATCCCATAGATTAGCCTAAACTTCGGCTCATGGTTCTCTTTTATTAATAAGAAAAAAAAAACAAAAAGAAGTTTGATTCATTAATGGCTTTTCATGTGTGTTGAAGGTACTACGGAGACGACTTGACGGATTACAATGTTGAAAAATTCGGGCACAAAACAAAACGGTTCATGGTGTTTAAAGTTGAAGAATCATCAACGGATAAAAACAGAAAAAATATGACTTACACAGAAAACATTGGAGATCTTTGTATCTTTCTTGGTCGTGATGAAGCTTTCTCTCTCGAAGCAAGCTCGTCTCCAGGTCTTAAGCCAAACTGCATCTATTTTGTGGGTTATAACTATGGAGTTTTCGACCTCAACACACAAATTTGCACTCTCTTCTCCACAGAGGAAGGTCCATTAAGATCCACTGGTTTTCCCTATTGGCCTCCTCCACTATATATCACTCCTATTTAATATACTGTATATGTATTCTTGTTTTATTTTTGTTATCAGTTCAATAATTAAGTTCTAGTTATATGTGTTTTTTTTGAAGCTATAACTTAAAAAGTTACTTTACGAAAATAAGTCTTAATATTTGAGATTATTATGAAATACAAGTGGTTAATATGTTATGAAGAAACAAAAATAAACAGAAATCATGTTATAATGTTATATTTTAAAATTTTGACAAATCTTATAAATAAATTATAATTAACAATCATAATTATCGCAATAAAATAGTTTTTAACACATATTGGATTATCAATGTAAAATGTATGTGTTCATAAGTTTAAAATTTATAAAAAAAAAAACTATGGCTACTATCAATATTATTGATGATAAAATTGAAGATAGTACTATAATACATTTAAAAACATTACCAGGTAAGAAAATCAATTATCACATCAAAAAATCATCATAAATTTTGAATGTATATAGTAAAACAACAATAAAAGCTACTGATATAATAAATAGAGAGATAGAAACCAATGAGATTTCAACTTTAAGTAAAAACAAACACATTAGTCATATTTTAAAATATTATATTTACATATATTTATATAATATTAATTTATGTTTTTGTTGGGACCATATATTTACGTAAGGGTTTCAAACAAATTATTATCTTATTATCTTATTGAATTTGATGAATTTTTACACTGATGCAACTTAAAACCAACAAAATTTATTAATTTATAGTGATTATTAATTTATACAGTATTAATTTATAGAGATTCTATTGTACTAATTCAATGGTCAATGCATAAATATGTTTACATACGGTATATGCTAGACTTTAGCCCATTTAATTTGACTATTATTAGTTTTCCATTTCTTTTCATGTTTAGTTTAACCCATTTTCCCTTAAATACGTTGAGATTGGTGTCCAAGGGCCATCTTAAGGTAATTAACTCGTTTAACTTCCAACCTTTCATATATGTTTAATCATTTTATTTCCTTTTTAAAAAAACTTATTATTGTTCCGTCTAAATTTTTTACTTGTGTTGCAACCTAAAACATCACCACCGTATATGCATTTTTTTCTCCTTTCTATGTTTCAACTAGGTATGATTATTTATTTCCTTATAAATTATTATTCAAATTAGTATTGCTTTTTAATGTAAACTTGGAGTCCAGGGATTTTTTAATCTATTAGTCTCTCTACGAGAAAGACACGAGTAATCCAGCAACGTAGTTAAGAGAATTTCGAAAAATGTCTCAACTTCTCAGCCGAATCTTGAAGCCCATTGTCTACAAAAACGTCCTTGTAAGCTTTTTTTTTTTGGTTCTGTTTTTTTGTTCAATTCTTTCTATAATAATTGGGGTTTATTTTACTAGGATTGGTTCTTGTTGTATGATTAGTTAAACGTATTTACATTTGACAGAGACACAATAAAAACATTGTTCGATGGTGTTCTTCTAAACCACACTACCCGTTTCTATTAATTGACCACATCCCTAAGGTCGGAGTCGGAGATTCTTCCGATGGCCGCTTAGAAATAAGGAGCGATTGTGATTCTAATAAGGAAGTCTTGATTAAAGACGAGGACCTCGCTGAAGAAGTCGTTGAAGCAATGAATAACGAATTTATCACTTATGATCATCTTTTCTTCATGGAAAAATTTGAGCATCTTCCTCGTCTTCCCAATGGCTCTCAAATCCAAAACATAGCCATGTCTTGTCGTCCTGGCCTAAACAATGAAGATTGGGTTGCTGCTGTCGAGTTTTCAGGATCTCATCAGCTTAGGTTTTATAGGCATAAGGACCCACGGTGGATCGATATCGAAACCACACATGAGAGTGTAAGCCCATACTCAAGTCTCATGTATTCTAAGAAAGATCAAAGGTTCTACGTACCAACTCCTGGATGCAGTTACTTGTGCTCTTTTGATCTCAACTTCAAAGAGAAGGACAAGCCTGAGTTCATCGAGGTTCGGAAAAACTATCTTCCAAAAAATGGCGATGAATTTTATATGTACGATCTGGCGGAGATGAATTTTTCTACCAGGACACACCACTTTGTGGAGTCACCCTCCGGTGAACAATTCCTCATCTCATGGTATATAAATATTTCTAAACTTTCATTGTTTCTCTTTTTTCTACAAGGATGTTTAACAAAATTAGGGTTTTGTTTTCATTAATAATGACTCCCTCACGTGTTTTTGAAGGTACTACGAGGACGACGCCGAAGTTGACAGAGGGAAGCTAAATTTAAAGATCTTTCACAAAACAAAGAAGTTCAAAGTGTTTAGAGAGGATACAAAATTATCGGACAGAAGAAGAAAATTTATGTCTTATACAGAAGACATCGGAGATCTTTGTATCTTTCTTGGACGTGATGAACCTTTGTGTGTCCCAGCGAGCTCGTCTCCAGGTCTGAAGCCAAACTGCATCTATTTCGTGGGTTATAACTATGGAGTTTACGACATCACCGAAAACTTTTGCACTTTCTTCGAGGGAAAGGATTTAAAGTTAAGATCTCTCAGGGACCCTTACTGGCCTCATCCACTTTCTCTCACTCCTTATTAATATGGTGTTGTGTTTTGCTTTTTATTTATTATAATAGTTTATTAACAGTTTATGCTTTATTTCAAAGTATAACTAAATAAATTCTTTATTATATAAATGAAATATGTGTGAGCCTTAGTATTTGACGTTACATATTATAAAAGAATCCACGATTATTCGATGAACATTTTATCTTCGATATACAGGATATCATAATGAATGGATCTACTTGTAGAGTACTAGAAATTTCCTGTAAATGTATATTTCTATTAATCTGTATTATTTTGCATTTCTAGTAATTAAAATTATGTAGCAACTGAATTTATGTAGCAAACTGAATATATAATATCAATAAATATTTAAAACTAAAAAAAAAAAAGATGAAGATCATACTTCACTGCATGTGCATACTGTTTGGGACCGCTGCCCATAGTGGACTGACCCGCAAGACCCACTTTTTGGGCACCACTGTTCATACCTTTCCACGGTAGGGGACGGTTTATGTCGAACATACATGGATTGCATACTAAATTTGTTTCGTTTTATTTTGACTAATATGAAATTTAATGAGATATTTATGCAAAATTGTAATATCCAAGTTTGCAATGATAATGTGAACCATATTATGATTCTAATATATAGGTCTTCTGTAAACCATTTGAGCCACGATGTATATAATAGACCTTGTTTATATTTGATGGGGTACTTGCACAAATAACCCACAATTTGAAGTCAAATGCAAAAGTAACCTTTTTTTATTTCTCTTTAATAAATGCCACTTTCTCCTTACTATCTCCTTACAGCTACATATATTCACAAAAATGCCATTATGTTTTTAATTTTTGTTTTTTCTTAAAAATACTAAAAAAACACAACCATACTAAAATATATCATTTATTTACGAAAATACCATATTCTTCAATTTTGCCAACCACTATTACCAACCAGTTTTGAAGCTCTAAATGTTTGCCCAACCAATTTTGAAGCTCTAAATGCTTATTGTGTCGCTTATAACTTCATTTTACCTACAAATTTCTCTCCAATTTCATCTAAAAAACTCTTTCATGCTCATTTTTATAAATTCCAATTTCATAAATCATCTATTTTTGGAGATTCTTGCATAACAACGACTTAGCTAGTTTGTTATCGGTGCTATACAAAATTCTGGGTGTTTGTCAAAGTTAATCGAGTTTAAATTGGAAGTAGGTAAACATCTACTTCATTTTCTTTAACATTTAGCTCTGTTTCGCGAAAGCAGACTTCTTTTTCAGTCTGCTAGTCAACGCAGAAGTTAGATTTGCAATTGACTTTTTTTTTAATATTTGTGTAAGCAGACTTCTGCGAATTGTCCTTTGTAAACAAAAAAAATCATGTAGACTTCTTTTGCAGTCTGCGAGAAGAAAATGTTATTTTTGCATTTGACCAAAAAAATTGAAGAACTTTGACTTTTATAGCTGCTATTTCGTAATTTGACTCAAGATGTTATTTTTGCAATTGACCAAGATTTTGACCACTTTTGACTTTTATAGCAGACTTTGTTGAAGTCTGCTATTTATTTAATTAAGATTCGGTCAAATGCAAATCTGACCTACAAGTAGACTGTTAAAGAAGTATGCGCATAGAAGTCTGCTTCGAAAGTCAACATTTTGGTCAATTACAAAAATAACCCTTGAGTAAACTTCTTTTGTAGAGTAGACTTCATAAGTAGACTTCATAAGCAGACTTCTTTACTATAGGAGACTTCTTTTACTCGTCAGCAGACTTCTTAAGAAGTCTGCTCTAAAAGTCAAACTTTTGGTCAATAGCAAAAATAACTTTTTCTTCTCGCAGACTGCAAAAAGAAGTCTACTACGAAAAGTCAAATATTTGGTCAAATGCAAAAATAACCTTTTTTTAGAAGACTTCAACGTGAAATTTCCCCGGCGGATTTTGAACGGATGTCTGTATTTTTTTAAAATTTTTAAAATGCATTTTATAAAGTATTTGTAATGTTTTTTTTTAATTTTAAATTGTAAATGCATTTTATGTATGATTCTTGCACTTGTATGAGTTTGGTGTGTTTATGTGTTATAATTATAAAGTTATGAATTTTTTTGGTTTGAAAGGTAATTAGCACATCTAAGCAGACTTAGATGAAGTCTACTGTTTTTAAAAAGGGCATAATTGTAATTTTGTTTTCGTCTTCTATCTAGGTTTTTCGAGTTCTGCAACTCTTTTTCGCGGCTGCAAGCCAATTTTTTCACATAATCAGTCAATTTTTTGCATTATTCTTATTATTCACACCTAAATCTTATAGATCTGACATACATATATTGATTTCAAGTCTTAAACGAAGAAAAAAAAATTTCAAAGAATTTGATTTCAAGTCTTAAACGACTAATCGGTCTTGGCGGCCGCTTTTTAGAACATGGGATACAGACAATGGATCCGAGAGAAAGAAAATAAAATAGGAAAAGGATGAGAACAATACACTGGATAAAACGTCTGTGAAAAAAAAAACAAAAAACTTAAAAAAGAAAGGGACTAATCTAAGAAAGAAATCAGCTTGTGGTCATGAATGGAATTGCTCTGATGACAAGCTGTTGGTAGAGAGCCATAAGAGCTGCACCAACGAATAGTCCCACCCAGAAAATCCACTGCAATAACAAAGAAAACGACCAAAATAGCATTAGAAGAAGATGAAATCAACAAAAATTTGTAAAATAATTAAATGGGACAGATTCTTACGTGGTTGTCCCAAGCTTGGTCCTTGTTGTAGATGATTGCAGATCCGAACTCAAGTGAACGAAGAACATAGCAAAAATGGAGAGCAGCAAGAAAGAGGATTACAGCAACAAAGAAAATGCAGCGCCATTTTTGGAGAGAGGGATCAAAGTGGAGAGTTTCTGATTTAGGGTAAAATCTCATTTATATAATAGAGCAAAAATATCCGGTTATATCTGGTTAGGTTAATTATTTCCAGTTTAAATTAATATTTTATTTTAATTTTGTTTACGGTTTGAGCAGACTTATAAAGAAGTCTACAATCCTATTTTAAAATTATTCACTTTTGATGTTTATCTTAGATGGTTTAAAATGATTTATTTTTATTAAATTATAATTTATATAGATCATACTTGTTGACATTTGATTTATAGAAACAAATTTCAGTTTAAATTATTTTGTATAATTTTAAATTTTAAATATAAGATTTAATAATATAGCAGACTTCTTATAAGTCTGCTCTACAGACTTCATTAATATTTGCAGACTTCGTAGGGTTAAAATTGTAATAGAGGCCTCCGTTTTTTTGTTTACTCATGTAGGAGATAATAGTAATTTCTCTACCTCTTTGACCTATTTTTGCAATAGGTTGAATTTGGGTATACTTTTGCATTTGCATTCAAATTGTTGGTTATTTTTAGCAATTCCCCCATATTTGATGGGGTTTGTGTGTCAAAGGTTTTCGAATCAGGGTTGGAGTGAAAAAAAAAAATCATAAAAACAAAATATTATAATTAGATCAGGAAATGCTACTTTTGTTCGAAAATAATGAGTAAAATGATTATAGAAGTCATTTTTTCTTGGTTAATTGTAGGGCATCCAAATTATGTTATAAATTTTAAAAAATTTGAAAAATTGTTAAATAATCAATAATTAACAGAAATAAATGCAAAATATGTTTGATAACTATATTAGGTAATAATCAAACTCTATATACATTTTGCGAACTTTGGTAACTTATATTTTTGTTTTACTATTTCTAACGTAAAATTGATAAAATTTGAATATAATATAATGATGATTGGATGATATTTATAATGCCAAAACTTAAAATGAATTCTAATTTAAAAGCTCATTAATATGTTTTTGTATTTTTTATTGTAATATTTCTTTGGAGTGATGATATAAATTAATTTTTCAGATTTTAATATTCATTTGTAAATGGAAAAAATGAAATACAATTTTCATTATGAAATATGTATTTGATTTAAACGATACCGATATAGATTTTTATTTTGTCTTGAATGATTTTTAAATTGGTTAAACTACCAAATCAATTAAAAAAAAATTAGCTCAACTAGAATGATTTTCACAAAAGTATTAAGAGAATAGAAAATAATTGATGAAAATATTGACTGCATAGTTTTGGTTAAATATTTTGTTAATTTAAAACCTAAATATATAGTGGTAAACATGAAATTCGTAAGAATAATGTTTGCCACATTTTTTAAAAATTTATAATTCGATAAAATGGGTCAATATCATTTAAAAATAAAAAATTGAAAATAATATATTTATTTTGGAAATGAAAGAACTGAAAAACTAATATTGATTTAACAATGTATATAAAAGCATCACCATAAAAATTATATGATTATGCATATTAATCAAGTGAAACATAAGTTAAATGTGAATGTCATAAATATAATTGTTTAGTAAATGAATTTTTTTTCTTCAAAAGTATCCCAAAAGATTTTATTGTGAGGAGACGTCAGCATAAGTTTTATTTTTCCAATTCAATTTCTTAGTTTCGAAATGGTTTTTGATTATAGTACTTCCCAGTGTTCAAAAAATCGGTCTAGGCAGCCGCCTAGGCGGCTAGTCGGGGTTAGCCGATCCGATTTTCATAAAATCAGTGAAGCAGATCCGGTTTAATAAAAAATCGGAAAAAATCAGAAAAATCGAACCAAATCGGTAAAATTGGTCAAATTAGACTAACTATTTTTTATCTTTTTTCAGTCAATTTTTACGGTTTTGGATAGTAAACCAACATCGGTTTACAGAAAAGAGAAAAAAAGATTTGAAACGTGGATTAGGGTTAATAACTTAATATAATCATCCTTGTTCCTCCCTACTACTTCACCTTCATAAACTACAAGAGGGGATCATTATTCTCTATTGCTGAACTCTACGAATTTTCTCTTTATCTATTTGTATATATTAAATAACTATATTGTATTCTCTTAATTTGTCTTTTCATCTTTGTTTACTTTGTTTGTGCTCTGTTTCAAGTTTCAACTTTCAATTTTAACGATGAGCCTAGAGGAGATATCGATTCCGACGATGAAAATAATATAACTACTGATTTTGAATTTGAGTCTAAAAATGAGCATGTATGGACGTGTTTAAAGAGTAAGTTAGATAGATTTCTCTTTGCTTTACATTTTTAAAGTTTTTGGATTAAAACTTATTTTAGTTTGAAGAATTTGATGATTTTTAGTTTGATTTCTTTGTTGAACTTTATTCTATAATTTTATTTATTAATTTTTCTTACTTTTTATTCAAACATAAATTTTGATAAAATAATTTTTAAGAAAACAATTAAAACATTTTTAAAAATATGATATATAGATAGAAAATTTATAAAAATTAACGAAAATTTTGCTAATGCCTAGACTCCACCTAGTCTCCGACTAATCCGCCTAGGCGCTAGTCTCCTATCACCCACCTAGCCACTGCCTAGCGATTTTTTCAACATTGGTACTTCCTAAACAGTTGTTACCTCCTTTAACTTGATGTCCAAGACGTAATATCTTTATGCAATTAACTCTTATTTTACAACTTGGAAGAGTTGTGATTACTCTTTCTTTTTTTGTCCTTTGGTCGAAATATTGTGATTCTTTTTTTCAACTATGTGTAATTATTAATTTCCTTAAGAAACTTCTTCTCTTAATATTATTCTTTAAATGTAACCTTGGCATCCAAGGCTTTGACTCTACGTCTCTGTATAGAAGTCACATGAGGATTGAGGCACATACATACACACATGAGGATTGAGGCACATACATACACAAACACACACACATTATATAGTTAGGATTTTCGAAAATGTCTCAAATTCTCAGCCAAGTCTTGAAGCCTGTCTACAAAAATATCATCGTAAGTCTTTCTTTCTTTCTATAACTATTTGATTATTTGTATGATTAGCAACCTATATACGTAATTAATTACATCATTTTTGTTTTCTGTAGAAACACTACACCAACAAGAATATGGTTCGGTGGTGTTCATCTACGTCAATATACCCATATCTGTCAATTGACCACCTCCTTAATATCCCAGAGTCTCCGGATGGTTGCGTAGCAAGAAGGTCCGGATCAGATGGTGAAAATGAAATCATCATCAAGAACAAGAATCTCGCTAAAGAGACCCTTAACGCAATGACCTCCGGATTTAATCAAAGTGGAGTGATTATTCGCATGAAGGAAAAAACAATCCTCCGTGATACCGAAAAAGTTCGTCTAAACATCTATTATAAGCCCTCTAACCCTAAAGCAAAATTTGTGAACGTTCATCTACCTCCTCTTCCCAAAGGTTGCCAAACCCAAAACCTAGAAATGTCCTCTCTTCCTGACCTAGAAAATGAAGATTGGGTAGTCGTTATCAAGTTGGGATCTCAGCTTAAGCTCTATAGGCATAAGGACTTGCGGTGGATCGATATCGAAACCGGCACGCATGAGAGTGTAAGCCCATACTCAAGTCTCATGTATTCTAAGAAAGATCAAAGGTTCTACGTTCCATCTCCTGGAGGAGACTGGTTGTGCTCCTTTGACCAAGACTTCGAGGAGGAGGAGGAGATCGAGCTCAAGTACGATATCATGGAAAGAGAAGATTATCCCCAGTATATGTTGAACGAGTTGGAGGATATGAATTCGTTTACCAAGATAGACCATCTTGTGGAGTCACCTTCCGGTGAAAAATTTCTCATCTCATGGTACATATATCTAAACTTTTGTTTCTTTTTTTCTTTCTTAACACTATATATAGTTGAAATTCAAGAAAACTCTTGAAACTCCTTTATTAGACCGTATCATTTAATCCGTCTTGTAGTTGTCTTGTGTTATGACCTCGAATCCATAGGCTCCCAAGTCCCAACACCTAGTTTTAGGATACATTTGTAAAAATCACATTTTTTGCATAAAAGAAAAAGAACAAAAGAAGTTTTATATTCATTGATGGCTCTCTTATGTTCTGAAAGGTACTACGGAGACGAGATCGCGTTATACGAAGGAGCGAGAACAGTCATGCACAGAACAAAGCGATTCATGGTGTTTAAAGAAAAAGAAACGGAAAATAAGTATAAATCTATGGTTTACACAGAAAACATTGGAGATATTTGTATCTTTCTTGGACATGGTGAACCTTTGTGTGTCCCAGCGAGCTCATCTCCAGGTCTTAAGGCTAACTGCATCTATTTCGTGGGACATAACTATGGTGTTTACGATATCACCACCCAAATTTGCACTCTATTCTCCACAGAGGAAGGCCCATTAAGATCCAATGAATTTCCTTATTGGCCTCATCCATTTTCTCTCACTCCTCACTAATATGGTGTTGTGTGTCTTTTTTTATATATTAGTTTAATAATATTCTTTTGTTTATGTTTCAGTTGAAAGTCTTAGTATTTTAAACTACTTTGATAGAAAACCGGTTGTATGTTTTTTTTTTTTGAAGAATATTATGAAAATGGATTATCTTTTTTGCATTTACTTTAATCACGTTTGTATATATTGAACGATTTTTATCTTCGATAGCTTTACCTTGATTCTTCAATACTTGAAAACATAATTTCCTTAAGAACATTGATTCGTTATACGAATACAGTAAATACATAATACTAGTAAAAAATAATCTCAACCTTACTAATAAAAACAGTAACTTATGTCAATTTGTGGATACTGTAGCACCAATCGAATCTGATCCAAGTGATTTGGTGTCAAAACTTCAGTTTTCAAGTATACTGGGTAGGAGGCTATATACCATGCAAGATTTGATTTTTAATAAAAAAAAAAAAAAGTAGAATCGCTTGTTACTTCTTAGGCAGCTGATCTTACAAAAACTTGAGAACACATCACAGTATTAAATTCTTGCTTTTATTTGCTCAATCTATGTTGGTATCGTCTCGTATCGTGTGGACATATTTTTAATTCCCAATTATTTAGTATGGGTATTAGAAAAAACAAAACAAAATTTTATTTTTAGTTTGATTCTAAAAGCAACATGTTCCTTATCACTTATAAAAGTTAAGAAGAATTTTAGTCAAAGTTAAACAACTTTATTCTATTATATAATTAGAGAGTTTTTATCAGCAGAACAAAAAACTAAAGTTAAAGATACAATTTAATTTACATATTTTGAAATAATTATTATTTTTAATTTAAAAAAGAAAAAAAACACTAACACTAAAATTATTTAATTAATTTATATACTTTTTATAATTATTATTTTTCATCAAAAAAATAAGAGTAAAAATTGAAAAAAAAAAGAAGTTAGAAAAAATGACGATGAAAAAAAAATAAAAAAAAAATGGAAAATAATACTATCTCCGTTTCATAATAAGTGTCATTGTGACACATTTCAGACAGATTAATAAATTAATAAAATACACAAATATATCCCTAATTAGTTTACTTTTATAACATTTAATTACAAAGACTATTATCTTTAAATGAGGGATAAAACAGAAAATAAAATAAAAAGTTACATTGAAAATGTAAAATGACACTCTTTTTGAAACAAAAAATGAAATCTAAAACGACACTTATTATGAAACGGAGGGAGTAAGAAATTAGGAGAAAAAAAATCAATATATAAAGAATATGTCATTCATAATTGATTGATTGTAATTAGTCGTGGAACGGAACCAGATATCCGGATTTTTCAAGGTATCCGAATCCAGCTCCGGATTTTTCAAGGTATCTGAATCCGGATCCGGATCTGCTGGATAATCAATTCTACTATCCGGATCCGGATCTGAAAACTCCGGATATCTGGTTTGAACCGAATATTTACAGATATCCGACCGGATATCTGGTTTCTTTGATTTATTTTTTTTTTTCAATTTTTAAAAATTATAATGAGATAACATAGATAATTAAAATGTATCATCACAGAAAAAATTACAAATAGCAAAAATTAAAAAGCATTCAAATAGCACAAAGTTTAAAAGTTTACATAACAAAAGAGAAAATAGTAATAGAGAAGTTAATTTTTTTTCATGTCCATGTGCTATCCATTTTTATGTTATTCTCTCACAATCTGAAATAGAAAATTATCATGCAATATGAATTTCAATCATATGTAAAAGAGTTAAACCAAAAACAATTTTAAAGTTAATTTTTTTAAATAAATAAATATTATCAAAAATAAATAAATATTTAAGAAACGGATAACGGATAATGAATACCCGGTTTCAAACATTTTTATTATACGGATCCGTATCCGAAATAACCGAATACTTAATTTCACTATCCGGATTCGGATCCGAATTACACGGATATTCGATTTTCTGAATTGGATATGACCGGATATCGGATCGGAGATCGGATACCTGATAATAATTCCAAACCTAAATGTAAT
The DNA here is from genome assembly GCF_000478725.1 of Eutrema salsugineum. NCBI lineage: Eukaryota > Viridiplantae > Streptophyta > Magnoliopsida > Brassicales > Brassicaceae > Eutrema > Eutrema salsugineum. Next base: position 1,581,058 of record NW_006256828.1, on the reverse strand, counting down.
GATGTTTCTCAACTGAAACCAGTAATTTTGGTCAAATTGGGTATGTTCGTTTTTTAACGCATCGACGCAATTTGACGATCAGGAAAAAGCATTGCCGTTGTCTACTGTAGTACAGTGATGCCACCAAAGCCGGCGACTACGATTCCCATTTTTTTCCTTCTCCAAATTGAGTGTTCTCGAATAGAACACTTATATAAAAACAAAATAACTAAGAAAACCCCAATTTATAATAGAATATCTAGTCATTATTTTTAACCATGAAAATAGTACTCTTTTCAACATAGTAATTCTAATGAATTAGATAGAGATATGAGAAAGAGAGTTGAACTATTCCAATGCAGGTTTCTGATCTCATGCATCACCAGGAACTTTATAAACTGAAACATCAATTAAAAAAAAAAGATTATATGAGGAGAAGATGATGAGAGTCGAGAAGGTAGATTTAATTACACTTACTTCCACAGTAAGACCCAGGGACTAAAATGTCGCCGCAAGCATGAGAGAGTTTGGGAAGCCTATTTACGTCATAGTTTTGCAAGAAAACTTTTGTAACACTTTGGCATATACATTTCATCTTGTTTCTTTGTATATTTCTGCAACAAAGTTTTGATGGAGGACTCCATGGATAACCAAGAATCAGAGATTCGCCACAATATTGCAAATCTTCAGAAATTTGTGTTGCATCACACGCAGCATCAATTTGGGATGATATAGATGTAGTCACCAACAATGTTAACATTAACACATGGAAGGTATAGGTCCTCACCATTATCTCTATTATTTGTGTTTCTTCTATATGCTTTTGTCCTTGAAAATCCTAGCGGATGCTTGGAATACATATAAGCATTTTATAAACCCAATTTAAGGAAATATCAAATCTCACAACAATTATAGTCAATCAAGGCATATTAATAACTCATTTACCAATTTCAGAAAAGTCAAAAATAATTTCAAATTTACAGAGAAAATCAAATGAAGACAAAAACAGAAAATTAGGTAAGAAATTAAAAAAAAAGAATCACAATACTGCCAAAATAAAAGATAATATGAATTATTTAACAAAAAGTACAAAAGGATACCTCCTCTGATGTTATGTGGTCTCCGAGCGAGGGAAAAGTTGTTTGACAAAAAATTCATCGAAATCTAAGGCAATGGTTTGTACAATTCCTTGTTTATTTAAAAACCAAATCAAAATCAACTGGAAGAATGAGACACTAACACGAATCACCGTGGAAGTTAAAACAAAAAAACTAGCGTTAATCTCGTGTCTGGTTATGCCAATTAATAAGAAACAAGTAGTGAATTTTTCAACCCGATATAACTTTTTATTTGATTATTTGAAAATTTAATAGTAGTTTTATTTGTTTTTTATTTTCTATTGTTGAATATATTTGTTTGTTAAATTTTCTTGCATTTTAATGTTTGAAGAAATGATCGTAAAAACAATGTAAAAGATAATAGATAAAATATATTAGTATCTAAATAATTTAGTTTAAATAGTTTTGAGATATTTTGATCACTGTTCTATATAATTTAGACGTAGTTTTTTAAGTACCGTATGAACTTATTCGATTTTGATCACTGTTCTATGTATTTTAGACATAGTTTTTTAAATTATTATATAAACTTAATCGAAGAAAAAAAAGAGATTAAAAATTTTAAAAAGGTGTGAAAGAATTAGAAAGAAGTCGTACATATTTATACAATGAAGTCGAAAACCCTAATCTAGACATTACAAATACCGTCATTCTATTAGACTATTTATTGATTTTTATTTTTTGTTAGATTTTTATTAAATTTGGGTTTTATAAATTTTTAGAAACAATTTGATTGACAATAGAATGAAGCATTAAACCACAATAATTTAGAGTGGATTGTTTTATGTTATTTTAACACATCATCAGATAAGAACCAATAAAAAATAATATGTAATTAAAATGGGGTTAAAAAGTCTTTTTGCAGTTGACACTCATTTTGGAGATGACACATAAGCAAAACATTCTGAAACTTGTTGTGGACTCAGCACCTAAGCAAATCACTATACAAATAAGCGATATTTCATTAGTTAGAGATGATTTCCTTTTTTTTTAACGACATTGCATTAGTTAGAAATGATTTTTTTCAGATTCTTTTTTTTTTTACTTTTTTGTTATATCTATTTTTTCTAATTTTGGTTTTATAAAATTTTAAAAATTGTTTAATTTGACATGGAAATTAAGTATTAAAATATAATAATTTAGACCGGTTTTTTTTTTAAGTTTATTTTATACATCATCATATAAAAACCAATAAAAAATAACATATAATTGAAAAATATGGCTAAGTGATCTTTTTACAGCCGAAACTAATTTTGGAACTGACACGTAAACATAAAGTTTTGAAACTTGATGTGAACGCAAATCATTACACAAATAAGTATATAGACGTCGATATAGTTCTTTCGATTTTGCTAGTTTGAAGTTAAATAAATTTTTAATAATTTGCCACCACCAATTCGAATCTGGTCCACGTGGTTGGTTTCTAAACTTTAGATTCCACTTACCCTGAGGACCGGTGTTCGAATCTATGTTGGTACCACATTCTCTCTCTCTCTGGACTGTTGTTGTTGTTGCTGCTGCGTTTCACAAGTGAGGTAATCTAAATTACCTTTTTGTTTTTATTCGAGAATAAATAAATTTATTAGTAGTAGGATTATACTTGTTGTTCTATAAAAAAAATGTGTTGTTGCTAAACGCCTACAATATGTATTGCATACGAAATTTGACCAGTTAATGCAGAGGAGAATCAATAAAAAAGAATGCTAATTTTTTTTTTGCTTTCATTTTTTTCAATTTTTTCAGATATAAATAGAGAATTTTACATTTTTAAACTTGATTTTTTCACAGATTACAATCATAGTTTTTCCAGCCTTTAAACTTGAAACTCTATGTATTGCATACTTTTTCAACTTATAAATCATATATTACATACTAAATTTAACCAGTGATAATGGTCTAGTGATTCTAATGGTGATTAAAAATAATAATCAAATCATCGCAAACTAACAATTAACTAAGTGGTAGTGTTTAATTAGTGATTCTCATTTGTGTACGAGTTTCTATGTTGGTCTAGGATCGATTCTCCAAAAAGTGTGAATTATCTAACATCTCCTATGTAAACAGTTGAAATAATGTCATTTTTTATATCGATTAGAAAATCTGGCGAGTATGCTACTATACGCACTTTGGAAAAATAGTTGTCACTGTACTCTGGATCATCCTGATTAATTATCAAAGAAGAAAACAATGACACTATTACAGTCAAATAGTTAAAAAAAAAAAAAAAAAAAAAGTGTCACCAAATCGGACCTGGCCCAAGTGGCTGGGCTGAAGAAAAGTTCCGTTTCTGGATGCTTGGATTCTAGAGTTCGATTTGGTTCTCTGTCCTCTTCACTACTTTCTAATGTCAATACAAATCGTTTGGTTCGGCTTGGTTTGTGTTTGCATACAACGAGGTAATTTAAATTACCTTTTTTTAACTGTTACTTTTTTTTTTGTCAACTACTCAACCTTTATACAAGTGATTTCAGTATTTCACGATATTATAAGCAACTGAAAACATAAGCGAACATTCTTTGCTAAAGTTTTGCCATTGTGTTGTAAAAATAAGCAATATCTTTACTTATGTGATGTAGCGGAAACTTTAAAAAGATAAAATAGTGATCCGTTGATTCTGAGAATACCCGGAAAACTATGATAATCGCGAGATTATTCATTTAGTCTGAGAATATCCGAATAAATCAAGCCTTCTTAGATTCGTTGAGATCTCTTTAGATCTACCAAAAACAAGGAACAAAGAGACAAAAACTCAATTTCATTAATTCATCAAAAACTAAATACAACTTAGATCTAAACGGCTTATTTATAACAAATCTAAAATACTCGAAAACCTTAAAACAATAAAAGGAAATTATTTTAATAATAAAATAAATAATTAAAATATTTGGAATATTTCCAAATATTTATCTGCATCATTATGTGATCAGATTGATCATATCATCAACATATATTGATGTGTTTGCTGCTTTTGACTGGACATCTGAAACCCTACCTGGTGCCATCGCAAGCAATATGTGATCAGATTCAAAGCATATCAACAGTTTTCATCCACCTTAAAATTAATCAATATATCTGCAATCAATATCTCTTTGGATGTTTTCATTTCCATTCATACTATATAATAGTTATAGTTTGTAGAATAAAAATTAAAAAAAAAAATATGGAACGACAACATTACTACTATGAAAAGAAAAAAAAAAACACAATTTGCTTGCAAGATAGTTTGATGACAGAGTTTCTATACAGCATAATTAGAAGATTCGCGCTGCAAAGTCAATACTAATCTTTCATTATGTATTTAACATTTTTAAAGTGGTTAGCCATGATTAAAATCAAAGTAATTCGAACCCTATCTTCGACTCACATGATGAATGTCCAACCATTGAACAATTGTGAGTTTTTTTTTTCAATACAATAACAAAAGTCTCTAAAATAATGAGATTCGTAAAAACAGAACTTGGAATCTTTGTGTCATTTTTAGGGCTGCCAATCCAAGCAGATAACTAAAACAAACAAAAAAATCCCCAAATCATCCAAAATACGAAATAGAAATTCCAAATCATCCAAAAAACAAACAAATCTCAATATCTTTACTTAGAATCTACCATTTCGGTTTCCAAAAGCGTCGCTTCTATAGTAGAATTGATCGTTGTCCTCGTTCTCGTTTGAGTTATCTTCTTCATTGTTGGTGTGACTCGCATGACGACCATAGAGACCATAACCATGTCCTGTATCTCGGATAAAGACTGGCTCTTGCTCTTCTTCCTCATCCGTTGTGCTCCCGTGATTCTCCGGCACTGGTGACATCTCGTTTTGATCGATTAGTTCGGTTAATGTTTGGCGGTTTCTTGGCTGTGTTTGCGTTAGCAAGAAAGATATGATGAAGAAGGTGAAACAGAGAAGGTTTCGTAATTGAACCATTTTTTTGTGGTTTATGTTGGTCTATATACACATATATATAAATTACCAAACGTTTGGTCGAGTTAATTATGCAGCATAGTTAGACGTTAGTCATACTGATACATTACCAAACGTTTGGTAAAAAAAACATGATGAGTTGACAAAAAAAAAATCATAATGATGAGAAAGCAACGGAAAGAGACTAACGAGTTTAATTAGTTTGATTGCTTGATTTGCGCAAAAGCAATTCGAATGATCGACCACCGAAAGTATGTTACACGCTTTTAGAGAATTTCAATTTGAAAAAGTCATCAAATTGGATTATCTTAAATTAATGTATTTACAAAAACGGCTGTAATTAATTATCACAGTCTTCCTCATTTGTCCATTTGCAATTTGCAGTCATTTCAATTAATTTTCAAACCAAAAGATCAGTTGACTAAGAATCTAAGATAGGCTACAGACTTACAGAGTCAACAACCCGGTCTTTCTAGCTCTCACAAGCTAGGGATATTGTTGATTTTAACTTTAATGAAAGAGTATTGGTAACAAAAAAAAAAGGTGTATAAATACATTATTATACTCTTTTACGACGATGAAAAGATTGAATAAATACATTATTATGCTCTTTATCCGTCAAGATAATTGCATATCAGAAGTAATGGAAATGTTCTCCATTAAAAACAAAAGAAGCAGAATAAAAAATTATATATAGCTTTTATGAAAGTGAAAAAAAGAAAGAGGAAAAACTCGAAAACAATGGTTGATGGTACAAATACAACATACTATTGCATTTTGGTTATTTATTATATAAAACATTTATCGGAGGAAATGTTTATGCACCCGTCGACCGCCGTCTGCCTCCGGTTCTCTATGCCGTCTTTCCTTTCTGAAGTTTAAAAAATTTTAAAAAAATACATTTCTAACATTAATCATCTTTTCCTCATTTTTTTATATATTTGTACTTTTGTTAATTTTTCATTTTAAGAAAAAGAGTATGAATATGAACTGACCCGTTTCTCTTCTTCGATCTTGGCCTTAATGATAGAGTACATAGCAACTCCAGCAATGGCTATTCCAGTTCCTATACCTGTCTGTGTCGATATCTTGTTTCCTGCAGATAACATAATCATTTAAAAAAAAATACATTAGTTTTCTCATTTGTGACCACCTTCAAATAAATATATATAGTTCGAGATAGATTTAACTACGGAAACATGAAAAATAAAAAGAGAGTTGTAAATCTGTTACCGAAGATAACGATGGAGAAACCGATCACGAACACACGTTTCAGAACGTTTCCAACCGCGTGAGTCAGCGGTGCGACCCTCTCCAATGTATTAGTAGCCAACTGCAACCGCGGTTTTCTTAGGTTTTACTTTTCCTTTATAAACGCACGTCGTTTTAAGGTCAAAGATTAAAAACATTGAAAATTTGAGTTCATATTACCTGATTGTAGAGATGGTAAAACATACCAACCCAGAAGAGATCAGAGATGAATTTAGTCATACCGACTTTAGCAATCGCGTCGCTGAAACCGTGTTTCAACAGTTGAGGCCCTTCAACCTAACCATAAGATAACCAACAAAAAACCCTAATAAATAATATTGCTTCTACCACACGTAACTAGTGAGAAATGCTATGAGTGAATTTTAAAAAGACTTAACGATGATGGCAGGAGGAATGCAGACGAAGAGAGCGATGATGGAGATGTAAGCGTAAACATTTGTACTGTCCATATCAGTCTGAAAAATCAGACGAACAAAACAAAAAAAAAAAAAGCAAAATCAGGTTTACAAAATTGGTACTTGAAAAACTTAATTAGTAGCGTGAAGAAAAGGATCAAGAACCATGGCTTTCTTGGAGAAGATGCTTCGGTAAGTGAAAGAGATGTTTGAGATCATCGCACTGATGAAACCAAGCCAGTTGAACGATAGCTCGGTTAGCGAAGCCATTGCAACTCCTGCGATTTTCTTAAAGGTTAATCCAAGAAAACTTAGAAAACAAGAAACATAAGAATATGAGAAATGAGTTTGAAATGATCATTGTGGTTACCGAGAACAACAGGAGCTAGAGACAACCATAGTGTTCCGGGGATGGATTGTCCGAGAATGAATTGAGAAGCAGCCGCATTGAAGAATGGCTCAAGCGCTGCATTTATAGGCAAGGACATAAATGCTTAGGATTTTGATTCAATGAAATGAAATAAAATGTTGTATGTACAATATAGTTGTATATCAAATGTTTTTTGAAAGAAAAATTGAGTACCTTTGATGGTGTGAGTGAAGGAGACGGCAACAGCAGCGAAGGAAACGTTGCTAGTGACATGGCCTAAGGCGTGACAGACTGCAACTGGTATCAATACCTTGAGGAGTTTCGAGTCAATTGGCTGCAACCATTGAATCATTCAGAAAATTAGACATGAGCCAAGTAACAACCAATAGGTAAACTAAAATATAATAAGGATTTTCATCAGTTGGGCGTTTGGTCTAGTGGTATGATTCTCGCTTTGGGTGCGAGAGGTCCCGAGTTCGATTCTCGGAACGCCCCACATTTTGCCTTCTTTTTAATTATTTTGTTCTTTAGTTACACTGTTGCTTGTAAGGTGAAAGTAAAACACTAAGCTAAAACTCAAAAGCAACAAACTGACAAAGAGTGTAGTGAGCTATGAAGAAGAAACTTACGGCCCGTTTAGGAAGGCCCACGGACCAGCTTGCCAAGCAGTAGACAACTCCAACGAACAAGTGAATAACAGACACGAAACTGAAAATGACAAAAAGTATTTTTTATCATTTTTTCGTAAATGACAAATGGATTCTCTTGATACAATATTCGGATTCGATTCTTAATTGGACCAGCAGTATATGGTTCGAATCATGTATAAATCAATTTTTTTTAAATAAATTGAATCTCAAAACTTTAATTTACAAATAAACTGATGGAGATAAAGACACTAGATACCAGTGTAAAATGTAAATGTATTTATGTCAAAAGTAAAACTATAATTAAGTGTGTTTACTTACTAGGGATAAGGGAAGTAATTATAGATCTTCTTGTTAAGAATGTTGAAAATCACGTTCAAGAAGTACCTGTGTAAATTATAATAAGTCCAAACAAAAGGGGTTAAACCGTAAATTCATACTCACCGAAATTTGGCGGTAAAATCACACGCAAACTGCTATAGTGCGCATCATCACGTGCGCAGGTTAGTTAATAAGATCGTGAGGGGACACACTCACCACATGAAGAAGAAGAAACCGGTGATGAGCCACGGATACTTCCCGAGAAATCCAACTTTCGTTTCTCTGCGGAACAAAAAACGAGTCAGATCACCGAGTCAAACGAGTCAACACCGAGTGAGCCAGAAACGGACCTCTTACCCAGCGGAATCTCCACCTTCTGCGGCGGCGGCTCTGACCGGCTTGAGAATCTCTCTTTTCTCCGGCGAGCTATCGAGAAGGAGAATCGGACGGAGCTGACGACCGGAGATCAGATTCCCTCCCTCCCCGATTGCTCCGATCGGTTTAGCGAAAGCCGTGAACGACGACGTCGCGGTGCTGAATTGACGGTGGATCGCTCCGATTGGTCGCCTCAATTGAGGATTTCCGGCGACTGTTGCGGTGGCGCGTAGCAGCACGCGTGACTCCATCTTCAGTGGTTTTTAGATGATTTTTGTGTGACAGTGAGAGGGAAGGAAGCGAAATATGAGGTTTTCGCGTATTTCAAGAGTGGATACTTGGTGATCGGACGGCTACGATGATTTTGATTATCTCAATCAAGTGTATTGCGGTCTATGGTGATACAGTGGGATCGATCGTGTAATATGATCCAACGGTGAGGAATGATGAGATTAGATAAGAATCGGAAGATATTGGCTTAGATTGGATGACTGTAGGGTCCATCTTATCTTGAAGTGGATGGCTTAAGAGACACAGTGAGTCTTAGCCAATCGAATTTCCATATCATCATATCATCTGTTTCGTATAATTTTTTTTTTGTTCTTTTTCATTTTGAAGATAAACAGTATTGTACATTTTTGTAGATATTTTTTCTCTTATTTACTTGAGTTGAGTGGTCTTCAAATTACTGAACGTGACAGTCACAAGAAAGTAGATTTTTAGAAAAATTACTTGGTTTAAAGGTATGAATATTTCTGTTAATTTCCTTATTTTTATTGGCTATATGTCGGCATTTGATTTGCAGTTTTAGTGCTTCATAACTTTTCTAGATTTTAAAAATCTTTAACCAAATTAGTTACTCTTTTTGTGATAATTTTTTGTATTTTCTTTCCAAATCCAACAACTATAATAACTAAAAGTAATGGTTCCTGGATTATAATTTGTAGAATATTTTCAAATTGATACAGAAAAAAAAAAAATAGTACAAAATCAAATGACAACATATAATCCATTGTGGGTGTTTAGTAATCCTAAATTTGAAAATACATACAATAAATAATAGATTTTGTTTTAAATTTGATTAATTTATTATGTTGCGGAGTAGAGAAGAGACCCTCTAAGTCATCAAGAGACTCTCATAAGAAATGCCCGCCGTGTTTTTGTTTACCGTCCTCCTATAAACCTTCATCAAAGTCGCTAAACTGGTTATCGATTCTTCTCCGGCGATTGGATTCATCCTCTAGCTCGTTTAACGAGTTCATTGCTGCTTCGTTCGATTCGATCCTGGTGAGTTACGGAGAAGGTTTATATTTAAGTCAGAGAAGTGTTTTGTATTAACCCGCGTAATTTTCATAGACAGACGAGAAAAATTGTTAGTGAGATCGTCGTATTTACCTGTTGATTGCTCTCTCTATTCGTAAGATTTGATGATCGAATGATTTATCTTGCCTTTGTTTTTATGGGTTTTTCGTTTGAGGCTTGTAGAAGCGTTAATGCGCACAAACTGTTCGACTTAATGCGTAGCAGAGATTTTGCGATTGTCTCTCTATAATCGTTTTTTATTATTCACTTCTTGTAGAAAGGCGTCATTTTTTGGCATAATAAATGGGTAGCAAAGAGAAGATGTTCAAGTGGTCAAAAACTATCACGCCTTCACAGGTTATCAAACTGATGAGAGCTGAAAAAGACGTGGAGAAGTTGATTGCGGTTTTTGATTCCGCGACAGCAGAATATGCAAACGGGTTCTTACATGATCAGAGCTCTTTTGGTTACATGGTCTCGAGGTTGGTCTCTGCCAATAAATTCTTAGCAGCTGAGGATCTGGTTGCAAGAATGAAGATTGAGAATTGCGTTGTTAGTGAAGAGATATTGCTTTCGATATGCAGAGGGTATGGACGGGTTCATAGGCCGTTTGATTCTTTAAGGGTTTTTCACAAAATGAAGGATTTTGATTGTGATCCTAGCCAGAAGTCCTACGTCACTGTTCTTGCTATTCTCGTGGAAGAGAATCAGTTAAAATTGGCCTTTAAGTTTTACAAGAACATGAGAGAGATGGGTTTGCCTCCTAACGTTGCATCTCTCAATGTTTTGATCAAAGCCCTCTGCAGAAATGAAGGGACAGTGGATGCTGGTCTTAAGATATTTCATGAAATGCCTAAACGAGGGTGTGATCCGGATTCCTACACGTATGGAACCTTGATTAGTGGTTTGTGTCGATTTGGAAGGATAGATGAGGCGAAGAAGTTATTTAAGGAGATGGTTGAAAAAGACTGTGCGCCAACTGTTGTTACCTATACCTCTATGATTCACGGTTTGTGTGGATCGAAAAATGTTGACGAAGGAATAAGATATCTAGAAGAGATGAAAAGTAGAGGCATCGAGCCGAATGTTTTCACTTATAGTTCTTTGATGGACGGTCTTTGCAAAGATGGACGTCCTTTGCAAGCCATGGAATTATTTGAGATGATGATGGCTAGAGGCTGCAGGCCAAACATGGTAACCTATAGCACTTTGATCAACGGTCTATGTAAGGAGCAGAAGATTCAAGAAGCCGTTGAACTTCTCGATAGAATGAATCTTCAGGGTTTGAAACCCGATGTTGGATTATATGGGAAAGTAATCAGTGGGTTCTGTGCTGTCAGTAAGTTTCCTGAAGCTGCCAATTTCCTTGACGAGATGATTCTTGGGGGAATAACTCCAAATCGTTTAACTTGGAACATCCATGTTAAGACAAGTAATGTAGTAGTCCGAGGTCTTTGTACAAATCATCCAAGTCGCGCATATACTCTTTATCTAAGCATGAGGAGTAGAGGCATCTCGGTGGAGGTTGAAACACTAGACTCTTTGGTGAAGTGTTTGTGTAAAAAGGGTGAGTTTCAGAAAGCTGTTCAATTAGTTAACGAGATAGTGGCTGATGGGTGCGTGCCAAATAAAGGAACATGGAAGCTACTAATAGGTCACACATTGGATAAAACGATTGTAGGAGAAGCTTCAGAAACTCTTCTCAGAGATTTGGAGATCTAAATACAAGGAAGATTAGATGAAGAATATTTTATTAAAGAGATCATCTCAGAAGATTGGTAAAGACAAGATACAACAGAGAATTTCAGATTCCAAAAGCTTTATGAGAATTTGAACATCATTTAGACATTTAGCACTTAGCAGAGAGGGGAAAACCGATACCATGGCGTTTAGTAGGAAATGTAGCAAACATCAGGCTGCAAAAGACTCCTACGGCTACGGGCAAAGATGTGACAAGCTCCGAGACTTCAGCTGATGGGTTGGGGAAGAAACAGTTGACCACATTTTGATCAAACAGAACCACGGCTCCAAACACCAGAAACGACATAATGGCATGTGCGAAGTCTATGAACCGTAGTCTGTAGCTTTTGGAACTTTCTCGAGGAAGATCAGCTTTGCCATCGATTATCCAGAAACCATTGGTTGTGGCAAACCCATAGCAGACATTTCCATTCAGGTCCTTGTAGGAATCAGTGAAGCTAAGTATGAAACAAGAGAATCCGCAGATGAAAACTAGCATTTCTGTCATGAATCTGCTAGCTAGATCGCAGCGTCCACCGTTTGTGAAAATCGGTGATAAGACCTGGTAGGCTAGAACTGTCCCTGTAGGTAAAAGGTTAGCTAGATGAGCTGTGGTCTTAAATGTCTGACCTATTACCTTGTGTATCAAAGTGTTCCTTTCTATATCAGGAAACTCTTGAGCCTTCAAGAGTGGAACTTTCTCTTCCTTGATCCCAGCTTCTTCATCAACCTTGGTCGCCATAACACTCAAGATCCAACTCTCTTTCTTTTTCTAGGTGCTTTTTTATTTCTCTGTTTCCGGCAAATGGTTGAGTATATTAATATAACTGTGGCTGCTTCCTTTATTATGCATTGCAAGCAAACCTAAGTACTTGTTTAAGTGATTTAATTTTGTTGCCTATTCAAAGGATTATAGGTTGTGTGTAAAAAATACATCATCCAATAATTTTTTAAGGTTTGGGTAGATTTTATGACTGTAAGGACCATCTTATCTTGAAGTGGATGGCTTGTTAAGGAATCGTACCTTACCATTGAGTGGTCTGAAAATTCTAAACGTTATAAACGTGACAGTCACAAGAAAGTAACTTTATCTTTTTTTTTTGTTCTCTGTGTAAAAAAAACATTCCTTTTTTAAAAATATAATTCTTATGTATGGATATGCAAAAACAAATTTTTACTATATTTTCCTATGATTACTGGTTTTTCTGTCGGCATTTGATTTGCTGCTCCAGCATTTCATATATTCTTTTATAGTTTTTTTCATATTTAATCTAAGTTATTGCTTTTTCTTTTTCTTTTTTGTAATGTATTTTTCTTACATCTCAAAAAATAAACCGAATAAATATAAATACAAATGATTTTGGATTGTTATTATTGGTATAGTCTTTTAAGAAGAATTGTTGGTTCCGTAACTGAATCTTTGTTAAAACTCTGGTAATGTGATTCTGATTTGAATTTCCGTAACAGTTTGTCTCAATGTCATTTCTTTTTCATCAGAAACGTTTTGTCTTTTTGTTTTAAGGAATTTTCTATCAGAATGAATGTAATCGTAGTGTAATTCGTTTTAACTGAAAACAGCTGAAATGATTCATGAGCATGTCGGATGCAACAATCTACACAAACATTGGGATATTTTATTTAAGACATACAACAGAGAGTTTCAGAAACCTAAAAGAGTTACAAGAACTTTTACATTTTTAAGCAGAACATCATTTAGCAGAGAGTGGAAAACCGATACCATGGCGTTTTGTAGGAAATTTAGCAAACAACATACTGCAAAACACTACTATGGCTACAGGCAAAGCTGTGAGAATCTGGACTTCTTCATATGATGGTTCGGGGAAGAAACACTTAACCGCATTCTGATCAAACAGAACCACGGCTCCTGTCAAAGTAATTCGCGGAAGTGATTTATTCATCAGCCTAAAGGCACATATATATACAAGTACATTAGTCAACTTTAAGTTAGAAACTAGCAATGTGAGACAAATTACTCTAATAATTCTAATAATTAACTATACAAAGGCCCAATAAGCCTAATATCTCTTAATACCCCCCTCAAGTTGGAGCATGGAGATCTCGAATGCCCAACTTGCACAAAATTCCTTTGAACGGACGTCTTCCAAGTGCTTTAGTGAAGATATCCGCCAACTGTTGAGTAGTAAAAACATGTTGGGTCTGAACAATTCCAGCCTGTATATCGTCTCGAATGAAATGACAATCAATCTCCACATGCTTCGTTCTCTCATGAAACACAGGATTAGCTGCAATATGAAGCGCAGACTGGCTGTCATAATATAAATCCATTGGATCGAATGTGCAATACCCATCGTTAACAACACACTCTTTAACCACTTCAACTCCTTCAATGCCCAACCATAGCTCGATACTCTGCTTCAGTTGAAGAGCATGATACAACATCTTGCTTCTTTGACTTCCATGACACAGGAGAATTTCCCAATTGTATCAACCATCCACTCAAAGATCTCCTCGTGATTGGACATCCATCCCAATCTGAATCACACCAAGCTGTAAGATGAAAATTACAATCAGATTTCAACAAAATTCCCATTTCCGGGCACTCTTTCAAGTAACGAACAACTCTCAATGCAGCCATCCAATGATCTTCTCTTGGCTCATTCATAAATTGAGATAAGATGTGAACTGAGTAGGCAAGATCTGGTCTTGTCGCAGCCAAGTAAATCAACCTTCCAACCAGTCTCCGATACTTCTCTGGATCAGTCAAAATCTTTGTCGTCGACCTTCCCAACTGATGATTTTGCTCCATCGGAAACTCTACAGGCCTACCACCAAGCAAACCGACATCAGCAATAATATCCAGAGCATACTTTCTCTGTGATAAGTATATACCCTCTGCATTTCTTGCAACTTCCAATCCAAGAAAATATTTCAATTTTTCCAAATCCTTCATATGAAAGCAATTGCTTAAATATGTTTTAAAATTTTGTATCACCTCAGGAGAGCTTCCTGTCACCACAAGATCATCCACATACACTAGAACGTGCAAGTGAACTTTATCACGAACTAATGAGAAAAGAGAGTAATCAGCCTTACTCTGTGTAAAACCGTACCCCAAAAGTGCCTTCGAAAGTTTCGCGAACCAACATCGTGGAGCTTGTTTCAAACCATACAGCGACTTGCGCAAACAACATACCATACCCTTTTTAGAAGCACTAAAACCCTGAGGTACCTTCATAAAGACCTCTTCATCCAAATCTCCATGAAGAAACGCATTGTGCACATCCATCTGATGTAGCTCCCAATTTTTCCCAGCTGCAACTTGAAGAACCAATCGAACTGTGCTCATCTTTGCTACAGGAGCAAATGTATCAGAATAATCAATCCCTTCTTTTTGACGATTGCCACATGCCACGAGTCACGCCTTATACCTTTCAATGGAGCCATCTGCATTATACTTAATTGTATAAACCCATTTACACTCAATCACATGCTTACCTGGTGGTAATTGTTCAATCAACCATGTTTAATTTCATTCTTGGGCCTCAATCTCAAGTCTCATAGCTTCTCTCCATCACGGATCCTTCATGGCTTCAGTAAAACTTTTCGGCACAACTCATTCAGTTATACTACACAGAAATGTCTTGTGTGACACAGAGAACCTTTCACAATTCACATAATTCTCAATACCATAATCATTACTCAACTCCTGACTCACAATGGAGGTTCATTGTAAATGTCGTATTGCACACATAGTCGCGTAGCTTGACAGAAGATTCTTTCTTTCTCATTCCTCGTCCCAAAGTTTCTGTTGATGCAGGCTGTTGCACAGTTTCAGCCTGTGTCACCGATGCAGGTTCTGTTACTAAAGCAGGCTGCACATTCTCAAACTGTGTAACCGCTGCAGGTTCTGTCACTAAAGCAGGTTGCACAATCTCAGACTGTGTAACCGATGCAGGTTCAGTTTGTGGCGCTGTAATTCCTAAGATATCGCGTATTTCATTTCCTATAGTCTGTCTTTCTTCTTCTGCAACCTTGTCTGACACAACCTGAGTCTGTGTCATTGTATCTCTTGTGAGAGGTTGTATAATTTCCCTTGTCAAGGCAGGTTCTATATCGTCAAATCCAACATTATCATCCACATATAGCCTCATTTGATTAGAATTAGAAGGCTCATCCACCTGTGCATTTTTTAGCTCCAAATATGGGAATCGTTCCTCAATAAAAGTGACATCCCGAGAAACAAAGATTTCATGTGTCTCCAAGTAAAATAAGTTCCATCCCTTCTTTGCATAAGGGTATCCCAAAAATACACATTTTCTGCTTCTACTCGCAAATTTATCTCCATGACGTTTCTGATTGTGAGCATACGCTAAACATCCAAAAACTCGTATCTCACTATAAGCAGGAGATTTTCCAAAGATGATTTCATAAGGACTCTTACCATTGTGTAACACAGAAGGCGTACGATTGATTAGATACGCAGCACTCAAAGCACAATAACTCCAAATTTCTATTGGTAAATTTGCCTGAAACCTCAACGCTCGTGCGACATTCAATATATATTGATGTTTTCGCTCCACTCTACCATTTTGTTGAGGAGTTCCCACACACGAAGTTTGATGAATTATCCCTGATGTACGAAAATACTCCTTCATACCCATGAATTCACTACCATTATCACTTCGCACGATTTTTACATGTTTCTCAAACTGACGCTGAATGAGAGCAAATAAATCTACCATTGTTTTCTGAACTTGTGTTTTATCAGCAAGAAGAAAAACTCACACAGCTCTAGAATAATCATCCACGATAGTTAAAAAATAAGAGGATCCACACACGCTCTGTGTTCGATATGGCCCCCACAAATCACAATGAATCATCTCAAAGCATTCTTTGCTTTTCTCTGTACTCACGGGAAATACATTCCGACACTGCTTTGCTCGAAAACAGACATCGCAATCAGAAACACTAACACTCTTTTGATCCACTTATGGCAATCTCCTAATAACCGTTTCAGAAGCATGTCCCATCCTTTTATGCCAAAGTTCCAAAGACCCCAACTTACTGACCTTCGCCACATTCACGGTCTTCTGAATACCTTGAAGAAAATACAATCCATCTTTTCTTTCACCCACTGCAATCAGAATTTGCAAAGCAAGATCCTGTATCTGACACATTTGCTTGGAGAACAACACAATGCAATTCATTGCATCAATAATCTGTGACACATAAATGAGATTGCACTTGAGTTCCTTGACAATAAGCACATGTGTCAAAGTTAACTTCTCCGTCAATGCCACACTTCCTTCTCTATCAGCAACCACAACATTTCCATTAGGCAGGCCCACTAAACATGGTGAGACTTTATGCACATCAAACATACCACTTAACGTACCCGTCATATGGTGCGATGCACCACTATCAATAATCCACTCATCTGTATAGGTGTTATCACTCACAGGATTTGCTATCTCTAATCTCGAATCAAACCATCGAACAAGCTTATGCCATTGATCTTTCTTGAGCCCTGTCACAGCTTGAGGATCAACCTGTGACGCCTCCGTATGTGACGCACATTTTTCAGTGTGTGACACATGTTCCGTAGGTTTTCCATACTTTTCCATCCACCAATATGGATATCCATATACCTGATAACATGATCTCACATCATGACCATACTTCGAACAATAAGAACACTTAATTCTTCGACTCTGAAATCTCATATTTTCTATAAAAAAAAAGAGAAATTCCCCAGGTTTTCCACCGAATAAAGAAATCCCAACCCCTTATGGCTCTACAGAAATCCCGAACCTCGTCGGTCCGAGTTCACCAAAAACAAAAGAGCAAGACCTCGTCGGTTTGCTTTTTCCAATAAACCACAACTTATAAACAAGAATTTGAATCAATAGCTAGATTAAAACTTTATGTAGCCTTAGGCTCTGATTCAAGAGCTAGACCAAAACTTTATGTAGTCTTAGGCTCTGATACCATGTCAAAGTAATTTGCGGAAGTGATTTATTCATCAGCCTAAAGGCACATATATATACAAGTACATTAGTCAACTTTAAGTTAGAAACTAGCAATGTGGGACAAATTACTCTAATAATTCTAATAACTAACTATACAAGGCCCAATAAGCCTAATATCTCTTAATAGCTCCAAACACAAGAAATGACATAGTGGCGTGTACGAAGTCTATAAACCGTAAGCTATAGGTTTTGGAACGTTCTTGAGGAAGAACAGCTGAGCCATCGATTATACGGAAGCCCTGGATTGTAGCAAACCCATAGCAAACATTTCCATTCAAGTCCTTGTAAGAATCTGTGAAACTAATAAGTATGAAACAGGAGAATCCGCATATGAAAACTAGCGATGCGGTCATGAATCTGCTAGCTAAACTGCAGCGTCCAGCGTTTGTGAAAATCGGCGATAGGATCTGGTATGCAAGACTGTCCCTGTTGGTAAGAGATTAGCTAGATGAGCTGTCGTTTGAAATGTCTGACCTATTGCCTTTTGTATCCAAGTGTTCCTTTCTATTGAAGGAAAGTCTCGAGTTTGAACTCGAATCTGATCCTCCTCCAGGAGTGGAACTTTCTCTTCATTGATCATGTGACAAGAACCTTTGATCCCAGCTTCTTCATCAACGTTAATCTCCATATTAATCAAGACTTAGATCTCTTTTTTCTTTCTTCAGGTTCTCTGATTTCCTCTGTTCTGCGTTTAATATATAACATTGGCTGCTTACTTTATTATGTTTTGCAAGCAAGTCTGAAATTTGACCTAAGTATTTGTTTAAGTGAATGATAAGCTTTGACCTTGTCTATTAAAGGATTGTGATTTTTGTTTTAAAATATTTTGGTTCCATGATTGAATCTTTTTGAAAGTTTTTTAGTATATCATTCTGATTTGAATTTTCCCATGACCATTTGTTTAAATGTCTTTCTCTATCTCTCTCTAGCTAGTCATTTTTTTTTATCATAATAGTTTTAGTTTTTTTTGGTAAACTAATAGTTTAGGTCTTCTTAGAATGTTTTGACAAAAAGAATGTAACCGTTTTTGGGGCTTTTTAGACAAGAATGAATGAATGATGTTGATGTTTATGTTTATGTTAGTTTAATAAAGGTTTCTCTAAAGCCTATGGATGTGAGTAGTTATTGCGTTGAGGCCAAGCTTTGCAATAATAATTTGCCAAGAAAAAATGTTTCATGTAAATATTCTTAACGTAAAATATTATGTAATGAGTATGTCTATTGTTAAATGCTAACTGACGTCAAAATCAGATCAGGACGCAGTCCGTGAGTGTGTCATGAGATTAGACTTGCACGTTACATTGGTTATCATATTTCATATTTGTAATATTAACGTGCAGATTAACGAAGTATCGTCGACAAATAAATATATAAAAAAAAAGACGAAACATCGATATGCGAACTAATGAAGTTATTTCCCAAGCATATTTTTTGGATCATTTGGATATGCGAACTAAAAGCCCATTTAATGAATCCTTAATGAAAATCTCACAAAAGAATGAATTTTATAAATTTGTGCTTCAGGCTGTTAACTGATCAGGATTGTAGAAATTACTAGTAGTCTATAGTTGAGCAATCACTTTCAACGTTTTGTGTTTTTTATTTATTTAATTCATCGTTTTATGTTCACTCTAATAAACTGCCGTAACAGTAGATAGACACTCAGACATAATTTTGATACGAGTCTTCTTTCTTTATAAGCATATCGATATTTATAGCTAGCGCAGCGAAATCCCAACAAAATAAGTTTATAACTATTGGAGATATTATGCTTATAGTGTAATGAAAAAGGCTTTTGCTTCAAGCCCCAAAGAATCTATAAAGTTTTCAGGGTCCTCTTTTTATAATATGTGGTTAGTATGAGTGATGTGATTCAAGGTTTCTGAGTTCAATTTTTTTTGTTGATAAAAATATAAATGGGGGAATATGTTTAGGAAATTTAACTTTTGTAAATTAAATTGGGGGAATATGTTGAGAAAATTGACTAAGATTTATTTAGGTTATCGCCTTCCTCAAACTTTCTAAGACATATTTACTTCACCATTTTTTTATTCTTTTATTTCAGCTTATTATTCTACAAATTTTTTTATGAGCGTGTTTATTTGCTATATTATTTATTTTCATCATTGATATTAGAAAAGATACCTCCAAAAACGTATTCAAATGGAGCAAAAAAGAAGAAAAATGATTGAATGATCTAACTATTATAGCTATAGAATGAGAACTAGTTAGAAACTTTGATTATGAGAGTTTGGTGAAAGAGTTTATTAGAAAACAAGGAAAAAAGATTATGTTTTAGTTTTTTTTAGATTTAAATTTTTATTTTGAATATTTTATATAGTTTTAAATTTATATTATATTTTTTGTTAAAAAATTCTATTTTTTTATTTTGCCTTAAACTCCTATAAACTTTCGCACGGCACTGGATATTAGCATTTTTCAGATATGCACACTAAAAAATTGAATTCGGATTATGACTCTACATAATCATCAATACAAACCATCAAGTTTCAAGTCTAAATTATACTGAAAATGATAATCTTATTATTTGGAAGATAGTAATCTGATGTATGATAACTTAAGATACTTTTATAGCCAAAAAAAATGTAAACTCTAAGATAACTAATAACAATTTTCGGAATTTTCTTTTTTTTTTTAGAGTTTTTAGGACATTTCCAACCCACTTTTTAGTCTTCGTAGAGTAATTTCAATCTTTTTACTATATGTAGACATTTTTAGTGACCAAGAAAACCTAAATTTTTTACAGACCTCTCGGATAATTAGTGTGTGGTTCGGTTTGGAATTCTCCTATTAAAAAAATAAAAGATGAACCAAAATTCTATAATTCTAACGATAAGAAATACAATGCATCTGCCTACGTTCTGCAAACACTAGTATTTTATAGTATTACTTTTTTTTTGAGAAAAGAGAAGATCTACGAACATGTGTAATGAAATGAGATACAATTATAACACATTGGCAATGGTGATCATTGGTGAGCATGGGCTTTAGATAACAAAACAATAAAAGCTTGGTACATCTTATCATATATATATATATATATAATATTTCCGAATTTAAGGAATTTTGATGGTGTAACCAACGTACCATTATTATAACTTATAAGACGCTCATTAGTAAATGAATAAATAATTTGCAGGATTTAAGATGTTTTGTAGATATGACAAACAGAGACAAACGTAACTATAATCATGATTTGGTACTATTAATATCATATATAATTTAAAACTTGCATGTGGAAAGTTTTTGTTTAGTGGTCAAAATTTTAAATATTTTTTATACCAAATCTAAGGATTAATTCATAATGCAATTTCTATAGATTAATGAAAACAAAACTTATTAGAAGTTCCAGAGTGATGGAAGTAAAATCGTCTATCGTGGTTTCGTATGTTGTGGAAAGAATTGTATCGCAGAGGTGTTGTTCTCTAAGGTTATTATTTTTTTTTCTCTAGGGTTGTTTTATCACAATCATATTTGTTAAATGTAATTTAAGATTGGGTGACCACTATTTGTAATAGATTTATAATTGCACCAAATGCCTATAGAAATTATGAAAATTAATTCCTTAAAAACCTATACTGTTCATGTAAACTGTTCATGATAAAAAGACATACAAACCCCTATTCAAATATGCATTCATATCTCTTTTTGTTATGAGATGGGCCCAATATCTGTTGTGTGTGTCAATTCGCACGACAACAATATCCAATTCTTGGAGATTTTTAATTTTTAAAAATTAAATTTTTTTAGTTGGGGTAAGAGCATATGATTTTTATACTAAAGAATAAACTGGCATTGTATCTGTTCTCTAAAAAAAACCCCTATCGATTTTTAGTGTCGCCAGCGAGCATAAATTTGTGCATAATATTGATTTGTCAGAGGAAATTCAGAAAGTCAAGCCGCATTGAAGGTAATATGACTAGCACCACCTATATTCTGTTTATCTTTGATTAAAGGATTTTGATTTCATTTTGTTGGTTGGAGTTTTTTGCAGATGTCGGTAACTGATTTACCGAAAAGGATTGTATCCGCCGGAGATGAGCCTTGGGGCCAGAGAATCATTACATATCAAAAATTTAGCATAATCCAAGATCTTGTAGCTGCTTTGGAAAGACGAGATCGACTTGTTATACTCTTTGTTTTTGTTGTTTTCTCCACAAACAAGTTATCTGGTCAGATAAACATTAGATTTGAAAAAGTTACACATACTTTTAGGCTGGCTTTGTTCTATGTTGCCCTTCGAGTCTTTGAGCTGGGTTAACTAGCATATTTTGCGTTTACATTACACATGAGCTGACAATCAAGTTATCTGCAAACAAAATTACCAAAATGCACTTTCAGCTGTTAACTCAATAACCATAACCGATCTATGGATAACTAAGTATTTAAGATTTATACCCACCTATAAGATGAACATTTTTAAATATGATACTAGATGATAAATCAGAACCAGATTTCTCTGATAACAATGAACAACATAGATAACATAATTGATTAGATAACTTATAATGTTAACAATTAACTGTTAACAATTAACTATGTTAATCAGATAACAACACACTTTACTATTCAAAAGTAATAATCCTATTTACCTCCTCCTGAGTACGAGTTCCTCTGACCGTCTAAGGATATTGGCCTCATTAAGTTACCTGTCAATATCTTTATTTTATTATATACATTCAGTTATACAATGACAACAAAAACATAAAGCAACCATATTATCAGTGTATGTTAAGTTATCTGACAATATTTTTATAATAATTCTTTTATCTTTCTGTGTTTAACTTCTCTAAATGGTTATACAGACAACAATGTTATCACCATTAATATGGAAGGTAACTATCTGGTTTCATTTTTGTACGCTAACGGAGATAAAAAAAATTCTAAATAATTTTTAATGGACAGTCAAGATTGAGAGGCCAAATAGTATAGGATCTCTTCAAAAATTCCATTGTACTTTAATATTGTCTGTCCCCACAAAAAGAATAAGCAATAAATGCGTTTGCAAAGACTTCTTTTCATAAATGTAGGGGCATTTCTGGATACCATGAATTTGGTAAATTGTATTTACTTCGTTTATAAACTATGTTTCCTATTTCCTCAATTTAATTTCATCCATTGGTATTCAGTCATTTAACTCTAGATTTATATTGAATATCTTGATGATGTTGTAATAGTCGTCAAAACGAAAAAAGATAGTTTCAAATTTTTGGTCTTTACAAATTTCTATGACTAATCTATAAACAAATTAAACATATTTTTATATGTTATGTTATATGAGAAATTGGTACTAATAACCACAATAAAAGATATAATATAATTCATCCAATCATATATATTATAAGCGAAGTAAAAATTTCGTTTAAAGCTCTCTCATTGAATCTTAGAGTGGCTAATTACCCTTTACCTCTCTTTAAAATTATTTTTAATTTAAAAACAAAAAAAATTGTTTACAACTAAAATCACGATTATAATATAGGTTGTAATAATATTAAATCAAATCAAAATACATGATTTTATCTCAATCTGATCAAAATCTATGATTTTATCAAATAAAAAATCACGATTTTACAACAAAGATCACGATTTTTTAAAACAAAGATAAAAAACAAAATTAATTTTATTTAAATTAATTTTTATAAAAACATTAAAAATCGAAAATTATCATATATAATTATGTTAAATCTTTAAGTAAATCTTACTTAATAGATACTTAGATATTGTTTTCTTTTTAAAAAAAAAAAATATTTATATGAATTATAAAAAACATTAAAAAATGAAAAATCATCATATATATAGTTATGTTACTCCCTTAATCTTTAAGTAAGTCTTGATAAATACTTAGATATTGTTTTTAATAAAAAATATATATGAATTATCCGATTTGCATAAATTATAAAGATTTTTCAACCAATTTTTTTTCTTCACTTACACGGTTGTAATGTTTGGCGATCATGTAAGCTATATATTTCGTGTGTTTCACATTAGTGATCTTGTGACTTCTTAAAAAATAGTTTTTGTGCTTTCTAATTTTCTATTCGGTTGTTATTTTTGTTTTATATTTGTTTCTGTTAGCTCATGTAGATATACATTCTTTTGTATATATTAGGCGATACCTTGTGTCTTCCCTTTTATAGCTCTTTCAAGAATATATTGTGTTCTGATGTATATTAGAAGTTGGATTATATTTATATTTTATAAATTATTCTTATTAATAATAGTGTTTGATGTTTTTTTTTTGTTTAGGAGGTGGTGTTTTAGCCAGACTTTCTTGATCGTTGATTGTTTAGTTTACTGCTATACCGAAGGGTAACATTTTATTTTCTTTTTTGTGCTTTAGGTTTAGATTTGTGATTTTTTTATTATCTATCATATTTATGTTTTATATATTAGCCAGTTTTGGTGCACTTTTCTTTCTCTTTTATTAGTTGGGGCTGAGTCGAACCTTTTTTATTTATTGATTCTTATCTGTTTTAAGTTTTGATTGTTTTTGTTTTTTCTTTCTTAGGTGCTCGCGTTTTATTGTTTCATCTTGCGATGCAACAGATTTCATTTGCTGGTGATGAAGACATAGATTATGGTCATGATTCGAACCAGTTCTCGGAGTCAGATAAAAGCGTTTTATATGTTTTAAAAAATTATTACAAAAGGATCATGTATTCTGTTTTGTGGTGTAGGCTCTTGGTGACGATTCAGAATGGTCTATAGGACATACGGTGTCGAAATCCCTCATGGTAATGAACGTGAGTTCACCTGGTTCTTGTGAAGGTTGCCAAGCTGATTGAACTGTTAGAAGGTACATGAAACTTTAAAAGAACACATACAAAAACATAGGTTTATTCATTTGATTATGGATTATTATTTGATCTGATGAATCCTAAATTTATAATAGTTCAAAAGAAGCTGCGGTGAACAAGGTGCAGAACATGGTGCCTGGTGGTCTGTGTTTTATCCAAGACCCCACCTGTCGCTGCCGAGAACAAAAAAAAACAAGCTAACAAGGAGTTTAGATCCAGCAAAAATGTTAGTCCACTTGGCATATTCTTACTCTCAAAGTTAGTTCTATTGATAATAATGATGATACATGAACAAAATTACTATTTTTTATTCGAACATCACTTTATTTGAATGAGCTTTGTGTGTGTTTGTCTCTTATGTCCAGTGTTGGGATATTTTTTGATATTGGTTTCTGGTTTCTTTATTTTACTTATGGGCAAAGACATGAGAAAAAAAGGTAACTATTTGTATTTTGATCTTTTGCACGTTTCTCCGACTGAAATCTTTTTCGTGTGGAGTGCTTTCATCTCATGTGTTTCCAGTTGAGTTTGAACTGTTAATTATATAATGTTGTTTTTGGATCAGAGTAAAGCTTCTCTTGCTTAAGTTTCACGAAAGATGTAAAATTTATGTTTAAGTAGCTAAAACTCTAAGTTTTCTTAAGTTTGTATGTTGGAAGGATTCAATTCCATCTAATTTTGTATTTTCTTTATTTTTTAAAATTATTTAATATGGTAACAAATAAATATTCTAGCACAACAATGTGAAAGAAATCGATGATAAATTATATACAAAAATCTGCAAATCTTTGACCGTGAAAATGTCACAATCCTTTTGTGGAGACTCCATTTTACTTAAAGTATTATTTTGATATTTGTTTAATTTTTGATATTTTTGTTATTAGCATGAAAAAAAAACAAGAAAAAATATGGACAAAAGAAAAATAAGGAAAAAATGATGAAGAAGAAAGAAAAAAAAAATAATGAAGAGGAAAAAGTCGGAAACGAAAAACTAGAATTTATCTTAATTAAATTAGTTTGTGGACTATTCAGTTATAAAATATTTTTTAGGTAATTAATTTTGAATTTTGTTTACTTTTTTAGTTAAATAGGAAACGAAAAACTAGAATTTATCATAATTAAATTATATTTTAAATAATTGTTTTAATTATTTTCAATTTATAGCATAAATCTTTTTTTTTAATTTTTTGGCCCGCGCAAGTCGCGGACTAAATACCTAGTAATTATTAAATTATGTTTTGATTTCTTTGTATAATATGTAAATATGTCAGAAAATATATTATTCACCCAGTGATACAAATTAACATAAGAGAAAATTAGATATATAATGTCAATGGCATTATGTTATTATTGATTAGGTGCGAGTTTCACCTGCCAAAGTTAGATGGGTCCATCTCGAATATTTCAATCTCATAAAATTTAGTATACTTTTTATATCATATTTTTCACTAATCGGTGACTGACTGAACATATTATAAACGTTCATTCATAAACTGGGGGCAAGTAAATGTTGTCAAAGAAGAACACATGTAAACAATCAATAGTTGCTGCATTTTCACAACTAAAACAACTTTAGGACAATAATTTATCAAGAACTAACAAATAATAATCATTAACAATATTTCTTTGCAAATTGATATTATAGATAGTTATTATTTATTTTTATATTGAAAACTGATTGACAACAAATGCATTTGTTCATGTCGTTTTACATATTGGACTAATTTATAAACTTGTTTCAATATGCGAGTTTTAACACGTATACTAAAAAAAAAAAAAAGATCGTTTGATCTATACATTTTCAGTATGCGATATTTATCAGATCGTTTGATCTATACATTACGCTATATTAACTTGAATTGTATAAAATTGATTGACATTATGAATTGAGGATTAACCAACGATAACTGAAATTATCGACAATTGGTTCCAAGTTCCAACCTTTTCTTACCTAAAAGCCCAACACCCCCAACTTTCTGCTAAATTTTTTTATAAATAACTCATGTATTTTTTTATAATTGATTTATTCACAATTGCTATGAGCTTGGTTTACTTTAAAGTATCGGTAACAAACATACTAAACTTTTTTATATAATGTTAAAGATTTCTCCATCTACCTTTATAGTTTATATATATCATCTTCTGACATAGGTTCCTACTGTTAATAGAAAAAATTGCAACAGAGTATTAGGATATAATCATATCCTAATACAATTTCTTTAAGAATGATAGCCGTAAATGACCATATGTGTAAAAATATATGTGGCAAAATATAAATAAGTTTATCACACTTCTTTTTTTTAAACAACATAGATTTCACATGTACTTTTTTAATAACACTATTTACAATATATTTTTGTTTAAATCATATGAAATGAAAAATCTACTTATTTTCGCTTTTGTCATTTTCATTACCGTTTTTGTTGCATTGTTATTGACAAACCATTTCGGTAAATATATTTTCATTATAGTCTGCTTTTGTTGTCAACTCATAATTTAATATTCTCTAAAGATATATTTTAAATCTGACACAACGTTGATATTAACCAAGATTACGATGGTACATGTTCTAATTAATATGTTGATTTTGTATAACAATTATTCTATGACAAGTTTTTGTATCTTTTTAAAAATTTATAGTGCAATAAAGATTTATTATTTACAAATTTGAAAATCAACATCCAAACATATACTTCCTGTATATAGATTTATAATTTAATATTAGCCGTTAAAAAAAAAGATTTATAATTTAATTATTAGTTTTCCACTAAAATAAAGTAGTCTATGAATATTTATTGAACATCTAGACGTATATTATTCATTCCTTTGTCTTTTTGACGTTTTATTTTAGGATCAAAAATTTCTTCTCATTAGTCGTATATATACACACACAAACCCCATAATCATAACGAGTTTCTTTTTGTTTTGTTTCAATTAAAAATAAAATGGACAAATCTGCAAAAATCGCTTACGCCTCTGTTCTATCTCTTCTCTCGCTCTCACTTCTTCTTCTCATCATCTTCCTCTTCTTATTATGCAGAAAGAAACCGATCCGGTCCGACGAACCTCTGCTTCCAGAAACCAAATCGGCCGGTCTTTCTTATCCCTTAACCGAATTAGATTCAGCAACCGACGGATTTAACCAGCGACGAATCATCGGTAGTGGTCGGTTAGGAACGGTTTACGCGGCGGTTCTTCCATCGCATAAAAACCTCGTCGCGGTCAAAAGAATACATCCCAGTTTGGTTTTGAGTAAACCGGGTTCCGGTTTTTCCACGGTTCTTAAAACGCTTTCTTCTTCTCAGCATCCCAACGTCGTCTCGATTCTAGGGTTTTCAGAAGCTCCCGGAGAGAGAATCGTGGTGACTGAATTCGTCGGAGAAGCGAGGAGTTTGAGCGATCACTTATACGGAGATTCCGATGTCGAATCGGCGGTTTCCGCGGTTGATTTTGATTGGCGAAAGCGTTTCAGAGTCGCGGCGGGAGCGGCGAGAGGTTTGGAGTATTTGCACGAAGTTATAAACCCTAGAATCGTCCATGGTCGATTCACGTCTTCGAATGTATTGGTAGATGAGAAATTCATGGCGAAGGTTTCCGATTACGGATTCGGGTTTTTGATTCCGCGTGAGAAATCGGAGATTTCTGGGTACGTTGAAGAAGGGTATTGCAAAGAGAGCGATGTGTATGGATTCGGCGTCGTTTTGCTGGAGATTCTGAGTGGGAGAAGAAGCGAGAACGGATTGATCGTGAAATGGGCAACGCCATTGATCAAAGAACAGAGATTCGGCGAGCTTTTAGATCCGAGGATAGTTGTTCAGAGTGAGACCAAGTGTTTGGTTATAAGATTTGCTAAGGTTGCTTTGGCTTGCGTTGGAAACTCGCGGAGGAGCCGGCCGTCGATTTCTCAGGTGGCGGCGATTTTGAACAGTTTGGAGAGGGAAGAAGGAGGATGATTTGAACATTTTTAAAAGTTTTGGGGGCATTTAGGGAGAAAATTGGGAGTTTAAGGGGTAGAGTAGTTATTAATGGAACAGTTTCGTAAATGTTATTTTACGCCGTGTACAAATTATATAATTTTGGCGTGTAAATTCGGTTTTATTATTCAATTAATAATGTTCATTGATGCTTTTAAACGCATCAATCTACGAAAATATATTTTAAATATATATGGTTCTTATCTATAGAGATCAAAAATAATTTGGCGTGCTCTGTCCGAAACAAACATAGACTACGAGGATTGATAATTAAAATACTGTAGGTGTGTACGAAAGAAAGAAAGAATATTTAATTAACTCATCCTGATATTTTTACGAGACTTGGAAGCTAGAATTTCGTCAAAATTGGACGGTGGACCTAATCTTATACCTTGTGGAATAAGTCAGTTTTGTTTTTCTTCTTTGGTGAAAAGAGTTTGGCAGATTTTATTTAATTTTTGATGCGTTTAATTCAGTTTTGATTCATGTTAAATTGGCATCAGAGTTAATTGCTTGATTAAAAGCGAAAATTCTTATGAATTATCATACTTATTATAAAATATTGGGTTTAAATATCCTCCTTTGTCTTTTTATTGCTAGATTTTATGTTTTTCTTTTTTGGTGTAACTACCGAATATACACCTTGGTTCTAAAATCAAGGTGTTTTGTAGATTGAAATGATAAAAGGATATGGGAAAAAAAATGAAAAAATAATTAAATATATTCATAACGAAGAAAGAATATTATTATATCACCTTTAGCATAATTCTATTAATAAATCGTTTTCGGCTTTTCCTTTACCGTTAGAACTTATCTGTAAGCTGTTAAAGAAATAATAATACCTTTCCGCGAATTTATATCACGGCAAAGAACCGTTCTTTTTTTTTTCTAGTCATCAAAACATTCAACAATCCTTTATTCCTTAACTAAGAAAGTCACTAATTTTCTTCTCTCGGTATCACATCACATTACACACGTAAGTCAAATGTAGAAAAGCTTATCACTAAAAACGCTAGAATCATTCCCTTAAAGTTAAAACCCAATAGTCAATAACGTTGACAGAGAATCAAAGCGTTTAAAAATTCCAAAGCAAAAGGTCGAAATCAAGCTCAACAGTATTCTTAACAAAAATAAAGTCTGTAAAACAAAAGGTCCAACACCAAACCGACTCAATGCCCACACAAATTAATAACACCAACACAAAAGAGACACTCATAAAACCAATAATAAAACTAGCTTCAGTACCGTCAAACAATACACAAAGTCAAAGCCTTTCTAAATCCAAACGCTTAACTCATCTCTAAAGATCGAAACTTCGAGTTTGTCCTAAGAAGTAGCTTCTCTCTGCCTCTTTCTCTCTTCCTCTTTCTTAGGAAGAACATGAGCTTCATACAAAGCAACAATCTCTTTCTTGTTTTGATGCCCTCGGTTAAGTATCAAATGCCCGAAATCGTACTTTGTCAGCTCGTGCCTTAGATTCTGCACTGTGAACTTCTTGTAGTCTTCTGCTTCCTCCTCCTCCTCGCCTTGCTGGTTTTGAGTGTCCTCATCGACTCTAGAAACCGAAACACCATCCTCATAAGCACCATGATCATCTCCTCTTGCGCTTCGAGATCGTTGTTAGTCCTCAAGATTCTATCACTTGTTTCACCAATGTCCATATCAATAACGTCTTCAGTTCTGGTCCGTTTCCCACGTGACGAACTCGCAGCTCTGATTTTGTTGTCTAATGCAGTTTCTTTTAGCCTAGCTTGAGCTAATTCCTGCTGGAGATTATCAACGCTTGCCTGTGCAGCTTGCAGCTCAAGCGAAAGAGCTTCAGCTCTTCGGTTCGCAGCTATATGAGCCTTACGCTCCTCATCCAATAGCTTCTCCAAAGACTTCACGTTATGCGCCCTCTGCTCATTGGTTATCTTTAGCAATGACTCGATCTCTTTCTCTCGTTCTTCGACTCTTCCTTCCAAGACTGTAACTTTGGAGACAGCCTCCATCTCAGACACACGAAGTCTGTGCAATTCTTCTTCCAAATCAGTTTTCTGCCTCTCTAAGTTTTCGACTTGTCTCTCCGCTCGCTCAATCTGAGCAAGTCTTTCCATTGCCAACCTCTGACTCTCACTTTTCTCCTTTTGGGAAGTGACGGCATCAGCTCGAGCTCTGTCCGCCAGTTCAGTAGCGCGTTTAGCTTCTATTTCAGCTGCCTTGCATCTCTCTTGGACTTCATCGAATCTTTCAAAGTCAGATCGGTACTTTTGCTCCAAAAGGATTTTCTCCTGCTCCAACCTGTTTGCCTCCTTTTCATATGCTAGAGCTTTTGTGCTGGCACTGTCTAACCTATCAATCATTTCCCTTAACTCTAATTTCAGTGATGCTGTTTCCATTTCAAAGCTTTTAATTTTCGACTCTGCCGCCTGCAAAAGATACCACACAAGCTAAGATTCACATCCCACAATTGTTCAACCGAAACAACCAACTTATCAGGATGCAAGGAGCGATAAGTAACGGAAAGATATCACACATAAGGAAAGAGTTACTGAGACTACGTTAACATAGATATACTATCATTTCGAAAAGCTCACCTTCAAATCTGACCTCAGAACGGTTAGAGACTGCTCGGCCTTCTCAATTTTTGTAGCCTTCTCCTTAATTTCTTCATCCTGAAATTGATTAACACCGCATATTGATGATATATTGATGATTACAAAACTTAAAGTCGTCTCTTTACAAATAGGACAAAGAAAGATACCTTTTCAGCTAAAGTGAAAGTAAATTCCTCCCTAAGAGCGTCTTCCCTCAATTGGGTTTCCTTGCCTGAACGTTCTTGCACTGAAGCAGCCTTTTGAAGAGCAGATCTTGCCTCTCCAACAGCAAAATCATACTTCCTTTTCCATTCCTCTGACTCTTCTTGAGAGGATTTGGCCTGTTCTCTAGCTGCAGCAAGCCTAGCTTCAGAAGTAGTACTTCGTGTCCTAAGGACTTCCATTTCAGAATTACGCTGATCTTGAACAGCTTTCTGTTTCAAAACAAGCTGGTCATACTTTCTTTTCCATTCTTTGATTTCTTCTTGTCTAGATTCCACAGTTTTAACCAAAGTGGAGCATCTCTCATTCAGCGAACTGTTCTCTCCCTGTAATTTAGTTATGCGTTCTCTATATATATCTTCCAGTTTCTTCTTGTCCATGTTGGATTCATCATAACGTTTCTGGTATTCCAACTTGTATTTCTCACTATCATCCAACTGCTGCTTTAAATGCTTCATTGCATCTTCAACAGAACGGAATTTCACTGCAAGTGAGTTCTTCTCTATAGCGATATTATCTATAAGTCTTTTGGTGAGATCATATATCGGTCCTTCCAAGCTGCATGGTTAAAAACAAGATCACAAAATGCACAGGAAAACTAAACGGACCTCTAAACAAACTAGACGTAAATTAAAATCAGCGGGGAGAGGAAATATTAAAATACCTTTGTTGCAAGAACACCGAAAGTTTCTGCCATTTCCCTGGGCCATGGCATGATGCTTCATAGTCTGACAAACGAGCTTCTAGAACCTGAGACAATCAATCATTAGATATAAGTAAAGAGTAACAATCAGCAACCAATTAAAACCACGTGGGAACTTCCATCCGTAGTACATCTAGCCATCAGTAACCAACCTTGACAACATTATCCATATTCGCATTAGAGGCATGGCAAGCTGCTCTCAGCTGCTTCTCCATACTTTGGATAGTACTCGTGCATCGCAAATCTGCCTCCATGAATGCATTTTTTTTGTAATCCTGAATCAACAAAAGATAATCTATATCAGGCATAACGCAGTAAGAGAAAATTCACGTGAAAACTTGAGTAAGCAAATCGTATTAACCAGCCAAAACTCAAAAACATAATGCTTGTTGCTGAATAACATTATTACCGTAAATCTTTTCTTCAAGTCTTTGTGGAGAAGATCCTCGTATTTTTTTCTTGCTAAACCAGTCCCTACAGCATTAGCGTTAAACATAGCCAAGGCTTTTCGAACTGCTTCTTCATGTTCTTCCCTCAGTGCACCCTACATATAGCAGAATTGGAATGAAGCATTAATCATCGATTACAAATAACGAGAGGCTAACGCCAAAGTACTTACTTCTTCAGGAGTTTTTGATTGGTCAAAGGCAGCCATGTAGGTTTCTACACCGGAGTCATATGCTCTTCGACACTCAGTTTCTTCCACACTCTACAAGGACATAATCAAAAACTCACTTTATGAAGTGTATCTGAGGGAAAAATAGGCTAGAGAATGCATTAATAACATCCCAACGGATCCCCACGATAGTTTGAAGTACACAAATGTCTGAACGCAATAATCAACCATATGTTTACCAATTAATGATCCACACTTTGTAAAATAAACCTGGTCATATCCTTCAAGTCTCAGAGTTTTTACGAAAAATAATGGGTTTTGACGTCAAATGTATTGAAAATCCACAGAGGTAAGAGATATCAAACCTGCCAAGATGAGGTTATTGTTGGCACGGCACCATTATTCAATGCATCCAGATAAGACTGTGTAATACCGACAAGAATAGGACCAGTCATCACAGTACCCCCTAATTGCTTGGGCCTCGTCTTCTCAAAAACAAACTTGGTCAATGCATCCAGGCCAGCGGCGAACTCAGGTCTCAATTTATCCAACTGCATAGCACAGGATATAATGCAACCAAGTATTAAAAAAAACATCCAAGCCGTTACAGCATAGTATTATAGGTGAAACAGCATGCATAGAACGATGCTAACCGAAATTTGATCAAGTCTCTGGAGGTCCTTTTCATTGTTCAGAGGCCTTACAAGGGGAAAACACTCTCGGTCGGGAAAGAGAGCACGAATGGAATCTCGGATCTGCAGAGACATTGTTTTCATTAACATTGACTCACAATTGTGCTACCAAAAAATTACACTTGATAGCCACACCCAGCTTTCCCAAGAGTGGATGACTATATGAATGAATACAACTATTACCTCATTTTTAGCACCAATATCTCCTCCACTACCTTGAACCGGCCTTAACGCAATTTCTAAGTAGTCACGCGGAGAAATCTTACGGTTATCTTCCACTAGATCCAGATAAAAGTCCTGCAGGTAAAGATAGCAAAGTTAATACATAAATATCTATAAGCTATAATATCTACATAACAAAAAATTACATCAAAATAGCAGAGAATTACCCTCAAGAGCCAGACAAAGATGGGAGAAAACTGTCCAATTTCAGAACGTGAACTCGTTCCTCCAGACGCTTTTACACGGATATGCTTCGTCATTTGAGTGACAAGAGAAAGTCGATCGAGTGAAGCTTCGTCAATACCTCCCATCTGACACATACAAGCAAATACAACAACTAAGCCAAAAAGATAACAGCTAAGGCAGACATATGCACAAGTTCGAACTGGAACTTTAACAAACCTGATTGTATATGAACATGCTTGACAAAAGAACAGCTAATGAGAATATCTGAGTGCTATAGGTACCCTGTAGCATTGGAAGTAAGAAAATCAAGAACATGTTGATAAACCCAAAATCTTGGAAAGAAACCAAATTTTTGTAAGCGGCAAGTCACAAAGCAATTTAGCTGGTAAATTACAGTTTTACTTACCGTTTGGTCGTAAGCATCAATCCCTTCACTATCTAACAACAAAAGATTATAGTCGGTTCCATCAAGAGCTTTTTGTTTAATAGGAGAGCTCCACAGCCAAAGCCCCTTGGTACACGGCTTGTGTGTTGATGCTACTTGAAACCCATTACTTCGTCCAAGAAGCTACAAAACGCAAAAAAAAAACAATTCAGAAAATCAAAAACAGAAACCCTAATTTGCCAAAAAAATCTGGAGCTCGAAACAATGTACACAAAATCAATCGATCAAACAAACAACATTACCCACGAAATACTTGGAAACAAACTTCAAGGGAAAGAAAAGCAGCAAAACCCTACCTGGTTCAAAATAAAGCTCTTTCCTTGACGAGCCCTACCACAAACCGAGACAACACCGATCGGTTCCTTGACGAGTTGCAAAGTAGCTACAGCTTCAGGGTCCATACGAAACTTGCCTTTCTCATCACAATACACTAGACGAATCGGTCTCGGTGGGCCTGTCACTGCAGACGACGAAGCTGGAGATATCGAAGGGTATGATATCGGTGACGGAGAGGCGGAAGACGGAGAGTCTTTCGCTCCTCGACTGAAAAAACCTCTCATCTCTGTAAACTTCTCAGAATTCGAACTTCCGAAAAATTCGCTTGCTTTAGCTTCGCTTAAAAATGGGAGTTTCCTGAATTTACTGGTTTTGAAAAAGAGGGGAAAAAGTAGGTAGCGTTAAAGAGACGAAGAGAGACCTAAGATCCGTTCGAGTCGAGGGAGAGAAAGGACAGCGATTAAGGAAACTATATGGGCCTTTATGGGTCCAAATGTATGTGTAGTTTCTTTTTTTGTATAGCCCAGTTTCTCATTAAAGCAAAATCTGGCCAATCTAAATTTTAATGATTTCATCTTCAATGCTAACGATCGAACAAAACTGTTTTTCCTTAATGAAAATTTTCTTAACCCAAAGCAACTGAATAAAAACTAATTCTATTTATTTAACCCTGGAAATAAAGGATTCATTATGATATAGAAATGTATCCAAGACTGATTCATGTTCAAAAAAAATTATTAAATTAAATTTAATATCTATACTATATAAAAACAGCTGTTTGAGGCTCCTCATCCTATCCACATCAGCAATTCTAAACACTATATCCTCTTGCCACATCATCAAACCAAAAAACAAACTCTAGGAAAGCTTTTTGTTTCTAGGAGTTATCCACAAAAAAAAGACTATCAATGATAGCCACGTGGTTAGGACAAAATTCAACGTCTAAGCTCAGTTATGGTAGATTGGTAGTCGGTGGTCTTCTCATCTCCCTCCCCCCACTTCTCTACCTCTTAATTCTTTCTTCCCTACGTTTCTCGCACATTAAATTAGCCACTACTTTTGCATATTTAGCTTCATCTTCTTCACTTTTTTTCGTATCTTCCTCCCAAAGCACCTTCAAACCACCAACCTCTAAAACATAAAAAGGAAAGTCTATTGTTGTTCTACATGGATTCATCATGCAAGAGTAATCAGTGAGATAGCCAAATCAACAACATTTCTTGCAGTGGATTGTTCTACACGGATTCATTATATATCAAAGAGTAGGCGGCGACAAAACCTAGAAAAATATAAGGCTCTATTACGCACAATAGGAAATCACTTAGGTTACCTATAGTCACTCAAACATGTACACTTACATCTTCATTCATCTTGCTAGCCTTTTAGTCTTCCCTCTTTCCCGCCTATCTCTGACTTCCTCAAGATTTTTTTACCCAGCTTATTTGTCTATATTGTCTACCTGGGATACATTTGCGTACCAATACATCTTTTAAATTAATGTGAACTCTGTTCTGCCCTATGTTCTTTATTCTGTCATGTATACTGCAAAAAGTGCAAAAGATTTGATATAAACGCACATGGGAATGCCCTTAAGATATTTAGGAACTATGAATGTTGTGCGAAAACAGTTTCCTTTGATGTCTTAAGGACTTCGAAGGTAGGCTCCTAATTCTGCTTTATTGACATATATAAATTCTCATATGAAACTCAAGAGATATGTTCACTAAGAGTCAACAAATATATGTTTTCAAGTTTTGGTTTATTACCAAACAAATTTAATGAGTTTTCTATGAGTTCGCAGATAAGATCATACTGGCAATTATGGTGGTGAGGTAATATTACTAATATGATAGGAGTGGAGGGTATAGATTGTAAAAGGAATAAAGGGTATAGATTTGCTCAAAAATAGAAAAAGTGATGGTGATCCGAAAATTTGAAAAGGTGCTGCATAGAAGAAGAACCATTCACATTTGCTTATGATTTATTTGTCGGTTTATATTGAAGATTTCGATTTCTGGAAATTAATGTTAGTAAACGTATAGAATCTATCAATATAAAATTTTCTAATATTGGTAGAATAAATTCTAATGATTAAATTGTCGGATCCAAACCTTTCTGATGATTTCATTATATCTGATTCCAGTTTATCCAATATACTACTCTTCAATTATTTTTTGTTTTGGTCAAATTCGTTTGTTAGAATTTTATGTAATTAGATATTCTGAGTCATCTTTATGATTATTTATTTATATAGCTCTTTAATTCAGCATATATGACATAGGTGTAAACTGGAAAGTGTGGTGGTGATGATGTAAAAGCAGTGGAGATTCTTTCCAATTCCTAATGCTTAATCTTCGAAACGTAAAAGCAAACGTGGTTTCATCGCTGAAAATAATTTTTTGCAGTTGGAAAATATAATAATTTTGGACACTAAATGTAGTAACAACCAATCAAATGCAGTCTTGACAATACACAAATAATATTGCAACGAAAACTTTCAGTTATCTCACAAAAACAACGCTATGATGTAATAACATCTCAGTTAAAAAAACGCACTGCAAACAAAAAAAAACACAAATATAATCAGTTAACTCAATTTATGTTGTGAAAACTTCTTAGAAACTTTATTAATCACTGGAATGTATATATAGAGTACATAGGGAATCTAGGTTAAGTACAATGCCCTGATGGGCCTAATGGGCCGGTATAAGAGTCCATATATGATATGTGTTATAACACTCCCCCTTGGACGAGTGAACCGGGTCAGCTACTCAATCGGGATCTCGATAATGCGCTGGGGAATGTTGCCTCATTAAAACCTTACCAGGAAAAACCCAGTGGGACAAAACCATGGTGAAGGAAAAAGAGTACAACACGCATTACTCCCTCTGATTGTAGCATCACTGCAGATCTCTAAGTCTATACATTCCTATCTGTTTGACGAGCTTCCGGTGTGTTGAAGTAGGCAATGATTCGGTGAAGAGGTCAGCTGAATTCTCACTGGATCGGACCTGCTGAACGCTGAGAGTGCCGTCCTTCTGCCAGTCTGAGGTTGAGAAGAACTTCGGTAGAATGTGCTTCGTCCGATCTTCTTTGATATATCCTTCCTTGAGCTGAGCTATGCATGCCGCGTTGTCTTCATACATCACCGTGGGCTGTGTGTCTTCGTCCATACCACAATCTCTGCGGATGTGCTGAGTCATGGAGCGCAGCCAGACGCATTCCCTACTAGCCTCATGAATGGCTAGGATTTCAGCATGGTTTGATGAAGTGGCAGTGAGTGTCTGCTTCATTGATCTCCAAGAGATGGCTGTTCCTCCATGCGTAAAAACGTAGCCAGTTTGAGACTTGGCAGTGTGCGGATCTGATAGATATCCTGCATCGGCGAAGCAGACTAACCCATCTTTATTTTGGTTAGTATAGAAGAGTCCTAAGTCTTGAGTACCTCGAAGGTATCTTAGGAGATGTTTTATACCGTTCCAGTGCCTCTGAGTTGGAGATGAACTATATCGAGCGAGGAGGTTCACGGCGAAACATATGTCTGGTCTAGTGTGACTAGCCAGGTACATTAACGCTCCTACAGCACTGAGGTATGGCTTTTCAGGACCAAGGATTTCTTCATCATCCTTTTTGGGACCAAGAGGGTCATCACTTAAGCTTCTAACTACCATTGGGCTGGTCAATGGGTGAGCTTGGTCCATATTAAATCGCTTGAGTACCTTTTCGATATAAGCCGATTGATGCACAAGGATTCCTCCTTTGATGTACTCAAGTTGTAATCCCAAACAGTACTTTGTTTTGCCTAGGTCTTTCATTTCGAATTCTGCTTTTAAGCAGTCGACTGTTTGGGAGATCTCACCAGATGTTCCGAGGATGTTTAGATCATCCACGTATACTGCTATGATTACAAATCCTTTGTTTGAGTACTTCTTGATGAAGATGCATGGACTGATGGGGTCATTTTTGTAGCCTTCTTTGATGAGGTAATCGCTGAGGCGGTTGTACCACATACGCCCACTTTGTTTCAGTCCATACAAGGATTTGTTCAGCCTGATGCAGTATTGATCTCGAGATGCATTTTTGTCTTTTAGTTCAATGCCATCTGGGAGTCTCATATATATTTCGTTGTCCAGGGGCCCATAGAGATATGCGGTTACAACATCCATTAACCGCAGATCAAGATTTTCTCTTATGGCCAGACTTATGAGGAATCGGAATGTTGTTGCATCCACCACTGGAGAATAAGTCTCCTCATAATCGATTCCGGGTCTCTGTGAGAATCCTTGTGCTACAAGCCGTGCTTTGTATCGAACGACTTCACCGAGTTCGTTCCTTTTGCGCACAAAGACCCATTTGTGGCCCACTGGCTTGATGTGTGATGGGGTCCGGATGATCGGACCGAACACGTTTCTGAGTTTGAGACTCTTTAACTCCACGTTTATGGCTTCTTTCCATTTTAGCCAATCTGTTCGATGTGTACACTGTGTTATTGACGTGGGTTCTAGATCCTCTTGCGTGAGCGCAACATCAAGTGCTACTTTGTATGCAAAGAGTGCATTTAAGTCGACTTCTTTTCGATTCCATTGTATTCCGGACATATTGTAATTGATGGAGATCTCATTGTTATCTTCTGAACCTGGAGATTCGGCGTCCCGAACTTCTATTGAGGGTTCATTAGATTGAGTCTCAGCCGCGGCTATGTCTGATATTGCAGGAATCCCGGTTTCGGTTATTGCACCTTTCTTTGATTTCCGGGGATTCTTATCTTTGGAACCGAGAGGTCTGCCCCGTTTGAGACGTGGTGCAGAATCTGTAGCAACTTGGGTCTGTCCCGTTGGGACAGCTATTCGTACTGGTGCATTACAAGCTGGGATGTACGATTTGGTTACTTTGGTCGGGTCAGCAAAGGAATCTGGCAATTGATTAGCTAGCTTTTGATAATGAATAATCTTTTGGATCTCTGAATCACATTCTAGAGTCCGAGGATCTTGCCAATTTAATGATGTTTGATTCCATGAAAGATCTTTGACCAGCTTGTTTGTCTCACCACCTAAAGAGGGATATACGGATTCATCGAATTGGCAATCCGCATATCTGGCCTTGAAGAGATCTTCAGTGGTTGGCTCGAGATATCTTATGATGGTGGGAGAGTCAATACCAACATATATTCCCATCCTTCTTTGAGGTCCCATTTTGGTTCGATGTGGTGGAGCAATGGGTACATATACTGAACACCCAAATGTTTTGAGATGGGAGATGTCTGGCTCATGACCCGAGAGTAGTTGGGATGGGGAATATTTGTGTTCACTAGATGGCCGGATGCGTATGAGTTCAGCAGCATGTAATACTGCATGTCCCCATGCTGAGGCCGGGAGCTTTGATCTCATGAGTAATGGTCGGGCTATCCATTGAATGCGTTTAATGAATGATTCAGCCAATCCATTTTGAGTATGGACATGTGCTACAGGATGTTCCACGGTTACCCCCATGGCCATACAGTAGTCATTAAACGCTTGTGAGGTAAATTCACCAGCATTGTCAAGGCGGATAGTCTTTAGTGGGAAGTCAGGGAAATGGGCCCGCAATTTTATGATTTGGGCCAAGAACCTAGCGAAGGCTTGGTTCCGAGAGGACAAGAGACAAACATATGACCAACGGGTCGATGCGTCTATAAGGACCATGAAGTACCGGAATGGTCCGGAAGATGGATGTATAGGTCCACAGATATCGCCCTGGATTCTTTCTAGGAAATGAAGTGTTTGTTTAGAAATTTTAACTGGTGAAGGCCGAGTGATCAATTTGCCTTGAGAACAAGCTGTGCACATGAGGTGTTGAGGATAAGCTCGGTTTTCTTTGAGGGTATGCCCTTGAGAGTTTTGAATTAGTTTACGCATCATATTTGCACCAAGATGACCGAGCCGGTCGTGCCAAATAGTATAATCAGTAAACCGGGCTTTGAGAGTGGTATTAGCTTCAATCATACTGACTTTAGCATGGTAAAGTCCAGTAGAGAGCGCGGGTATGGTTTCGAGGATTTGTTTATGGCCGTCTACGGTTTTAGTGACTAGGAGGGATTCTTTGTTCCCTTGACCTTGGGTTTCTATGTGGAAACCATTCTGTCTTATATCCTTGAAGCTCAGAAGATTTCTCTTCGAACTAGGAGAATATAGAGCATCTGGTATTTCAAGTTGTGTGCCATTTGATAGCAACACATAGGCATAGCCATATCCTTCGATAAGGTTTGAGGGACCCGCGATGGTGCTAATATTTGCGGTTTGATAGGTTAGGTTTATGAAGTAACTTTTGTTTCTTAAGATAGTGTGGCTGGATCCACTATCTACGACTATGGTTTCCATTTGCTGGTGTGCTTCATTATGAATAGAAGATAGAATTCAGTATTGAGGAATTCAGAAAATGTGATAAATCATAAAGTAAAGCATTGTCTGAGAATAAAGGCAAATGGAAAAAAAAAAATGAAACAAATCCCAAAATGAAAAAAAATAAAGAACAAAATCAAATTGTATCAGAGTTTCAGATGATTGAATTAATCGAGGAGATCAGCTGTTTCATAGTCCATGGGGTCGGTCTGCTCGTTTGTGGTGTTCTCATCATCAAGGAGGTCGTCACCTTCCAGGTTAGCAGCATCGACTGGCTGAGTCATGTTGGCTTCAGCAGGAGCTTTTCCGTACTTCTGGTATAGATCGCAGTGGATCTTGGGGGTGCGACATTGCTTTGTTGGGTGGTTGAACATCCCACATCTGGTACAAGCAGAGTGATCGGGGTTGGTGTGGCGGGTCGGCTTGGTGATGCCTCGACCACGACCAGGACCATAACTGAGGTTAGGTCGGTTGCCACGACCATGTCCGCGTCCACGTCTTCCACGTCCATGTCCTCGGCCATTACCACGTCCATTACCACGTCCACGGCGGTGATCTAAGGATCTATCGGGTTGAACATGGTAGGACTCTTGACGAGAAGCTGGGACAGGAGCCGATCCCGGGGGCCTCATAGCGCTGTTCCTCATAAGCAGCTGGTTATTCTTCTCAGCGAGGAGAAGACAGGACAACAAGTCTTCGTACAATGTGTGTTTCATTGCACGGTATTGTTGTTGGAGCACAACATTCTCTGTGCTGAATGTGGATAATGTTTTCTCGAGGAGATCATTATCTGTCACATCCTCGCCACAGAGTTTCCGGATGGCAACAATACGAAAGAGTTCGTTGTTGTAATCATCTACGGATTTGTAGTCCTGGAACCGAAGGTTCTTCCAGTCGAAATCTGCCTGAGGCAACTGGACCATTTTCTGATGGTCATATCGCTTTTTCAGCGCTTGCCACAATTCAAGTGGATTCTCAAGAGTGAGATATTGCTGCTTAAGGCTCGGGGCCAGATGATGGCGTATGTGACATATCGCCTGAGACTGTCCCTTACGGGATGCGGTGTTACCGTCGGTAATACACGCATCGAGTTCTTTCGATGCGAGGAACAAGCGCATGTCTAGGGCCCACTCGAGGTAGTTATCCCCGGAGACGTGAAGGGCCTCGAATTCACATTTCTGAATGTTTGACATCTGAAACATGAGATTGATTTTGTTAGGGATTGTTTTGAGAAAATTTTGAATGCTGATGATGAAACTTTCTATTTTGAGAATATTTCTATTTTAGGAAAGTTTCTAAATTTGGAAAGTTTCTAATTTGGGTAATTTTCTAAATGAGGAAAGTTTCTATGCCGGGAAAATTTCTATATGAGGAAAGTTTTTATATGAGGAAACTTTCTATTAGAGGGAACTTTCTCGGAAATAGTAAATTTTAAAAGGGTATGGTTTTAGTTACCCCGAACATGATGTCGGTTTAATAGCTGTGATTTAATCGGTTAAAGCCGAATATAATTTCGGTTAATGAGAACCAGGTTTAGCCG
The DNA here is from genome assembly GCF_000478725.1 of Eutrema salsugineum. NCBI lineage: Eukaryota > Viridiplantae > Streptophyta > Magnoliopsida > Brassicales > Brassicaceae > Eutrema > Eutrema salsugineum. Next base: position 1,538,963 of record NW_006256828.1, on the reverse strand, counting down.
GTTTTAGGCGGTTTAGGAGGAACCCTAGGGGAGCCGAATATGATTAGGGTTTTATCTAGGGTTTTAACGGTTTGGAAAACATATTTTGGATGTGATTTCGAGATCTATAGGATCTGTGGTCGATGGTTTTAATAATTTCACAAGGACAACAAAGAAATCACGTGAAAAGGACTAGGGTTTAAGCATTATGACTTACGATTTTGAAGATTACAAAATCGTGAATCAAGCTTAGGATTTAAGGTTGATTTTCTTAGTTTATTCAATCAAGTGTAACCTTTGAACATGCATAAACTTGTAATTTAAACAATGAATCAACAAGTTATCAATCAATCATCAGAGTATCAAACACTTTCAATCAATTAGAGATCGATTTTTTTTTTTTATAGGGTTTTGAAGTGTTTAAACAACAGGTTCTATGGCTCTCAGTTTTAGAAGATACCTTTTCCACCTTTGGATTTCTGACAGGCTAATGAAACTGGGAGCTAATAGACCTCAGTTAGCCGCTACAAATTCCAAGGATTGATCACCAAAACTGGAGAAGCTGCTGGTTGAAGAAGGAAAACTCGGATCTGGTTTTTTTTTTTTTCGGTTGATCGTCGTGTACTGTAAGTGTGCGTGAGGGCGCGTCCGACGTTGGATCTACAAACGGTTTTCACCAGTAGATTCGTCTCGTCGAGGGCTTCGATTTGATATGTAGATCGTCTTCTGGTTCCTCACGGTTTGGAAGATATGCGTCTTTTAAGTTTCGATTTGCTTTTAGGGTTTTGGTGGTGGCCGGATTTTTTAGGGTTTTTCGCTCAGAGAGTCTTATCGTGCTGATAACGTGTTGTGAAAACTTTTTAGAAACTTTATTAATCACTGGAATGTATATATAGAGTACATAGGGAATCTAGGTTAAGTACAATGCCTTGATGGGCCTAATGGGCCGGTATAAGAGTCCATATATGATATGTGTTATAACAATTTATATTTATTTAAATTACTTCTCTCCCATAACTATAAAAATTTTATTTTTTAATCTCCACCCGCCCGTAGGGCGGGCTAAACACTAATATATATATATAGTTGAAATTTTGTTAGTAGAATTTTTTGTTTTTAAGTTGAAACCCTATTCGTTTGCTCTACTTTCATATGCTTAAATAAAACTCTGCATATATATTATAAGAGAAGTTTGAAAGTTCCAACCAAAAACTCCATTGAATTGAAGTTCTCTTAAAATATTTGCCTAGCCAATTAGTAATACTTAATAAAATTCATATCTTTACAATGAAAATGCATGAGAATTATTCAGCAAATCATATAATTGCTAAGAAAGAAACGTGATGTGCCCTTCTTTTTTGTAAGACAAGTGGAAAACTAACGTAAATATTATATTAGTCCAACCAATAATATTTTTTTCAAAGTTAGAGAAATTGTCTAAGTAGTTGCTTCCAAGAAATGAATTAAGCAGCTCACCTTTTTTTTTTCTTTTGGTTCATGCTTTATCGTGTGAATACTGTAATTAAAAAACACAAGACGAGACACTCCCGAAACATGCTCCGTACGGCTTTCTCAAATCTCATGCAATAATTGATTACTTTCTTACGTATTACAAGTTTCCCATATATTTACATTTAATTATAGCAGTAAAACCTCTATATTGGAACCATGATATTTTATTAATTTATCGTGATATTAATTTATCTATAAATTAATAATTATTAATTTATAGAGAAAAATTATTTTTCGTCCATCTTCTTCTTAATTTTTTTTGAAATGATGTTATATTTAAGAAACTAAACTTATATGTTTATAAAATGGTATGCACAAACTTAAAATTATGTTTAAAATCATAGCAATCGCAAATAGAATAATTATTTTTATTTGTTAATTGTGAACTGAATTATCTATAAAAAAAGTATAAATGTTCATTAATAAAAATTCAGAAAAAAATATGGCTACTATGCTTAATGTTAGTGTTAAAATTGAAGACAATACCATAATATATTTTGAAAACAGTTACGCGTAAAAACATTAATTATAACATCTAATTTTTTCATAAATTTGAATGGAGTTAAAAAAACAGCATTAAAAGTTATTGATGTAAATAATTAAATAGATGAACTTAAATAAAAACAAAAAATAAATTAATCATATTTTAATATATTTTATCTTACTTATATATACATAAATTTTAATAATTATTAATGTTTATGTTGGGACCATATATTTATATAGGAATTTCAAAAAAATTATTATCTTATTATCTTATCGAATTTGATGGATTTTTACACTGGCCCAACTTGGGATCAGAAAAATTTATTAATTTACAATGATTATTAATTTATCGAGTATTAATTTATAGAGGTTTTACTGTATATAGTATACCACTTTAATATTCGTTGGAAATTTCCAAGTTGGCAATAATTAAATAATTTTGTTTTCAGTTACATCTAAAAGTCAACGGTTCAGGCAAAACTCCTCTCATCCTCTTGACAATTTGCTCCGCCTCGAAAGTCCGGTGGTAAAGAGGCTGAACCACCGAGTTCGAGTCGAGATAATATAAACAAATAACCATCAAAACCGAGTTAAGAAACATCGGTATCGGTCCAAAAAGCCACAATAATAGATTGAGAGCCAAGTAAAGAGCTCTAAGACCCACCGACCAAAAGTTACCACCTCTCAAAACGGCTCTTTTCACCATTTCCGGCGGAATGTCTTCGCCGGGAGTGGTAATGAGATAGTTCGCATGTAAGTAACATCTCGTCGATTGAACAAAACAGCAAAAAGCCACTAGGAAACATACGAGGAGAGAAGTGTATTTGATGACCATTGTGATTGAACTTGTGTCTCCGTAGATAAAATGTCCGGTAAAAACGGTCATATTGACCGGTGAGCTTCCGATCCACGCGCCGATAAGTGAGCTCAATGTTAAAGCAATAGATGCCATAAATGTTGAAGCTGATATGCTGCTCGAAAGAACGGTTAAAGCACAGCCCAATTCGTCTTTTCTTGCCTGTATAATCATTTTTGAGCAAACAATTATAAATCATAAATAATAGTAAAAATTCGGAGATTGTTCAAATGGAGTTCCCCTCTTCACGTTGACACAACAATTCTTTTTAGCTATTTTGACAAGATTGTAGTAAAAGAGGACTTGCCTGCATGATACGTTCGACCCAAATGGATTTATCGATGTTCATGAAACCGATAATGGTGTGGTAAGGAAAATAAAGGATTCTATAGAGAAGAAATAGGTGGTAAGATAAAACTATGATTAACCCAAATGGGACAAGAACTAAATCTAAGTACTCTTTCGTCACAAACATCTTCATCTTCTTCCGTCCTTTACTTCTGTACTTAAATGTTTGTCTTGATTATCATTAAATATATATACCCCTACACACATAAATGCTTATATGGATATATGTGATATTTTTGGCGTATAAAATAAAGAGTAAGGAACTGAATTAAGAAGAAAGTTGAGATTTAGAGGAATCTTGGACGTGTGGAATATATCCACTTTGCTTCATTTCATCTGAATCGGCTTATTATTTTGATAGTAAATATTATTATAAAACAATGGACATTGGCAGCTTCTGTAACGGTTTTGTATATAAATAGTGGGAATTAAAATATACACGGCAATAATGATTAAAATAAATTGCATGAAATATGAGAATGTGGAACATTGCGTATGCTTTCGAAGTTCTATTGAGGAAATAGTTGCTAAAGCCATCAATGTTTGCATGGTGACAATAAAAGAGAACTGTGGAAAGGTTGAATTTGGGCCAAGACAAAGGAGGCCATTCCACAGGGGCTTTATGTTATTGGCCCATTTAAAATATTAAAGAACAGCCAACATTGGCCTAAGTTCTTTTTTCCCAAAATTCAATGTTAATTGCCAATTGGCAAAATTTTCTTTTTTTTTCGTACTGATATTTAGGTACAAATTTATCTTACAAATTTTGTAGATAGAATTTGATCTTATACAAAATTGATAGTGTTAGACTTAGTTTTTTTTTCTTTTATATAGATCGATCAACCTGCCAAACAACTTGTGCATATTAATGAAAATCTTAGGCTCATATGGTTTCTTTCTTTTAGATGGACGATATCATTCGTCTTGTAGCTAGTAATTAGGATTATTGGATATTTAGATGATTTTGTAGAGAAACTATCGTATTGGAACTTGGAAGTAAACGTCGAAACTTATTATTATATAACGAAGTCCAAGATTCGACGAAAACACAGCTGTTCATGCCAAATATGAAAGTGTGAAAATCTCTTTGCCTCATATATTCATAAATGACAATGATATTGACAATGACAAAAGTAGTTAAATACAAAAACAAAATCGCAGTACATCAAAATTAAAAATTAATTCATGAAATGGAGATAATTCGTAATGAGCAGGGAAATTGGTAAGACGATGCTATAAAATATTAAAAAGTTCAAGCTCCTTTGTCACTTATATAGTAAGTTGTTATATAATAAATGAACATATACATCAATATGTAGTAAGTTGCGTCTTTCAAGCAATGTTTTTGGAATCATTTTACACATGTTACGACGAAATATATATACAAGTACAAATATGTCAATATGGCCAAGTTTCAGATCTTATTTTCAATGATAATTCTTGGCAAGTTATTATTAAAAGTTTAAAACTAAAACCGTATCAATTTTTACAAGTGGAAATTAAAAAATGGTGTTCAGCGTATCACTCGTGAGAATTTCACCAACCAACCAAACCTTAAAGTTTCCATCTTCATAAGAAAGAAACAAAACTCACTATACTAATATATTGAGCATATTCTAGTCCTTTTGTCAATTAAACTACATATTAATGACTAAATACTACGTGGAAAAGTTTACTAAAGTTCCTTCTTTTGTTAACTAAACTACATAATAATGACTAAAGTTTACTAAAGTCACTAAACTAATAGAAGTTAAATATTTTAAAACTCTAATATAGTTTAAGTACAGTTTTTGATAACAATCTCCATAGAAAAAAAGAAGAAATCGTTAATGAAAAAATATTAAACAAGGGAGTCTAAATTTTTTACTTATTTAAACCTTTTAGTTTAGTCATTAATATGTAGTATAATTAACAAAAGGACTAGAATATGATGCTCAATATATTGTATAGTAGTATCCAAAGTGTATGATTCTCTTCTCTTTTGATTTGCGTTTTTTTTTTCCGATTTAAAGTAGTTGATCGAGTGCTTAGTTTATAATTTATATTCAGCTTTAATTGTAAGTTCTACATGTAATTTAAGATTCTTTTTCTGTCAGTGGCGGACCCAAAAATACTATTTAGATAACGTACGTAAATTATAGTTCATCATCTGCCTTACTTTTTCATTTTACGAAGGTTCAAATTCTGAGAGGGTAGTAATCTCTGTAGGTTCCATCGTTTGTATAGTTTTCAAGCTTTTCCAAAGTCTTTTTGCTAGACTTTTCGAGTCTTAGTTATGTCTGTTGATTTAGCTTCGGTGATTTCTACTCTTTGGAAAAGATTATGGCTAGGAATCAATTCAATAGTTCAGACCACGTATATCACTGAACCTTTAAAAGTGATTTTTTACAATTTAATTATATTATTTTTTGGATTTAAAAAGAATGAGGAAATAAAAATTGTGGCCCAGAACACTAAAACTCTTTTTTCGTCGAATTACGCGCTGTCACGTGGGAAGAGGCGGGCTATCAAAATTGGATCTTTTTTTCTTTTTAAAAAAATTATTTTCTCTTATGATTTTGGGCCATGAACCCATATGATCCCCTGCTAGACATGCTATATCTTTAGTTGATTAGCGATTCTACTTTTTAATGTCTTTCCTATATATATTTTTTTTAAATATGTTTTTCCTGGTTCCTGATCTTGCTTTCAGGTCTTATTTCTTAATTTGTTAATATGTTTTGGACGTTTAGTTTCTTGTAATTTTTTTGGAGTTTTAAAATAAGAATTTAGATGAAAAAATAAATAACTTAATAACTTTCGTTGGGTAATTATTTCATGTGCTAGTGTGCTACATCGAAAGATTCTCTTTATCTATATGACACACCATCTCTTTTGTATATATATGAGACAAAAGTGCCCACTCTCTTCACACAAGCATCCACATTAAGAAAAGAAAAACAGAAGCTACCAAACGAAAAAATAAATATAGAGAGAGAAAGAAAGACAAAGATAGAGAGAGAGAGAAATGACGGTAGAAGAGGTAGGAGATGATTACACAAAAGATGGAACAGTTGATCTTCGAGGTAATCCTGTTCGAAGATCAATTAGAGGTCGTTGGAAAGCTTGTTCCTTCGTCGTCGGTACTTATTATTCTTTCAATATTTTTTTTACTTTTTATTTACTGTGTTTTTTTTCAATAATTAAATTGATTAATCACGCTATGATTAGCGTATAATCTTAACATTTTTTTCTTTTTTATATTTTTAAGATTTATTTTTGTGCAAAATGTTTTTAAGATTATGATATAAGTATATCTTTTAATTTTGCCGCGAGTCTTGGAAACTTTTCAATGGTGACGGGAGAAAGTAAAAATTTGTGAAGTATCTTATCCGATTAAGATGATATATGGAACAAAATTGAGGTCAACAATTTATTATTTAAGGTCATAAGGAACAAAAATTATCACCAAATAATATATTCTCCATATTACATGTCTGCAAAAGACTTGACACTCGAGGCTTAATAGCATTAGTAGAGATTAAAACCAATATGAACTCAAATATAATGGTCAATGTAAAATCAATAACTCATATCCATTGTTTCGTGTTCTTTTTTCTTGTTTTTTTTACTAGTAACTCATATAAATTATTAGGAGAAATAATCTATATATTAGTTTACAACATTAATTTTCTCCACATTCGCATAATTTAGTTTATTTAATTGTTTATATTCTCATTTTCTCCTTCAGTTGATACTAACTTATGAAATGTTATAAATATGATAAGTGTACGAGGTATTTGAACGGATGGCTTATTACGGGATATCAAGCAACCTAGTGATCTATATGACTACAAAATTGCACCAAGGAACGGTCAAGTCGTCGAACAATGTGACTAATTGGGTCGGGACTAGCTGGCTCACTCCCATCTTGGGTGCTTACGTAGCTGACGCTCATCTCGGCCGCTACATTACTTTCGTCATCTCTTGTGCTATCTATTTTTCGGTGAGTTTATTTCTTATTCCACAATACTCTCAAATGAAAATAATATTTTTTTTCTTCTTTTTAACATATTATAGTCGTGACCACATGCATATAGTACCAAATTAGGTAAGCATGCTCAAAAACGTGAATCTAATTAGGCGTGGGAGTCTAATAACGTGACGATTCATGGATATGTTTTTCTTGCCAACAGTATGATTCATGATCATGACTCATGAGCAATTTTTTAGAAATTAGATTTAACTGCTGGAGATTTCGATCTTGAATATTCAATTTTAGCTTCAGATAAGAGATACTTTCTGAAATTTTTTTAAGAAAAACAAGTCAACGAGACAGAATAGAGATAAGACAACGACCGATCTAAATTCCACGTTCCTATGCACTAGAACGGCTGTGTCAATGATATATCTATCCAAACTTTTTGTTCGTATATACTAGAGAGTATGCATCTGTCTTTATACCTTCTGATTGAAGCGTGGAATACTTTTCTACGAGAAAAAAAAAAAGTGTACTGATTTGGAATTATTTGTATACAAACAATTGACTTTCATTATTACTCTTACTTTTCCTTGTCTGGATCGAAAATTTTAGAAAGTGTTTCCACACACGAGAAAAATTGTGGATATGGAAACAAAAAATGAAAGATATTAAACATTCGAAAAGACTTATCTACTTTATATGGTAAAGTCGGTATAGCATTAGATTGTTTTCTTTTACCTTTCTAGTTTCTACTACACAGAAATATATATATATATATATTTCATAAATACTGTTTGCAACGCATAATGAGAAACATAAAGTAAAGTCAATATTTTATTTGCAACTTGTTGTCATTAACACTTACACTTTATAAACAATTTTTTATAATAAAAAAAAATTATGTAATAATATCAACATGTAAACACAAACACAAAACATTTTTTTTTCAAAACAATTTTATTTGAAATAATTGACATATTAATCTCTATCAAATTAATGGAAGAGTAATTTAACCGGTTACCAATTTCAGGGGATGTTGGTGCTAACATTGTCAGTATCTATACCGGGAATTAAACCACCCGAATGTTCAGCGGCTAATGCGGAAAATTGCAAAAAGGCTTCGGTGTTACAATTAGCTGTTTTCTTTGGAGCGTTATACACATTAGCGATCGGTACAGGCGGTACAAAACCGAACATATCAACAATAGGAGCCGATCAATTCGACGTGTTCGACCCAAAGGAGAAGACTCAGAAACTATCATTCTTTAATTGGTGGATGTTTAGTATCTTCTTTGGTACCCTCTTTGCAAACACTGTCCTTGTCTACGTTCAAGATAACGTGGGCTGGGCTTTAGGTTATGGGCTTCCGACAATAGGCCTTGCTATTTCCATTTCAATTTTCTTGATGGGCACTCCGTTTTACCGCCATAAACTCCCAACGGGAAGCCCTTTCACCAAGATGGCTCGAGTCATTGTGGCTTCAATTCGTAAAGCCAAAGCCCCGATGGCGCGTGATCTCACTCGCTTTCATGAGCTGCCTTTACCGGATTATGAACGGAAAGGCGCTTTTCCGATTCTCCCCACTCCAAGTCTAAGGTAATGTCCATATATTCATTTAGTTAAGACTAGTCATTTCGGTTTACCTAACATATGTAACTAAATATGTTGCAGATTCTTAGACAGAGCTTCACTCAAAACAGGAACAACACATCAATGGAATCTTTGTACAATCACAGAAGTCGAAGAAACAAAACAAATGCTGAGAATGTTACCTGTCTTGTTCATAACTTTTGTCCCAAGTATGATGCTTGCTCAAACCAACACTTTGTTTGTCAAGCAAGGAACCACTTTAGACCGAAAGATCACAGGAAATTTCAGCATACCACCAGCGAGTCTTGGCGGCTTTATCACACTCTCAATGCTCATCTCCATAGTGCTATACGATCAAGTTTTTGTCAAGATAACCCGAAAATTCACAGGAAATCCAAGAGGCGTTACTTTGCTTCAACGAATGGGAATTGGTCTTATCTTTCACATACTCATCATGATCGTCGCCTCTGTCACCGAAAGGTATTGTTAAGATTAACAATCTTACATACTTAAACAGAAATAAACTATAAAAAAAATATTTTAAACCTATTGATACATTGAACTTATAAATAGGACTTAAATTACATTTATTGACAACTTACATTGAGCAAAACTATTGTATATTATGAGTTTCATCTCAAAAGAGTAATTGACAATTGAAATGATCTCATTATAAAGAAAAACATGTCAGTAGTCACATAATCTAAGTAATTTAACATCAAAATACTAATTACTAATTTATGATGGGTGGCTAATTTAGTAAAATCCATGTTTTCTTGTAATATATTGCATTAGTTTCCTTACAGCTTTTTTTTTTTTTTTTGGATTTTTGTAACAGGTATAGACTCAAAATCGCTGCTGATCATGGACTCATCCACCAAACCGGAGTAAAACTACCCTTAACCATCTTTGTTTTGCTTCCTCAATTCGTGTTAATGGGTATGGCTGATTCGTTCTTAGAAGTTGCAAAGCTCGAATTTTTCTACGACCAAGCTCCTGAGAGCATGAAAAGTCTCGGGACATCTTACTCGACAACGAGTTTAGCGGTTGGGAATTTCATGAGCAGTTTCTTGTTGTCGACGGTTTCTGAGATAACGAAGAAACGAGGAAGGGGATGGATTTTGAACAATCTTAACGAGTCTAGGTTGGATTATTATTACTTGTTCTTTGCGGTTCTCAATTTGGTTAACTTCTTCTTGTTCTTGGTTGTGGTTAGGTTTTATGTTTATAGCGCTGAGGTTACTGATTCAGCAAATGAGAAAGAGGAAACTAAGGTGATAGATAACAACAACGAGTAAGGAAATGCACATTTGGTTTTGAGTTTCATAAATGTATTAGACCGATTTGGCAAAGGCTTAATCCACTTACAATTCATCACACTGTTATGTTTTTTCTATCAGACACTGAGAAAACACTAAAGATTGTTCTTGTAACTTTCTCAAGGTAGATATTACAACATAAGGCAATCTCTAAAAAGACTTGCATGGTTTTCGATAAAAGGCTAGTCTCGGTAGTTATACTTCCTTTTGACAGAAACACGTTCATCTTCATCTTCCTCCTCTTCTTCTTCCTCTAACTCTTCTTCTTCTTCTTCCTCTAACTCTTCTTGCTCAACATCATCTTCCACAGTATTAACCCTCTCGCACTCGTCGATCCATTCGCTATAGCTACATTCATTTTGAGCAACCAAGAGGTTTAGTAAACATGGTGATATAGATAAGAACAATGAGAAGCTGTAACAGATTGTACTTACATGTCTATAGCTTCACTCAAAGCTGCAAGAAACAGAACCGAAAAGAATGATCAGATGAAAAGCAAAAGATTTTTAATAAAAAGCTATGAAAGATTGAAAAACAACCTGTGATAGTAGTGCTAAAGCTTTCTTCACAGATTCTACAAGTTGCTTTACCAATCATCTCCTTCATATTACTGAGAAAAACATAGGAAAAATTCAACAATTCAAAAGATTTCATTCTCATATTGTAATTCATTAAGCTTAAAAGAGCTTACATTTCGCATTCGACACTAGACCCGTGATTGCAAAAAGGACAACTAAAGACTGTGTCAAGCTTGTCCATTCGCTTTGTTGGAGCAGGCTTTGCCCTTGACTTTCTCTTTCCCATGGTTTTGAGCTAATTGGCACAAACAGTGAATTGAAAAGAAACAAAAAAATAAAAATAAAAATCAATACTTTGCAATACTCCATTGATATACGAAGGAGAAAAGTACCCAGAAGGATCCAAATCTCAGTAATTGCTAATTCAATTTCAAGAATCAACAGTGAGTTCGAAAAAGAAAAAAAAAATCAATACTTTCATAATACCAAAAGAGATAAGACCAATCTCAATCCCGTAAGACAATTTACTCCATGAAAGAATCTCATAAAACTGATACCCGATCTAAAGAATCGAAATCAGAACCAGGACTCATGAATATATACCCTAATTTAGATGAACTTGAAAAAGCGCACAAAAACTAGTCGAAGTTTAAGATCGAAGTCGAAATCAAGAAGAAAAACGATATAGATTCAGACATAGACAAACCTGTAATTGCGCAAGATCGAATCCTTGAGAAAGAGCGAGATACGAAACCCTAGACACTGCGAGGAACAAGGTTATGTCAATTGGGAGAAAACAAGAGTTAAAGGAGAGAGTTGTTGGAATTTTTTGATATTTTTCCACTCTCAGAAGACGACGACGACGCCGTTTATGTAATACGACAATTAAAAAAGAAACAAGTGTTCAATTTAAATTTCGGTTCGGTTTCGCTTCATATATTTGTCGTAATTTTTAGATTTTGATTTCGAATAAAAGTAAACCATAATCTGATATGAATGGTTTGGTATGGTTTAATATTGTTTTGGACCTTTTGTTATAGACTTATTAGAGCATTGGTACTCTTGACTCTAAACTCTATTTTTAGAGTAAAATCATCTGTCTGCGTATTGATACTTTATATTTTACTCTATAAATATAGAGATATACTGTTCATTTCTCTATTTATAGAATATAACATTTTTATTTACAAAACAATCCTTAAACTTTCATATCTTTTTATTTGACACTTAAACAATAAGATACCACCTAATAGTATACTTAATTAAACTATATTAATAATAATTAGTTATATAATCATTTAAAAGTTTAAAATAAAACAAAAAAATATAATAAACAAAAAATTTTAAAATATAATTATGTTTAATTATTGTTAAAACTAAAATAAATAGAAGTTTTTTAAAATATTTAAAAGTAAAAGAACTTATAAGCAATTAATAATAAGATTTACAGTCAAATATAGAGGCAACCATTGCAGTAAACCCTTCTCTATTTATAGAGAACTCTATTTTTAAAGTAAAATATATAGAGGCAACTATTGCAAATGCTCTTATAGTTCAAAGTGGTATCGAATTTGTGTGGTTTTGAAAGCTCAGTGAACAAATACATATCATCATATTAGTTAAGAGACCATTAAGTTTATATTTAGCTGAATCAAACTAATTTGGAGAGAGAGCTAAGACCATCTCCAACCACTATTTACCCAAACACTAAATTTGGTGTTGTGAATAATGTTAATTTTAGTGTTTATATGAATAATATTTTTTGCTATATCCGACCACAACACCAAATGTCAACATTAAATTTTTTTTTTTTATTATTAGATTATTAAATTTACAAGTTATCTTTATATTTTAATAGTTTTGATAAATTTTCTTTATACTTTAATAATTTTAATTTTATTTAAAATTTTCTTTATACTTTAATAGTTTTAATTTTAGTTTTTCAGTGTTTTAATTGAATTTTATTTAATCTTAATAATAGTGTCTATTAATATAATAATTTGTGTATTTATATTAATTACAATTAAAATTTCATATTAATTACACTTAAAATTTTATATTACAACAAATAATAAATCCAAAAATTAATGATATATTAGATATACAGTTATTGTATTCATATTATAATTAAAAAGTAATAATAAAATATTATTAATTTTAGAGTTTTGTGAATAGTGCTACACCAAATTTGGCGTTGCACTATTCACAAAACTCCAAAAAAAATATTTGATGTTAGAGATGTGTGAACTCCATAATTGAAGTTATACAGTCTGGTTGGAGTTACTCTCAAAAGACTTGAGTTAAAAGAAAACAAAAAGATAATTATTTTATATTGGTGGATCTCTTATAAAAGTCTTTTGAACTATAAAAATAATAATAAAATAATAAATATTATTATTTAATTATATAAGTTTTTCAAAAATATTAAAAAATTCAATGAAAGTCTCTTAACTCTCTCAACTTTTATAAGAGACTCTTATGGTTAAATATTAGTATTTATTATTTTATTATTTTCTTATAATTGAGAGACTCTTATGAGAGTTTCTCAATGTAAATAATGCTTTTAAAACTGCATACCAAAAAAAAAATAATGCTTTTAAAATTTTATCCTTCTCTACTTTTTGGGCTGCAAGAACTCAATTAACCATTGAAGCAAAAAAATAAAATCAAATTAAATATGGATATTTTATACCCTTCAATGAAACAAACACCACAAATACCGAGAAAGTGTACTTAAATACCGATATAGATCCACGGGTTACACTAAAAATAGCGGAAACAGAAGCGAATTTATGGGAAGAGGCTCAAAGTTCAGAACATGATTTAACACATATAGATCTTGTCCATACTACAAGCTTGTCAATACCTATAGTCTATGAAGGCTGGTGATGTTATATTGATGGATCGTGGAAAGATACGGAGCCAGTAACGGGTCTAGGATGGTTTTATTTTAAGGAAGGTGTTACAGGAAATATAATGGGAGCACAAAATGTAAGACGAAGTCTTACGCCTCTGCACGCAGAAATGGAAGCCCTTATATGGGCTATGCATTGTATGTTGGAGAATCAAAAGATGGAAGTCGCTTTTGCTATGGACTATTCAGAGTTGGTGAAGATGGTGTCTACACCCGAAGACTGGCCGGCTTTTGCTCTACACTTGGAGGAGATAATGAAGATGAAAGACAGATTCCGCTTCTTTCGTATATCCCATATCCCACGCGCAAAGAACTCGAAGGCGGATAACCTAGCAAGGAGTGCTCGGATCTACCCTCAAAATGTTATGTATGTACACTCAATACCATCAGTTTGGTTAACCCAACCGTACTAGGCATTGAGGCTGTTGACAAAAAAAAAATTAAGTGATTTTCAAAGAAACTAAGTGATTTTAAGGTAGTACAATCCTGGCCTTTACCTAACAAACTATTTTTTTCTTTGTAATGTCCTCATAAATATTTAATAATATTAATTCTAACAAACAATTTTTTAGAAGTTTAGAGGTCAAATAATTCAATAAGGACTAGTTAATTATATTTTATAAAGTAAGAGTTTAACTAAAATAATTCTTTGGATAAAAGAAAACTGAATACACGTGTCGAAGGAAATATAAAGTAATCTGAATAGATAAAAAAATATTTCTTAGCATATCATATTGTGTTGTAATTTTCTTAATGATTAAGAGTCTAGTAAAACAGATTTATTTTCATAACAAACGAGAATTTGACTAGATAATGTATAATATACTTATTGTGTGAATGTACGTAATACAGTTGAATGAAAATCATACACTTGTCTAGGAAGGAGAATGTAAATTAGGAAGAAAATAAAAAGTTTCACTAAAATCCACAGTATATGGTAAGTTTTAAATATTAATATCTAATAGACAATTTTGTTAGAAAATTGGATAGCAACAAATTAATTTTTTTTTTTCCTTTTTTTATGTAAAAGAGATTTTTAATAGACTTGTATGGATGTTGTGATATCGCAGATACCTCTAAATCCCTCAAAGAAATAAGCCATTCGATTAAACAAATCAGTTTTCTTTCTCTCCGTGTTTGGATTCTTGGTTTGTAAAGCATGCAAGATATCAACTATTATCTATTCAAAATAGTGATGTTAGGAGATTCTGGTGTGGGAAAATCAAACATTTCGACTCAGTATTTACAAAATGTGTTCAATGTTGAGTCAAAGTCGACAGTTGCTGTGAATTCGGGTGGCGATACGTTCATGTCAATGAGAAGATGATCAAAATTCAACTTTGGGATATCAGTGGTGACGAAAAGTATGATTCTTAAAACTTTTTTAATTTTATTTAAGAGTGTTATTCCGGTTTAATAGATTTGAGTGAAAATTTAAAATCGTTAAAAAACAAAACTAATAAGAAATAATAAGCTGATTTGGTTTATATATATCATAATAAACCTATTAAATTCAAACAAAAAATAATAAACTGGTTTAATTAAATTTTCATTTATACAGATTTATCGTTCAAATTTAAGATATGCTCCATTACCAAAGCCAAACAAAAATCAAATCGTATTTATAAGAATACGACTTTCTAAATAATGTTATAGAGATTTTTTTAAATGACAAACACAAAATTATGAAGATAAGTTCTCTAGAAAATTAACATATGATAAAATACAAATTTCTGTCTTAGTTTTGTTTTTGTTTTTGTAATCATATAAATTTTTCTTTCTAGCAATTGAGAAGCCAAAAATAGTCAAATCTAATTTATTCATTTAATAAAACTAACTTCTCAAATAAAAGAATTTGATATGCTAAGTTTTCTCTTATTGATATACTGTATATAGATATAGAAGTCTCATCGACACTTACTGTAGTAGAGCCATGGGGGCTCTAATAGTGTACGATATTACGAATCGCACAACGTTCGAAAACGTAGAATGGTGGCTAAAGGAGTTTCGTCGTAGCTACATTGATCCCAACAACGTTGTAATCATGCTCGTTGGTAACAAGACTGATATTGCCGATCGCCGACAAGTCTCAACGGAGGAGGCAAAGTCGTTCGCTGAAAGAGAGAATCTTTTGTTCATGGAGACATCTGCTCTTTGTGCCACCAACGTTGAAGAAGGTTTTACGAATGTCTTGACTCAGATCTACCATAATGTCACTAGCCCATGATGACTTTATCACCTATGTTTCTTCTTATTTGTGATGAGAAGTTTCTGTTTCAGTTACTAATTCTTATTATTTATGATTATTATATTTTTTCAAAGAATTTGTTAAGAGTTTGTGTTTGGTTTTTACAAATAGTGTCTATCTGCGTCATTGTAAGGAGATAACTAATAATAATGATTAAAATATATATATTCTCTACAATGTGGTTTCATACTTTCTGTTTTACAGCATCTTCAAGAAAACTTTTTTATCTTCAAGTTTGAAGTTTTATGCATTCGAAAAGAGACTTCAAATCTTCAAATTTTGAAAATATGAACAGTAACACTCTATATTTGAAGTTTTACTATTCAGATCTTAAAATTTGAAGACTCATCTTTTATTTTGCATTTTGGTCCTTATATTTAACTATCTTTATAAATAATGTTATTAGTTATGTTTGTTTACCATTTTAATTTTATAATATTTCTGATAATTATTTCATATATATCTTTATAATCGTAATTTTCAAATAAAAAATTAAAGAAAATAACTTCAAATTAAAACATCACATAAAAAATTACAAAAAATAAATTATAAAAACACATAAATATAACATAATATTATTATACAGATTTATTAATACAACATAAAGTTTTAAAAAAACTACAAGCACACATAAATATTACACAAATTAAAATACTACAACAACACTAATAATCAAGCAAATTTGATCTTGAACCTCTAAAATCACCAAAATACTGTCCATATATATTTGGAGTTGGAAGTAGTTGTTCTTGAGTTTTTTTTTGTATGATTTTTACTTGTTCAGATCGAATAAACTCACGAATATTATTATCAATAATAGAGTCTAAATTATGTTTGTGTATTTTTTTTATAATATCAATGATGTTTGATTAATTAATATTATTTCATCTTATTTAATATATGTTTTATAGTTATTTATAATATTTAATGTGTTTAACTAATTATGCTGAAAAGTAAGGATTATAATGCAAAGTATAAAGTTTTTGAAGTTTATTTTCAAGTGTCACTTCTGGAGAGAAACACATAAACATGAAGCCTCTTTTGGAAATGCCTTTAGAACTATAATGCAAAATAGAAAGTTTTTGAAGTTTCTGAATTTTTAAATATGAAGTCTTTCTTGGAAATGATTTTTGAAAGATGGTTGTTATTGTTTCCATTTCCAATGTGACTTTTCACATTCAATTCATGTTCTACCTTTGTTTTAAAATACGTTGTTTAATGAACAAATCTCCTACAAAATAAACAACAGAAAAGATACAAATTCTTTGTTCTGATTTGGGTTTTTTTTTAATATAAAACCCAATTTTTGTAAACAATTTGTCGGTTCAATTTCCTAAACCGAACCTTTTAAGGAATTCTTGGTTCAAAAATTCCATTGTATTGATTTAAGAAAATCCTTAAACAACCCAAAAAGCACATGCTTAAAACAAAAAACAATAAACACAACATGACGTTTATCAGAAACGTGGTCGTTTAGTCCAGTTAACAGCAAAACGAGCTAAAGACCGTTCGATCTATTAGGTTTTCACGGTTTCTTTAGTACACCGCGATACAGAGGAACAAATCAGAATCACACTGAAACACAGAATCCCCAAAAGTCACAGGTGGCTTTAGGGTTTTCGTCTCCTAGTCGTGACCGTAAGAGAGAGGACGAGATCCTCCACTAATTTCAAACATATATTCGCTTGTGAATCGATTCGAATTCTTGGCTCAGGAATCAAATTCTCTGGTTTCTCTTCTTTTCCGTATTTTGATTTGTTCTCTTTCGGAATTTGCGTTGTTTTTGTTTGAAACGATGGGAAGAGGAAAGTTCAAGGGGAAACCTACCGGCCAACGCCGATTCTCTAGCGCAGCTGATATACGTAAGGATTTCTCAAATTCTGCAATACTTGTTTTGCTGCTTTTTTTGTTGTTCTTCTATAGATGTATAATAATCAGATAATCATTGAGTACTTTTGAGTTTAGGGTTTTGATTGTTGTGTTCAGTATGAATTTCGATTTGTTAGATATTTGCCCATTTTTATCCTTGAATTGGCGTTTGCTTGAATTTGTGGAATTTTCATATTTCCTTGTTTAGCTCGATTTAGCACCTCTTGGAATCGCGAGCTTGTTAAATCGGATTAGTTGAGGAATTCTCAATTTCTGATTGTGATTTCGCTATCTAAATGCAGATTTCTTTTGTTCTGTAGGTTATGTACTCAAATTTGAGCTTCGTGTTTCCTAGATAGGTTTGGTTATTAGAATTTGATAAAAAAATGTTGTTATCTCTTCATTTGCTTGATTTTATGTAATATTCTTAATTGTTTTACTCGATTTATGCAAGTATCTATATCAGTCTAGCTGTTATTTGTTGCTCTGCATTTGTATTACTGGTCTTGGCTTGTTGCTTGCTTGAGCGAATGCTGTATAAAACCTCTGGCTTGGATGATCATGTGGTCTATGATCATAAGATTTTCTTCTGATGTGCTCAATGTAGTGTAATCTAGTCCAGTTTTTCGGGACTTCTAGGGTTGTATGTTTCAAGATTGATGTGGGTGGATATTAGATTTTTATTAACATTGGTGTGTTTTTTTTTTTGGTTTCTGTAGTTGCTGGCACTTCTGCTGCACGTCCTCGGTCTTTCAAGCAGGTAATTTTGGTAGTTTCTTATACATATTTGATATGTTTGTTTATGTGTGTGGTGACCTTTTGATGACCTTTTGATGACCTTATCAGAAAGAAGCTGAATACGAAGAAGATGTCGAAGAGGAGTCTGAAGAGGAATCCGAAGAAGAATCCGAGGATGAATCTGATGTGAGTGAAAACCCTTAATGTTCGTTATGTTGCCTCATTCATCTATTTATCATTGTTTGACAATTCATGTTTACTTGGTATAATAATAATAGGTGAAGAAGAAAGGAACTGAAGCTTTAATCGAAGTTGATAACCCTAACAGAGCAAAACCAAAGACCTTGAAAGCTAGAGACCTTGATGTAAGCTCTCTATGTAGTTATTTTCTGTAAACCTGCAAGTATGTATTAATATGTTTGTCGTAATAACTTTGATTTGTTAATTAGGCTAGTAAGACAACAGAACTCTCAAGGCGTGAAAGGTTTGTTGCTATTACTGAACATTCTAAGCTTAATCATTCAACATTTTGGATTTGAGGAGTTTCTTACAGTTCCATCGTATATTGTATTTTGCAGAGAGGAGCTAGAGAAGCAGAGAGCTCATGAGCGATACATGAGGTTGCAGGAGCAAGGCAAAACCGAACAAGCAAGAAAGGATTTGGGTAAACAACGATGAATCTCTTGTTCTCACTTGCTTCTTTATGTGTTACCAAATGGGCTAATCGATTATCTTATCCCTTGTCTGTGTGTGTACAGATCGTCTGGCTCTGATTCGCCAACAGAGAGAAGAAGCTGCCAAGAAGCGAGAAGAGGAAAAAGCGGGTAAAAACCAATAAAAACGCCTTTTGTGATGCTTTGGTTTCAATGTTTTCCTCATGTCTCTGATCTTTTAATGTCTCTGTTTGTTGTAGCGAGAGACGCGAAGAAAGTCGATGCTCGCAAATGAGAAGTGGTCACGCTCAAAACACACCTACCTACTATAGTACTAAAAGAAAAGGAAGAAGAAGACTCCTCGTCGAGTTTTATGCGATTAAAAGATGCGTTGTTTTTACTTTGTTGTTCTTTTTCGATTGATAAACAGATAAAACCTTTGCTATTTACTCAGTATCGTGCTGGATCTCTCGATCTTAATACATTTGAAGTTATCATCTCTCGTCTTACCTGTTATTAAAGTCTTTTTAGTTTGGTTTGGAAGAATCTTAAGCATGGTCAAGTTTTTGATATGACAAAACCAGGGCAATCGGGTAGTTTGTCTATTATATTCTCTTCCTTGGTCAGGTCAAAATTTTGGAGCTCTGTCATTCAAAAATTACTATGTCTTGACTTTTAAATTGTTTTGAAAACTCTAAACAAACCTTACTATGGAAACTAGCAGTACACGCTACTATCTACCATATTTGGAAGCAGCACAACAATGTCCCCAAAGACATCGATAGGAAGATCCGCACGACGACAACAGAGACAGCATTTTGGTGACTTGATGCTTTTTTTTTTTTTTGTATTGTATTCGCTGAATGTAATATCTCTAACCTTTTACGTTAAAACTAGGAATTAACCCGCACATTGTGCAGGGTAATGTGTTTTAATTAATCTTTAAATTTAATTTTTGGTTAAATTAAAATTGATTGCAAAAATCTTTAAACAAAAAATCTAAATAAATAAAATTGTCAACAATTAAATAACAATATATATATATATAAATATCACACAACCAATATTTATTTATATGTATATTATCGAATAAGATTTTGTTTTGTTATGTAGTTTAATTATTAGTAGTTTTTAAATATGAAAGTGATATAATGTTAATATATATATACTTATATACATACCAACACGGATTAGAATCTATATATATATATATTATATCTATAAAATAAGAATTTAATTATGAAAATTTTATTAGAGATCAAACTATCATTTTTAGTTAATAAATTATATAATATGTGTTAATACTGATTATATATAGAATTGTCAAAGTGGACAAATAATAATATAAAAATATGCTATTTTATGTATTTTATTTTTTTTTGCCAATGTACCAATGTTTAGGGTAAGCTTTTGTAATACCCAAACATTTTATGAGTATGAATATTTTCAGTTTAGCAAAAAAGAAACAAAGCATACTGCACAAGGCTTCCTATTTTTTTTTTTTTTTTTTTTGCAAAACTGTGGTTTCCAAAATAGAAACTCAAGCTTCAGCCATGCTTTTAAAATGTTTTTTTGTTTAATCGTAGTTCTTAATTAGCATCTCACGCTTCCGAGTTTTGAAACAGAATTCATACCATGGACAAAGCTTCTATGCAACAAAGGCTCTGATTGGTAATCTGCAGAATAGCGGAATTGTGTTTTTGAACATGATTCCTGAGATTTTTTGCCAATCAACAAAAATCCGCGAAATGAAAAAATACACACAAAAACGCAGACTGCGTTTTCGCTTAAAAAAAATATAAAAGAAAAACTAGTCCGCAGAAAAGCGATTTATAAGTAGATTTACCCGTCATTCCACAAAATTACCAATCAAAGCCAAAATTTAAAGAAGTGTGGTTGCATTATAGAATATATATTGTTCTGTAACCTGAAAATCGTCTAAATACTTATATTAATGACTATGGTAAAAGTGGTATTATTATAACATTGTAATTTGTGGGTACAATTTAATAAAGTAAAACCAACTAAAAGAAATCAACTGTTAAAATACATATTTTTGAAATTTTATTTTGGGGTAGGAGGAATTGGGCCAACAGTTTTTGAACATTGTTCTTTTAGCATAGGAGGGAAAAATGGAATGAATGGAACTTTTGACAAGCAATTGGTCTCGGCTTCCAGAAATGCCTTGCAACAAGCGGGACCGATGTTTCCGAATTGTCCGGTAAATATAGATTGAGAAATCTCTGCAATGCATCCTGGGATATTCATCATGACCAACATTTTGTTATATCAGGTAAACCTGGCATACCAGGACTTGGTTGAAATGGAAATAAGAAAGGAAACGGAAGTGGAAACTGTGGCAACTGAGCATTCACACATACTGCGAAGCATACAACTGCTAGGAGAGAAATCACATTCTTGATAGACATAATGAGATATGGAGAAGAAAAAAAGAGAGTCAGTAGTATAGCCAAATATATGTTTAATGCTCGATTTTGGTTTTGATTGATGAACAACAACAAGATCGTTGCTTATTTATATGGATTGAACGAAACTGTTGATATTAATTATCTTGATAATTTTTTTTTTTGAATTCTCTTGTTTTGTTTTAGGTATTCAATTATCCGTTTACTAATTTCGAAACATCCAAGTGATCTGATCTGAACATTAATTTAAGAACCGTTGACTGTCGGGAGGAAATAAAAAATATAACTGGTATCCTAGATTAATCCCTGATTTATCTCATCATCTAAACCAATAAAAATCAGTTTCTAGTCCTTTGGTTTTTATTTAATTTACATCGTTTTTTTCAGGTTTTCGTTGTAAAAGTTTTAGTTTCCAATTAGAACCCCCCACCCCAAATTAAATGGGAATGAAGAAAAAAAAAAAAGATAATGATACCAAAATTACATCACGTAAATTTAGCCTAAGAAAAGGAGGTCTCATTTCACATTTTATTTGGCTCATTGTTTTACGTAATATGCTGATTTGGACGTGGAAAAAAAATGAGCCAAACAATAGTGATTTTGCCATTTGATGATGGTGAGAGTAACCAGTTTAATGTCGTAAAAAAGAGGTGGTACGGTGGAGCAAGAAGATGGAGGCTGAAAAATGACGACCATACGGTCCATACCTCATTGGAGTAATTATAGCTGAAGAAAATATGTGTTGAGAGTTCTTCTTATTTATGTAGCCATATAAAAGTAATTTTATGTTATCTTTAGTTAATCATTTTGTTACTTCTATGGCCAGTCAGTACTAAAGATACGAAGTAATAACAAAGAAGGCAATTAATTTGGTGAAAAATAAACAGGAAATAATCAAAACATAAACAACAAAACAAAATAAAAGCAAATAATAGGCAAAATATAAGAAAAAAATAATAATAGAACAACATTGATAGAATAAAACATACTAGAGCACATGCTTCATCAACTAACATATATAAATACGGTTCAAAAGTAAGCTCTACTGTAAAATAATTAAGACAGCCATAGACGTTCAAGTGGATAGCCAACAAAGACGTGCCATGCTCGGTTTAAAGGAAACCCTCAAAGCAGTGCCATTTTGCTGGCTCCAATGTGCACGTAAGGTAACATTTTGGTGGTTCCTAACATGCAGATAAAGAACAACAAGCTGATATATCAAGACAAACCAAGAATCAAAACGGCACTTGAAATGCTTAGAACGAGCATGAACCTCGAAGAAACTCTCCACGAGATTGTTAGGATATTTTCCTACGAATAAAATGTTGGGCGTGTATTAATAAATAATTCTTAAAGACTAAATAATAAATACAATATATTAAATAATTCTATATAAGAACTATTTTTCTTTTTTCCCAAACCAACTTTATGACCTAAACCCGTTAAACAAATCCTGTCAAATCATTGATGGTGATGACTCGGATGTTGGGTAAGCTTCAAGAAGATTTTAGAAGATATCCTTAAAGGAAATAGGAATCTAATAAGGAAAAGGAAAAGTTGTAATCCTAATCTATAAAGGAAATTAGAATAGGAAATACATACCTATATAAATAGAGATCATAAGAAGGATGTATGATCATAAGAGCAAAGAGAAAGCTTGTGTTTAGTTTTGAGAAGATTTTCTAAACATTAATAAAGAAGGATCTTTATTCAAACTTTGGTTTTGTGCTTCTGATTCTTTATTTGGTATCAGAGCAAATCCTGAAGAGAAAAGGAACTCTTACGAATCATGGCAGATGCAAAACCGGAGGTCAAGAAGATGGCGTCAACATCCGCCGTTCAATGTCCGATGTTGAACACAACAAATTACACAGTCTGGACATTGAGGATGAAGGCGACATTGAAAGTTTACAAAGCCTGGGTTGCGATTGATCCAAGAACGGATGATGAAGAGAAGAACGATATTGCAACTGCTTTGCTGTACCAGTCCATACCAGAGAACCTTACTCTGCAAATCGGCGAACAAGAATCACCAAAAGACATCTGGGAAGCAATAAAATCGCTGAATCAAGGTGTTGTACGCGTCAAGGAAGCTCGCCTCCAAACCCTAATGTCTGAATTTGAGCGTTTGAAGATGAAAGATTCGGACACTATCGATAGTTACTCAGGAAAGTTATCAGAGATAGCATCGACTGCAGCCTCTCTTGGTCAAACTCTTGATGCACCAAAATTGGTGAAGAAGTTTCTAAACAGTATACCCTCCAATTAGTTTATACATCTCATTGCTTCTCTTGAACAAGTCTTGGACCTAAATAAAACTAGTTTCAAGGACATTGTTGGGAGATTTAAAGCTTTTGAATCTCGTATAAACGGAGAAACTGCTGCACAAGAAACTCAACAAAACCTCCTGTTCTCAAAAACGGAAGGAGACAATGGTAAAGGAAGAGGACGTGGTAGAGGCAGAGGACGTGGAAGAGGGAACAGAGGCAGAGGACGTGGAAGAGGGAACACTCAAGACAAAGAACCAAAGGATAGATCTCACATTGTTTGCTTCCGTTGCGAAAAACCTGGTCACTTTGCATCAGATTGTCCGGTGAAGATTGCAAAGGATCAAGAACTCAACAAAAACGAGACAGAAGAAGCAGATACAGCCTTGTATATGCACGAAATCGTGTACTTAAATGAGGAGAAGGTGATTCCAGAGAAGTACGAGTCAAACAAAAGAGAAGATGGAATCTGGTATTTGGATAATGGTGCTAGCAATCATATGACAGGAAAAAGGGGATATTTTTCTGAATTAAACGAAAGCATCAAAGGAATGGTGAAGTTTGGTGACGGATCTTGTGTCAGTATTGGTGGAAAAGGATCTATTCTTTTCGAAGGAAGAAACGGAGAACAGAGACTACTAACAGATATCTACTATATTCCAATGTTGAAGAGCAATATTCTAAGCTTAGGTCAAGCTACAGAATACGGCTGTGATGTGAGAAGGAAGGATGATTACCTCACTTTGCTCGATCCCAATGGATGTTTGTTGGTCAAAGTAACTCGCTCTCCAAATAGACTATACAAGATCGGTCTAAAAATTGGCAAACCAACATGTTTACACACAAGAATAGAAGAAGAACCATGGAGATGGCATGCGAGACTCGGTCATATCAGTTTCAAAACGTTGAATTCAATGGTGACACAGGATATGGTACGAGGGATGCCTAAAATCTCGTGTAAGAAAGTGTTGTGTGAATCATGTTTGGTAGGAAAGCAGACGAGACATGTGTTTCCAAATTCGACACAATATAGGTCTAAACGAGCATTGGAGTTGTTACATGCAGATCTTTGTGGACCTATATCACCAGCCACACTTGCTAGAAACCAATATATCTTTGAAATAGTGGATGATTACACTAGATATATGTGGACAATTTTGCTCAAGGAGAAGAGTCAAGCCTTTGAGAAGTTTCAAGCGTTTAAAGCTCTTGTCGAGAAGGAGTGTGACAAGAAAATTGTTACTTTACGCACAGACAGAGGTGGAGAGTTTACATCAAGTGATTTTCAAGAATTCTGTAACACAAACGGAATCAGAAGACATCTCACAGCACCCTATTATCCTCAACAAAACAGAGTAGTTGAGAGAAGAAATCGTACATTAATGGAGATGACGCGGAGCATCCTTAAGGCCATGAATGTTCCGAATTACATATGGGGGGAAGCTGTAAGACATTCAACATATTTGATCAACAGAGTTCCCACTCGTGCTCTAAAGAATCAAACACCGTATGAATGTCTAAGAGAAAGAAAACCAAGTATCGAACATCTTAGGATTTTTGGATGCATTGCTCATGCAAAGGTAGAAGCAGAGCACCTGAAGAAGCTTGATGATCGATCACAAACGCTTGTCCACCTCGGAATAGAATCAGGAACCAAGGCATATCGACTTTACAACCCAACAACGAGAAGAATAGTTGTAAGTCGCGATGTGGTTTTCAATGAAAAGGAATCTTGGAATTGGAAGGGAGTAGACAAAGAAGAAGGTCAACCAGGAATGTTTCGAATGACATGGGGAGAAGTTATAGATAATGGACAAGGACCATACACGGATAATAGTTCTCAACCAGTAGATGATCAAGAAGAAACAGAGGTAGAAGAAGTGCAGAATCTCGACAACGATGAAACAGAGATAGCTTTACCGAGAAGATCGACACGATCACGCAATCCTCCTGGTTATCTTGTCGACTATGTACTTCTTGCTGATCTAGAATGTGAATTGCTTCTCTTGTCACTCAACGATGAACCACAAAATTTCCAAGAAGCAAAAGAATCAGTCGAATGGACAAAGGCATGTCAAGAGGAGATCGACTCGATTAACAAAAACAAAACGTGGGATCTAAGTGAGAAACCACATGGTGTAAAAGTAATTGGTCTTAAGTGGGTTTTTAAGATCAAAAGGAATGCTGATGGAACAATTAACAAATTCAAGGCTAGACTTGTTGCAAAAGGATATGCACAAAGAGAAGGGATTGATTTTGACGAGGTATTCGCACCTGTTGCGAGGTTAGAATCAATCAGAATGTTGATTGGTTTAGCAGCTTCACACGGATGGGAAATTCATCATCTCGACGTAAAAACCGCTTTTCTACATGGTGAACTAACAGAGGACGTTTACGTTTCACAACCTGATGGATTTGAAAAGAAGGGAGAAGAACATAAGGTTTTCAAACTTAAGAAGGCTCTTTATGGTCTACGTCAAGCTCCTCGCGCCTGGAATACAAAACTTGACCAAATTCTAAAGACGTTGAAGTTTAAAAAGTGTCAAAAGGAAAGTTCTGTATACCGCAAGGAAGAAGGAGTTAAAATTTTGATTGTGGCCGTATACGTCGATGATCTTTTTGTTACAGGAAGTACATTGAAGCTCATCAATGAGTTTAAAGCTGGAATGTCTTCAAAGTTCGAGATGACCGACCTTGGGAAACTTACTTATTATCTCGGTATTGAAGTAAGTCAAGGAATCAATGGAATTGAGATTAAGCAAGAAGCCTATGCTCGTCGAATTCTTAAGGAAGCTGGTTTAGATGCTTGTAACCCGACACACATACCAATGGAGTTCGGTTTACAATTGTCAAAAGGATTGGATGAACTAGAGATCGAAGCGACCATGTATCGAAGAAGGATTGGATGTTTGAGATATCTCTTACATTCACGACCTGACCTTGCTTTCTCAGTAGGAATTCTGAGTAAGTACATGCATGATCCAAGAGAATCGCATGGGAATGCTTTGAAACAGATTCTAAGGTACCTGCAAGGAACGGTAGGCTATGGAATCACATACAAGAAAGGAGCACCAGTCATTGTAGGCTATAGTGATAGCAGCCACAACACGGATCCTGACGACGGGAGAAGCACTACGGGACATGTGTTTTATCTCGGAGAAGCCCCCATAACTTGGTGCTCGCAAAAACAAGAAACAGTAGCCTTGTCCTCATGTGCAGCAGAGTTCATGACAGCTACGGAAGCAGCTAAACAAGCTATATGGATACAAGACTTACTAAGTGAAATCACAGGGAAAAAGTATGAGAAGACGATGATCCGCATTGACAACAAATCGGCTATCGAACTCACCAAGAACCCGGTTTTTCACAAAAGAAGTAAACATATTCACAAACGTTTTCATTTCATTCGTGAATGTGTAGAGAACGGTTTGATCGAAGTGGAACATGTACCTGGAGAAGAACAGCGTGCAGATATTCTTACCAAAGCCTTGGCGAGAATCAGGTTTAAAAGGATGAGAGACATGATCGGAGTTCAAGACCTCATGAAGATCAACTTGAAGCCTAAGGGGGTGAATGTTGAGTAAGCTTCAAGAAGATTCTAGAAAATATCCTTAAAGGAAATAGGAATCTAATAAGGAAAAGGAAAAGTTGTAATCCTAATCTATAAAGGAAATTAGAATAGGAAATACATACCTATATAAATAGAGATCATAAGAAGGATGTATGATCATAAGAACAAAGAGAAAGCTTGTGTTTAGTTTTGAGAAGATTTTCTAAACATTAATAAAGAAGGATCTTTATTCAAACTTTGGTTTTGTGCTTCTGATTCTTTATCGGATGCTATATATATGATGAATATCTATTGGAACGGATCCTTAAAACGATTTCGTTATGCATGATTTGCAAAAGAACAAAGCCAAGCGATGTCGTTTAGACGAGTTTCGTTTAAAAGTACACCCCAAATGTCGAATTAGAAACCCAAACTCGAAATTTACGTTGATTTCTTTAGAGGCTACCAATTCCCCTCAAGAACAAACAGATTATGGAGCCACCCAAGAACCATATTTCTCTTACACTCAACGTAAGGAAAATCCACAAAAGTCACGATGTCTTGTGACTTCATTATATATGTCTTCCTAATGGAAAATCTGTTAGTAGTTTCTTAATTCCTCGTTTTCCCACTTTAATCCTTTGCAGTTTTCCACCCTATTTCTCGTCGAGCGAAGTTCGCTCTAAGTTCAAATGAGGTATTCTGTGACAGGATTATCATTATCTGGTTCACAAATCACAATGATTAATTATCGTCAAATTGGATCAGCTGCTTTAATTTGGTTAAGTTACAATTTCCTTTACTGTCATTTTACTATGTATTTTGGTTCAGCTCTAGTAAACCGGTTCACAAACACCGTTTCGGGCATTCATAAAAATCAATCAAAAATTCAACAATTATCTTCTTCAACCTCTTCCTATCTAACATCGCCATCATCATAGTCCATGAAATCTCTGTTCTTCAAGAAGATCATTTTTCCTCAAATTATATGCTTTCACAATCCAACTCTCTTTTTCAAGAGATCTAATGGTCATATATGCATCTTAGTCCTTCATTTGCTCTCATTAATAAAAATGTACGTTACGTAAGAATAATTAATATCATACTAAATCAGAATTTCCAAGAACCAAAAAAAAAAACTAGAAACACAACTGAACATAGAACAGTACATTGGGAACAAACTTTAATAAAACTGTAACTAAGTTCCAATTTTTTTCTTGATTTTTTAAATTCTCGAAAATGTAATTAATCCCGTAAATTTAAAAAGATTTGGAACGAGAAATTTATATAATTGGTAACTAAATAACTCGCAGAAATCCCTTATTGTATTAATATTCGTCCATAGGACCATAGCACTCGATCTTCAACATCTTCTAGATCTGCAAAATCAAACACAAACCCTTTGACCAATTCATACAAAACTAAAAAAGCTTACTATTAATTTTTCTTTTCTAATTAAAAAGAAGAGGCTTACAAGATAATAAACGCCGCCGTTTTGGAGAGGTTGAAAAGTAACACCAAATTCATCGGTAAGAATCTGTTGTCCAAAGGAGTCGATCAAAACGGCGTCGTTACCAAAAGCCTCTCTTACGTTGAACAATCCGGCAACCACTTGAAAAGGCATGTCGTTGACGAACACCGTCAATCTCTTCGGAGAAATACAATCTCCGACGTCTCCACCACTGGGTAATATTACTTCCCCTGGTACATGCGCAAAAACCAGAGTCACAACTCATCACTCATGACAGATGATTTTATTATAATCAATGGAACACGTTTATGTAATTAATTTCATAAGATAAAAACTAATTTACACAAGAAAAACATCTCGGAAAAGTTACAGTAAACGGTCAAATCTAAAGACCAAAACGTCTTTTCCATAAAAGACGTATGCATGCGTTACTCGGTCAAAATTAAACAAACTAGTTGATTGATAATATACTTACCGTATTTATTCTGTAACAAGGGTTAGTATACTTACCATATTTATATGATAATATATGCAAAGCAAATATATATATATATATATATTTATTCAAAGCATGCTGTAAAATGTAAACACGTGCTTGCGTATGGTGAAAATGTATAAATTTTCATGCAAAAGAGTATATGCAATTTAATATTTGTTGTAAAAACTAAAACTAAATGCTATATAATCTATAATATTACTTTTGAAAGTATACATATATTGATATATATATATGTATATATAATATATATATATATAATAAACACACTTGTAGGGGAGTATATGAGGTGAATGTTATATTTCGTAAATATTGGAAAAATAATAAAAATTGAAGTATTTTTTTTGTTCAACTAAGAAAAATAATTTAATAATATTATTTTGGAAATGAAAGAAATATTACCTTGAGATTGATTGATGGTAAATGGAACAGTAACAGGAGCCGAAATAGGAGAATAGCAATTTCCACCGCCGTTTCCATCTCCGCCGTAAAATGTGATCTCCGGAATTTTATCCAAACACTCAGTGATCTTAAAATTAACGCCGTTATTGACGGCGGAGAGCCCCTCTTCCGTTACCGTCGGCACAACAAAATCACCAAAACCAAACCCTGATTGAGCTGCGATTGGCTCATTCTGAACCGGAAATAGAAAGCCGGCCGGTTCAGTTAACACCAGTTCATTGTTTTGGCCTGGAAATAAACCGGTTTCATGGTTAACCAAACCAAAACATTGATCGGCTTCATTAAGAGTAATGACTTTGTCCTTCTTGGACACTTTAGGGTTTTTTTGAAGAACACGAAGCTTATGTTTTGCTCGAGATTTTCGGTTTTGAAACCAGTAAAAAACGTTTGCCTCTCCGATTTGACCGTACTCTTGAAGTCGGATCCTGATTCTTTGTATTTCGTCTCTAGTTGGATTAACATTACCGGAGTTGAAGATTGATTCGAGTATCCGAATCTGCTCCGGTTTAGGGTTCCATCTCGGTTTAGGATCTGGTACACGACCTGATTCACGAATCGGTTTACAAATCGTCATGCATGTCTTAACATATATATATATATAACATCAAACAGCGTTTTTTTTTTCCTATAACCAAGTACGTGTGATTTTGTACAAACATAACAGAGAAAAAGAAGAAGTAGATAATATGAATTTGTGAATAGTTTACCTGAGGAAAAAGGAGACGATACGTTGCAATTAGAGTAATGCATGTAAGATGGTGTATCGATTTCATGATGAGGATTGTTGCAGGGTTTGGACTTGAACATGCTAGGCCAATTTTTGTTAGAAGACATGATGATATGGAGATGATAATGAATGATCGAGAGAGAGCTCTTGTAATGGTTGATCTAGGTTAACAAATCTACTCTCACTTTATATATATAAGCCTCTTTACCTACCCTTTGGTGTGCATCTTACTACAATTAATAACTAATATGAACTATAAAACGTAAAATTAAAGAGCAACATACAAAAAGGGCAAAAACAATGCATATTGTACGTATTTGTCAAAAGATTAGGACTTTTTTTTCTTCAAACAATTAATTTTTTACCTTGTCTACGTTCATTTCACTTGTTTTGAATCTATGTAATTTGGTTTAAATTCACACTCCTATACCAAGCTTACAGAACTAATATCAGGAAATTATCGATATTAAGTGGTTAGTTTTAAAGCAGATAAATTAATTCTTTATTTTTGTAAAATGAAATATGAGGGATTTACTTTTAGATAATTTTCGTACTTGTTTCTTCTCATATTCTTGACATTGGTTGGTCAAATTAATTAAGGTGGGGTTTTGGATTGACTCGAGGGATCATATTTATTCAACTCATTAAATACTTCGTCAACAAATCAGAGAAGATATAAAGAAGAGATAAAATGAAGGATTTGTTTTTAATTATGCTTAATGTACTTAGATGGAGTACTAATAACAAAAAAATGCTTTTGGGTTTCTTTAACAACGTGAAATGGAGGGACAAAAAAGGGATAGATGAGGTTTGTGAGTGGTGACTTATCCCAACACTAACACGGCACCTTTTTAATTTTACTCTCTAATTTGACTGTGAGAAAAAATAAGAAAGAAAAAGATCTACAGAAATTACGCAAAGACTTTGAGCCAAAGTGTGAATTGCCGTTTTTCGTATTTACCAAATATTTCACTTTTAACCAAATTTATGAAATGGTATTAATAGTTGTTGTTTTGTTTCTTTTACAACTATAAATTCCGTTACACACAATTTCAAAGTAAATCTAAACATGAAAAATCCAAGTGTTAAAAGAACATGAAAAATCCCACACGAAAAATTCCGTTACACATTTTTTCTCTAATTCATGTTCATACATCTTTATTTGCATATAACTCATTTTTATTTATATTACGTTTAATTACTTAAATTCTTACAAAAAATGATTTATATATAGTCTCAAGATTTTATGCTGAGGCCATGTCGGAAGCACTACACAAAAAATGAAAAGAATATCATACTGAGGACAAATACAAAAAACAGACATACGATCATATTTTCTTTGCATGTCCATTAACCTTAACCATATTACTTTTATAATCTGGACGGTGGTAATTAGTGGACCTTAACCGCATCTCATCGGATTGGCATGCAAGGCACATTTTTTTTTTTTTTTGTCGAAAATATTAAGATTTCATACCAGCTTTTAAGATTTTACATTGTTGTGGAGAGAGACCACTTATTACAAAAGAAGAAAGAGGAAGAGAAACAGAGGAAGAATATTAGGGAACAAGGAGACTAAAATAAAGCTCGAGCAAAGAAGGATAAGAGAGGCTCCTGGCTGGAAAAGAAAAGAGCCGGTCCCTTATCATCCTGTCGACGGCCGCACGAACGACCAAGACCGGGGAAGAAGTGGCGGAGAAGATCCTGGCGTTGCGCTCCCTCCAAACCGAGTACAGAACCGCCTGGAACACAAGCTTTGCAATGACCTGAGTGCCTGCTGCTCCGGAGCTAGAACGGTGACCAACCCAATCCGCAACAGCGTGAAGACC
This sequence comes from Eutrema salsugineum, assembly GCF_000478725.1. NCBI lineage: Eukaryota > Viridiplantae > Streptophyta > Magnoliopsida > Brassicales > Brassicaceae > Eutrema > Eutrema salsugineum. The sequence continues at coordinate 1,506,744 of NW_006256828.1, read as the reverse complement.
CTGCGGAGACCCATTCCACAATCTGCGCGAGAAGAACAACCATATCTCCGAGGAAAAAGGACAATGGAAAAATAGGTGATCATGATTTTCCAAAGCTGAGTTACAGAGGATGCAAGATCCGTCCACATTTACGCCCCACCGAAGTAAGCGATCCTTGGTAGGCAAGCGATGCAGCATTGCCAGCCAGGAGTTGAACGAGCATCGAGGAATTTGTTCCTTGAACCAGACGGTTTTATGCCAAGAAACCGTTGGAGAAGTGATCCTTATGTGATTCCAGGTAGCTCTCGATGAGAAATGGTTCACATAAGAGCCAGAAGCGCCACGCCAAAGATAAAAATCGGGTCCGTTATCAGGATTAGGCGGCGTGACGGTACTGAGAACAATCTGAAGAGTCTGGGCATCCTGGGATCTAGCATTTGGCAAATGCCAACCATCATTGCGGGTTGCACAAGCGACAGAGGCAGAGATGCGAAGGCGGAGCTGACGAGTACCAGTGGCTCCGAATATAGTGTGAAGCGGTCCCAAATCCGTCCAATAGTCAAACCAGAACGATGCAGTTTTTCCATCACGAACCACACACTTTAGAAAATCAACTAGCATAGTCTTGTGTTGAAGCATACTCCGAATAGTAGGAGAGAATCTATTAGCGTCCTCCACCTGCCAGAAACTCTTTCGGTGGAAAATGTAGTTTTTTAACCACGCCACCCACAGCGATCCGGAAGAAGAAAAGAAGTTCCATATCTGCTTAAGCCTGAAAACAAGCTCAAACTCCTCTAGAAGACGAATCCCAAGACCACCTTCCTCCTTTGGTTTACAAACATCTGACCAAGCGACTCTAGCGCCCACAGCAGAGGATGTTTTATTTTTCCATAAAAAAGCCGAGCATGTAGAAACTCTTAGGCAAGACGAAGACAGAACTCCAAAAGTTTATCATTCCGTATATAACTGAAGAGATTAGGCGGATTTTACCAGCAAAGGAGAGAAGTTTAACTGTCCAAGAGTGCAGTTTCCGGGTAATGCGTTCCAAAAACGCCTGCAGGGTAGCCAGGGAGATCCTAGAGGGGTTCAGCGGAAGCCCCAAGTACCGAGTGGGAAAAGATCCAAGCTTGAAACCAGAAAGGTTACTAAGCATATCCATAGTCGTATCATCGAATCCACCAAAGAAGATTTCCGTTTTTGAGACATTCATGTCCAGCCCGCATAATGATTTAAACTCAGCCATAACCTCTTTGATCCCAAGCAGCGACTGAATCGACCCATCAGAGAAAACAAGAAGGTCGTCGGCGAAAAGCAAATGAGTAATCCTAGGATTCTTACATTTAGGGTGCAACCTAATCTTATCATTATCCACAGAATTCTCAAAGAGTCTGGATAGGGCTTCCATTACCATAATGAAAAGATAAGGAGAAATGGAGTCACCTTGCCTTAAACTTTCCAGCGAAAAACCAGCGAGATCACCATTCACACATATAGAGAAGCGCGGCGAGGTGATGTATTCTCTGATCCATGTCGTGAAAATGGGGGGAAAATCCTGAGCCTGGAGGATTTTAAGTACGAAATCCCAACACACCGTATCGAAGGCCTTTCTGATGTCGACTTTAAGCATGCAGCTCTTCTGACAGGACACTTTATTGTAGTCCCGAATTAGTTCAGAGGATAAAAGCACATTCTCACCTAAGCTCCTCCCTTTGAGGAAAGCGGCCTGGTTAGGGCTGATACACTGCTGGAGCACTGGTTTTAGTCTGTTCGCTATCAGCTTAGAGATGATTTTGTAGACGATGTTACAACAGCTAATAGGTCGATAGTCACCTAGCTTGCATGCTTCAGGCGACTTTGGAATGAGAGTAATCGCGGTGTTGTTAAGATCTTTCAGCAACCGACCATTCCTAAAGAACTCCATTACAGCACCAGTGACATCTTTACCGACTATGTCCCAAGAAGCACGGATGAACTCAACAGAATAGCCATCCGGTCCTGGGCTTTTGCTTAGGGGCATGGAGAAGACAACAACTTTTACCTCCTCCAGAGCAACAGCCTTTTGAAGGGACTCTTTCTGCTCATCGGAACATCTGAAAGGTAAAAGAGCTTGGAGTTGACTAACTGAGCAAGGGGAGATAGGCAGATCTGTTTGCTCGATAATCCCTTTGAAGTATTCTGCAGAGTAGGTTTTGATCTCAGCGATCGATCCAATCACACGGTCATCAATGTCTTTTAGGAAATGGATGTGGTTTCTAGTGACCCTCTCAGCCACCATACGGTGAAAGAAGGATGTGTTTCTGTCCCCCGAGTGCAGCTATTGTACTCTTGATTTTTGCCTGTAAAACTTCTCCTCAGCCGTTTTCAATTTATTCCATATTTCCCTCGCCTCCTTCTCCTGAGCGGCAACCAGAGGGTCAGGAGCCATAAGAAGAGATCGCTGGAGGTCGGATAAGATAGATTCCTGCTCTTTGACTCTATTCGAGATACCACTATAGTGCTTTTTGTTCAAACTCTTCAGATTCCTCTTTAAGCACTTCATAACTCGCACAAGCTTGAACTGCGACGAACCAGTAACATTGTCACAGTCCCAGGCATCCTTGACAATATTAGCAAAAGATGGGTGGTCAATAACATGATGAAAGAACCTGAAAGGTTTACAAGAACGCTGCTGATGGGAGGGAATACGAAACAGGCAAACCGCATGATCAGACAACGACGGGTCCAAGGCACGTTTTGCGACATCTTATCTCTTGTAATTAATGACGATTACCACTAATTCATTCGTCTCCACCTTTTTTTTTCCACCGTCACTGTTCATCACTTATGAAAGAAAAGAAATGAACACATACTACGAGACATTATGCAGAGAAGAAAGGCCTTGAAGTTCATTTGGTTTTCTATCTCCTCTGTTTTTTTTGTTTGCATATCTTCCATTCAAAATGTATCAGGGAGCTTCCAGCTTTACATTGTTTTTAATTTTCTCTTTAAACCTTTGTAAATAATTTCGATACAATAAATCTAACATTGCAACAAAAAATACTCAAAAAAAAAATATAAATAACGGATTTGATTATACATCAACGAATAAAATTTATCAATAGAAAATATCGTATAATTTCAGTTTTTTTTTTCCGTTTTTACTGTCCTAGTAAACATATTCAACTGATTAAATTTCCTCTATTGGTTCCTCATTGCTATTCTTTTTTTTATATACAAGAGCTCCACCAATATCATCTGATGGGCTTTTATACAAGAGTTCCTTTTGTTTTTTTGGCTTTTAGGTTTAATATCTTCGGAGAGTGGATCAAGCTTGTTAATTGAATCTATTTTGTTAACCGTGACACTTTAACTCTTGATTTTTAGGCGCACGCCAATTATAGAAGTTTCCCTACTGCAAACCTTGAATTAGTGGTAGTCCATTTTTTATTTGATGTATTTTATTTGAACTTGCACAAAACTATACTCATTATGTGAAGAGGTTACATGCACTTGAATTACATTAGTAATCATATCAACTTTTGGGCTAATACGTCTAGAATTAAAAACTAGCTAGCTCCCTAGCTTCCTTCTCCAACTCTGTCCTCGTATACCATTCCCTTCACTTCCAAGCTGAATGGCATCTCCTTCTCTTAGGTTCAAAACTTCGAGTATTTTTATTTTTAATGTAATGTTTATCTTTCGTTTTGAGCTCTACTGTAAAAAACAAATATTATCGTATTCTTTTAAGGCATACGCGCAAAGTCACTCCATCTGTCTCCGGGATAGATTTGGTCGCTTTGGAAACATTAATCGGATAAATTTTTTTTTCATAAAAACCGTGTCCATCTGAAAACAGAAAATGACAAGATTAACACATCTGAAAAAAAAGAAAAGAAAAATAAGACCATTATAAAGTTGCTTTAACGAAAAAAAGACCATTATAAAGTTAAGAATTATATAGACATGAGTGTAAATGGTGTACTAGAGTAGGCTACTGGGCATTATACATAGGGAGACAAATATATTTATTTACTTATGACTTTGGCTTTCTAATTTTGTCAAATTTACCATTCCTACACGCTAGCTTCCTATCTTTTTCCCCAAGTCTTCTTCTTTCATGATCATAAAAATTGACACATTTTATTTTATTTATAAAGGTTTTTTTTGTTTTAACTATTTATAAAGTTTTAATCAATCATATCATCTTAGTCTCTTATTAACTCTTATACTTACAACTAAAAAGGTTAAACGATGGATTGTCGTTCTTACGGATCAATTGGCGATTAACTCTTTATTATTACTAAAATATCATCAACAACAAAAATCATTAGTCTCTCCGCTTCGGTCAAGACTAAGAGATCCTCTTTTGCCATTACAAATATATATATAAAAAAAAAACACATGTATATGTAAATGTTTTTTTATTCAAATGTTGAAATATTAGAGAAGAAGGCATGTTCTTGATCTCCTGGTCTTTAATGGCTTTATCTTCTTCTTTGCCTTTGGTGGCCTCAAAGCGACCCTGATCGCGGTATCAAACACTGCCTTCACATTCTGTTAAATATTGAGAAAGAAAAAACAAACTTATTTCAGCTTACTCAATTTATTATATTTTATTACAACTCAATGTGGATTATATAATTTCCTTATAAACAATTAAATACCTGTTGGGTTTTGGAGCTGCATTCTAAGTACCTAACGGCTCCAATCATCTTCCTTAGTTCTTCTCCCTGTTACTCAAATTCATCCATAATATTTCACTCACAGTTATGATTTTTTGTGTTTAACATATAGAAATCGATATATGTATGCATTTTAAATATTAAACATATTTTTCTTTATAACGGTACCTGCACAGTTGTTATAGAAGCTGCTCCTGGATGATCTTTTAAGAATTCCTTGTCATCCCTCAAATCTGTAATTTTTTTTTTTCGGGTAACATTATTTCACTAATGAAAATATAGTTTATTGATTAATAATTAATTGATAAAAGGAAAATGTAAGCTAAACTTGGCTACTGCTTGTAAGCCCATTAACGATCCAACCGGACTATATTTTGCTACATTTTTAGCCATTTTGCTACAATATCATCGGATTCAATTGTTTTAATATTGTTCTCTACTATAGAAACAAGAAAATGTCAGAAAATAAAGAATATGCAGAAAAATATATATACGAAAAACCGAACAAGTAAGTTAGATAACTTTAATTAAGTGCAAAATTATCAAATGATTAAATTTTTAAACGTACATTTCACTAAAATGTATAAAAATAAATAGATATAAAAATAAATCACAATTTCACAAATCAAAAAATAAATATTATGATATTGCAAAATATCAAATGTTTTCATTAACAGAATTCTATTTTACATATCCAATAAGAAAAAAAAATTCTTACCTAATTTGGTTCCGACGAGTACAATGGGAATACTAAGTGCAAAATGTTTCAGCTCCGGAAGCCACTATAAATCAAGAAATTAATTTAATTTTCTCAACAAAAATATTTTATTTTTTTCTAAATATTTTTTAACAAATTTAGACAACAAGTCTTTCAAAAAATGTTTCACCATTTTGAAAACAGATGTAAGTTGAAAAAAGTTACCTTTTTGTAAATATTCTCGTAACTGGCCTTGCTAATTAGGGAAAATGCCAATAAAAACACATCTGCCCCTCTGTAACTCAAAGGCCTTAGCCTGTTATAGTCTTCCTGCCCTGATAATTCCACATTAATTCTAATTATTAAAACTAATAGTTATATTGATCCATTTATCTGTTTATTGTTTTAGTAAAAAAAAAATTACCGGCAGTATCCCAGAGGCCGAGGTTGACAGTACTTCCATCGACCACCACATTTGCACTGAAATTGTCGAAAACTGTCGGAACATAATCCTGTAATTGCATTTTATATCATTTATATTCCAAACGTATAGAAAACAAAAAAGGTGGATAATGTCTCAAGTGAGCAAAGATAGAAATGTACAGTAGTTTAGCTTTGGTTTCGGATTTAGGTCCATAAGTATTAAATGAGATATTTTCGTTTCAAGTTCACGTAACAATTTTAAAATATTACTATACTATAAAACTTGAAGCTATATATCTATATTTTTTTCCGATATGAAACGTGAAAAAAACCCCCTAAATTAGTATGAGAGTAATTTCCATCAATATGTATCAATACTACACCAGGCCTTGTCGAAACGAATCCTAAAACCTAAACAACTTGAAATTATATAGAAGCCAACAAAATCTCCAAGTAACTAACATAGAAGGCTTAAAACATCAATTTGAAACATTTCAAAAAACAGAAAGATATGTTAAATATATTACCGTAGGAAAAGTGTTGCTGGTATATGAAATGAGCATACAAGTCTTCCCCACTGCTCCATCTCCGACAGTCACACACTTGATGAATCTTGCTGTGCTCATAATTTGCTTTTCTTCTATCTTCAGTTCCTTTTTCTGTTTATGAACAATTTGTGTATATGTGTTTGGGTTATATGTTCAGAAGAGAATAAAATTGGTGGAGGGTTCTTAAGAGACTTTTGTGATGATGATAATTGTTTATTGGTGAAGAGGATGATTCTGATGACACCTATTATTGTTAATTATTATTTGCTTAGTGGTAGGGGAAGCCATTTGCAACAATAAGTACCAGAGTAACGGTTAATCATTAACCGAACAAATACCGAATCAATGAACTTTATAGATAACTATGGTATTATGTATCCTCAGATGGAATAAACAAGCAAACCGAACAAACTCATTGAAACGGTGGAAATATTTTGAGCCAAATCGAGCAAAACTGAATCACAATGTTTTTTAATCGAATCAAACCGTATCAAACCGAAAAGTAAAACTATTCACCTTTTGCCTCTCTTATAGTCGTATTTATTGGTTAATGTTTATTTAATTTAATGAATTAAAATGATGAGGAATTGAGTATTTCTTTTACTTCAAGTGCAAGATCTTGTGGTCGGCGAAAGTGATCTTGTGGTTGTGAGTGGATTTATGAAGTGTTGGAGAAGGAACTCTCATCGTACTTCCTTTATTTTGTATTATTAAAATATTTTGTATCTATTGTCTTACTTGCTCACATACTAACAACCTTGGACATTGATAGGATCGACTAATATATTTCGATTTTTATTTTGTTTGAAATCGTGAGCTAATAACTTTATATTTTAACAAGATCTCGTGTGCTAATAATTACATTTTAACAAGATCTTGAGTGCTAATAATTTTACGTTCTTTTTTTTCTCCCTTACCTCGCAGATATAGTAAAAACTCTATAAATTAATAATGTTAGGTTTTTATCAAAAAAAAAAATTAATAATGTTAAAATTTGATAATTTATTAATTTATAGAGTTCTTAATTTATAAATTTTAAATAAAAATTATTTTTATTTTTCATTAATTTTGAAAGATTTTTTTAAATATTAGAATTAAAAATTATTTCTAAAATTAAAGATAAGTTCCAAAAAAACTTCAATTTAAAATAAATAAAAATTATTCAACTCATATTTTAGTAGATTATATCACTTATATATTTATACCAGAAATTTTTATGGTAATTATTAATTTATGATATTAATGGGACCATATATTTATATAAGAGTTTTGTTAAAATTGTTATCTTATTATCTTATCGAATTATATCATATTTTAAACTAATTCAATTTGGGACCATGAAAAATTATTAATTTATAGTGTTTATTAAATTATCAAATATTAATTTATAAAGTTTCTACTGTATATTTCATGAAAATTATAATTATTGGCATATATCCAAATATATTATTTATCTATGTCCTCATAGACATTAATTTTTGTTAAATCATTTTTTTCTCGACAGATATTTCTTATGTAACTTTCATGCAAATTTATGATGATCCAGATGACCCTTTTTGATATATGAATGATGAAACAATAAGGTTCATGCATCTAGGTACAACACTTCCGCCTGGGGTTATTAGCAGGAAGATTTTGCAGATCCTTAAAGACAAAGCAATGGCGCTAAAGAATCTAGACCACACGATGGGCCCTGAACTTGTTCGGATTTGGTTTCCAAGCTGAACCCAGTTGACTCTGGTCGAATCCAATCTCTCTCGTTCAGTGGCGAAGCTAGAAGTATTTTTATCGGGGCAAAAACAATTATGCTAAAACATTATCAAATGATGGGGGCAAATATATTTTGTGGTGTGGGGGCAATAATCATTTTCTTAACAATTTACACTAATTAAATTTTTTTTATTGGGGGCATCTGCCCCATCTTACTTCACCTGCCTCCTTCCTCTTCAGGTTTAGTCATTTAATTTGTGCTGTGCAAATGTACTCTCCCCTCCCTTTCTCTGGTTCGTTTTATCTTTAATGGTTGTAATGGTTCAGTTTGTTTCCTTGTAAGCTACTTTTTAGTTAATGAAGGCCTTTTAACCAAAAAAAAAACCTTCTCTGATACATTTTTGTCATATTTTCGTGTTTTGTTTTTACTTTATAGAAGTAGCTAGCACTACAAGAATTAAATGCCATTCCGACGGCCGTAATCGTTGGCGAGTCATCGCAAACATGTTACTTTGGCGACTTTCCTATGGACAGAAATCTGTAAGAACATGAGCCTCGAAACGTTTATATATATAAATCATACATCTTCCAACTCCATAGTAAGTATAGAATTCCAAAAGTTTTCGGACAATATTCATGGGAGACGTCAGAATCTGGTCAGAAATGGTCAGTTTCCGATGATATTCCACCACAAATGTGTTGGAAAAACCCTTGGAATCATTATTTGGTAACTATAATTTTTTATGTATTCAACGGATTTTTCAATGAATTACCTAGAAACATACTCTGTTAGTAATTTCTTACCCACTTTCGAATGATGTTTATAAGAAAATATCGTAAAATAACTTGGATGAAAATTTCCTATGAGTTTCTAAAAAAAACTATTTTCATCGGACGAGTTTTGCTCCTTCTTGGAGTTTTTCCGACGATTAGAGTGGTTAGACTACTTTGGTTGTATTACCAACTTTAGTGTCTTACTTAAATCACTTCAAACCATTCGAGGTATACTACGTAGAGGACATGTTTTTTTTTTCTTCTACCAGTAGAGTTATAGAGTAAACGATTTCTGTCTCTATCAAGTAAACAAAATTTTGAACAATATGTCAGACAGATTATGGTTTTACATTGAAAACATGGAGAAAAATTTTCTTTAAAAAAAACTTTGTTAACGGAGGTTGTAAACGCTGGCTAGTCAAGTGGATTTGTCGTTATTATTCTCTAACTTTGTCAATTTTCTTATAACTCTGTCAAGTGATTATCTGAAATGAAATGGAGACTTTTTCATACAGTAATATGCATTACATCGTCCTATATTCTAACATTATTCTCCGGCTAAGCATTAACCAACCGTCGTTGCATTGACGGTATTTCTACCGTGTCCATAAACTTTAAATTCTTTTTAAGAAAAGGAAATGAGCCTCATGAAAATTAGTCTAACCCATCTTGCGTGTAAGATCTTTCCTGGAGGTATGTAACCCCATCTATGGACCATTCATGAGCCATGCATATAATATCTATATTTAAATCAATACAATGCATATAATATATGTTTGAGTGGAATTACGGATTCTCTAGAACATTAAATTTGTTCTACGAAAGGCATTCCGCTTGCTTGGAATAACCGGTGAGCATAGGGTGAAAGACTCGTCCAGTGTAGAGGGACCTTGTGCTACGACTCAGAGAAGTACGCCTTCTGGTCCTTGTTTGGTGAGCTACATGTTATAAGATATGATTTGCAACACGAAAAATATTAAGACAATCTTCGGGGGAAACGAAAAGGGTCATAAGAAGTAACAAAAATCAATATATTTTGCCTTACAAACTGTAGTCATCATATAAAAATCAAAATATTTTGCATTACAAATTTTTTTTTGTAATGACCATTTCTAACCTTGTTTTTTTCTAAATCTTTCTTCAATTTTATACAAATATGATAGAGCAAATTAAGAAAAAGAGAGTTATAACTTATAACTACAAACAAAATTGAAAACATTTAACTTTAAAAAAAACATCTAACATTAGAAAATGCGAGAGTAATAATTAATTGAACAAACAAGTGCATATTTAGTTAGGAGTTAACTATCTGAAGAATTAAACAAATAAGGAGTAATGACTTTTATTTGTGTCACCAAATAATGGAGATATTTAATAATCAGCTCCGTAACTAATTATGAGCTATCTCATTAATGTGATGTACTTATACCAATAAGCTTGTTTGTCTTATTTACTTAAGAAATCGACTGGCTTGATCGATGTTTGGGTACTCATCATACTATTACTATTAGTAGCAATGCTATTACTAAAAAATAAACTATTTTAAAGCAAGTTCAGTATATAGCATAAGTTAATGAATACGTACAATTTATAGCACTCCAATATTTAAAGCTTCACCTAAATAATCCAGATGCAAGTTGTTGCATTAACTTGTCGGTCCACGTGATTATTCATCAAAAATAGATAGTTGCTAACTATTATCAGCAAATAAAACTTCCGTTTGTGGAATTTCTCGGTCGAATAAAAGAAAATAACTTGGAAGATGTATTCTTCGAACTTTACTTTATTTCCGATCGGTTACTGATTTTGTTTTACCTCCTTTCCTTTTGAAATACAGAAATCTTAAAAACGCATTTTGTGTTTGGTTTGGTTTGGCAGAGCTTCGGTTCAGAATTAGTTCATGATTTAAAGGATCTTAAATTTTAGTATATTTCATGATTGTTAGAAAGCATAAAATGGAGTATTTAACATGATGGAAGTTATGTTTTCTTTTATATCTATAAAAATCAATAAATTAATAAATGTACCGAGTTGCGGTCGAACTTGGTTAATCGACAAATTTATCAATATAATTTTCTTTATTGAACAAATTTTGAGATTTTTTTTATATAGAACTTTGATTTGGGTTGGTTGTTTAAACCAAAAATAGACACCTCTAATAAATATGATTGGATATTATATTATATTATGTGATTACATTAGAAGGTATCAACCAAGCTTCTCATTTGTCTCCACTCCAATCGTTCACAACATGAGAGGTCATTCTTTTTCTTTTTCCTTCATCTTCTTCATCTTCCTATTCTTCATACCCTTCTCTTTCTCTACACCAAAACCGGAACTTGTGAAACCTAAACCAATCGGATCATACCATCAAAGAAAACAACCAGTCTCAGCTATTCTAGTTTTTGGAGATTCAACAGTGGATCCAGGCAATAATAACTATGTCGACACAATATTCAAATGTAATTTTCCCCCTTATGGACTTGATTTCAAAAACAGCATTCCCACCGGTAGATTTTGCAACGGTCGACTTGTGACAGATTTCATCGGTTAGTACATTTTTATAAATGATTTTATTAAAAAAAATTCTAAATTTTATTAGTGAATCTCTATCATCATAAGTATAGGTTCATACATTGGAGTGAAGGAGAATGTGCCAGCATATTTGGACCCAAATCTTGGAATAACTGAGTTAATGAGTGGAGTTAGCTTTGCTTCAGCTGGTTCTGGATTTGATCCTCTCACTCCAACCATTGGTGTTAGTAAACCAGTCTTCTTCTCATCTCTCTCTTTTTGATTCGAGAAAAATATTAAAAACTTACAAAAAAAGAAGAAGAAGAAGATCGCTTATTACAGTAATTAAAGTTGAAAAAATTAATAAAATAAAAAACACTATCTCAAATCAATCATTACTTGACGACAAAAAGATAATGAGTTTTTATAACTTTATGTAAGGTGCGCATGTCTTTTTATTGCAAAGGGATTATCCAAAATTATCGCCGAGTTGACGACAAAATGAAGCGAGTTTTAATTTGGCATTTGGCCCTTTTGCTTTTTTTTTGGTTACCTTTTAGTCTTTTCATCTTCACATAGGAATACTATTATATCTATAGCTAAGGCCAGCTTGAGTTGTTATTTTGACTCACTAACCATTAGGGTAATAACTTGGGTAATCAAATTACAACTCATAAATTATATTGTTGTGCTGTTATCAAAAGAACAATTATATATGTTGTGGTCAATATTACTCAATCTGTTTCAAATTAACATTATGGTCATAATAATATATATATATATATATTTTTGTTACTTTTCTAAGTATTTTTACTCCATCTGTTTAAAAATAATGTTGTTGGATTTTTTTATTTTCACAAATATATATATATATATATGTTTATCTGTCAAGTTTTTGAGTGAATTTTATTAATTGTATTGTATGTTGTGTTGCTTTCATTGGTGGGAAGGTAGAACGTAATAGACATTCCGACTCAGCTAGAGTATTTCAGACAGTACAAGAGACAATTGGAGGATAAAATAGGAAAACAAAAAATGGAAAAACACATAGAAGAGGCTGTGTTCTGTGTAAGTGCAGGAACCAACGATTTCGTCATAAATTATTTCACAATTCCCACACGACGAGAGACCTTCTCTATCGAAGCTTACCAGCAGTTCGTTATTTCTAATCTCAAACAATTTATCCAGGTAAACTAGTATTTTCTTATTTTTAATAAAATGTTATTGATCGATTACAAATATACATATATATATATATACATAACTATATCTTCTTAGATTTTTAATCAAATTGACGTTCAATGTCGATTTGAGTTCAGTTTCAATAATGATTTTGTAGATTTTTGGTTAAACCAAAAAAATTGAGCCTAATTTTGTTTGGTGGGTTTGATATTTGTTGCAAAGTCAGATTTATAATAAAATGTAATATACCATTGATCTTAAAAAAAAAATCCACCACATTTATTTCATTATTTTCTCAGTTTTTTTTTTAGGATTTTTTTTTGTATAGTACCTTAAATTTATAAAACAAATTATACATTATATATAATAGATATATTCTCTAATACCACAAAAAAAAAATCCAGTTTTAGTTCCAAGAATAACACAATCTTGATAAAATTCTAAAATACTACATACATTTTATGAGAGATTCATTAAGATTTTGTAGGGTTCTTAAACAATTAGTATCCATTCCTAATTTTTCTGTTATGATTTTTTCCTAAACCTGAAATTTATGACACTCATTTGGTTTTGGCGGGGTTTAGGAAGAATATTACCATTTGGGACACTTTTTCAAAGTGTAATTGTCAAAATAACACTTTTTGGAGGTGAGACACTTATCTTATTTTGCTTATGTTTTTTTACTTTTTATCTTTTTTTTTCTTTTACTTTCTATTTACCTACAGAAAAATATTAAAACGTACGAGACTCATTTAAATTCATTTGTCAGCTTCCACACACTAAATCGCATGAGATCCATCTTAATTTATCAACTTCCACACACTAAATCACACAAAACTCACCTATATATATGCAATTATATAGATACACATGTAAATATGTATATATATGTATTTATATAGTTATATTCATCTATAATATATGCACGTGAATATGCATATAAATATACATGTATATTTATATAGTTATATCCATCTATACTTTATGTACATAGATATACATATATATATATATCTATATATTTTTGTTCACGTATACGCTACTATATGGATACGTATGTAGATACATATATATATTTTTATAATTGTATAGATATCCATATATTTGTGTCCACGTGGACGCTACTATATGGATACGTATGTGTTTATCACTAAACGGCAAAAGAATTTAAGTTAAAGATTACAAATGGGTATCAAAGTATTATGAAAAAATTATATAATTAGTGCACAAATAGTAAAAAAGTGTGATAATTAATAATAGATAAATATTAATATAATATTAAATAAAAAAGAATATAGATAAGTAATAGTGTGTTAATGAAATAAGTTTTTAAATCATTTTTAGTGCACAAATAGTAAAAAAGTGTGATAATTAAAATTTAAAAGTGTCTATTTTAGATATTATAAACTTAAAAATGTCTTACATGATAACACTCGGATTTAGAAGATAAGACAAAAAATTCGTTACCTTAAAAGTTGTTCTTTCTTATATGTGTTTTCTTTTTTTTTTTCTTAATTTTGCTCGAATTTACTTAACCACATACATATATTTATAGTTGAATGAGTAGATTGAATCTGACTATGGAATATTAAATTTGTAAAAAAGTTGGCTCCAACTTCGATCTTCTTGAGTCAGATTCTTGAAATCGATTTGTCTCCTCTAGCTCATATTCAAAATAGGCTGGTTTCAGTGATTCAATTTGGATTTGATCGGCTCCGTATTTATTTTGTTGTTTTAACATCAACCCGGTTTAGTTGTTTTAATATACTTTTTTATTTTATTTTTTCAATTAATATGGTTATATAAATGGTCAGGGTTTATGGAATGAAGGAGCGAGGAAAATAACGGTGGCAGGTTTGCCACCAATTGGGTGTTTACCAATTGTTATAACTTTATTCTCCAGCGAAACATTGACCAACCGTCGTTGCATTGACCGTTTCTCCACTGTGGCCGTAAACTACAACTTCTACTTACAAAAAGAATTGGACCTCATGCAAATGAATTTGGCCCATATTGGGTCCAAAATCTTTTACCTCGACGCGTATAATCCATTCTATGAGATCATTCATGACCATCAAAAATACGGTAAATACAAAAATTATTTGGATACAATATTGGGATAATTATAAGAAAATTCTATAGTAGAAAATATGCTTTTTAAAAAAAAATTAGAAAAATAGACTATATTGTTTACGTTTTAGGGTTAAGAGTTTTTTTTAACTACTTAAGGGTTAAGAGTTTTATGTTTTTGGACTTACATTCTGGTTTTTTGAATAGTCTCACAGTGAGTCCTAACTTTTTACTAAAATTTATATATACATGTATGTTATAGGGTTTGAAGAAGTAAGCAGTGGATGTTGTGGAAGTGGATACTTAGAGGCTTCGGTCTTGTGCAATCCGAAGTCATACGTGTGTCCTAATACATCTGCTTATGTGTTTTTTGATTCTATCCATCCAAGTGAGAAGGCTTACTTTATTCTCTTTGAAACTCTCCGACCAACTATTGATTCCATCCTCAGTTATTTCTGAGATCTTATTTAATTTAAGTAATATATCCGATTATCACTGTTAGCTAATCGATAAGTTAAATCTGATATATTGATAGATTTTCTTCGTCCATGATTGGTGATGAAATGTTGTGATGTTTTTTATAAAACAAAAATTATTGAACGTCTTCAAATGTAATGATGGTCTTTGTTTAATATTTCTAATAGAATTAATATTATCCTACATATGATGTTTCTTTTGTTTCTATTAGTCACAGACACTTATTTGAAAGAACCAAATCAAAAGTAACTAAAACAAAACTATACCATATCGATAAACAGATTGTTAGATACTCTTCTTTAGCAAAAGGTTTTGCTGTTATATAGTTAAAATTTTATAAAGGTTTATTAGTTCAAAGATACTTATATAAAACTATAAAACAACAGTTAATGTTTAAAAGCGAGATATTTCTCAAATTTTGCTCAATTATAATGTATTCTTCGTTTTGAAATATTAGATATAACATCTTTCGATTTTTTCAATTACATCCTCACGTTTTTCAGACATATATCATGATAGTATACGAACATATAACATATCCTAAACGAGAAAATCTTCACTAATAGATGCAATGGCCTTCTTGACAATGATTTGATACATTCTTTGTGTTGGATGGACCGCATCCCAAAATACGTATTTGGTAGGATCTTTGCATACTTCCATATCTTTGCATGTCTCTCCATATTCGTAAGTACCTGTTCCACAACATCCTTTCGAAGCCTCGATGAATCCTACAATTTAAAACCAAAAGGAACATAAATTAGATCCATATTGATCCCCTTAAAGTACTAAGTTTATGTTTTAAGTAATTAGATCCATTGGCCAAAAACCAAAAAAAAAAAAGTAATTAGATCCATGTTCTTACCAAATTTTCTTGGGGTTTTAATAGCTTCTTGGATGGTAGAATAGGCATCGACGTAGATAGTTTTTAAACCAATTTCAGATTGCAGAAGCTCGAGATTCTTGACGATTCTGGAGTTGAAGGAAAAAGCGATTTGGTTTAATTGATTAACGCAAGTCTTTTGGCCTCTTAGGTATTTTATTAGGGGCATGCAGCCCATGGGAGGAACTCCTACGACCACCAGTCTTCTAGCTCCAAGTCTATGCAACATCTATAAAATAACAAGAAGAAAACCAAAAAGATGATTCGAATCTTCTTTATATAAGAGTTAAAGTGCAATTCATATCCTTTAGTTTAATATGTACATGTTTTTATTAGAGTTATCTATTCCGGTTTGGTTTATCCAAATCAAACCAAGTAGATTTTAAAAAAAAATCATCAATATGAATTAAAATAATACAATTTTGAAAATTTAAATATATTTTTTCTTTGGCAAAATATAGAAACTGAACTAAATCTAAGTTAAATTTTTTTGTTTCATAAACTTTTTTTTTCAGTGAAACAATCTACTGGTCACTCTGACAAAAAATTCAATTGGACATTTCAAGTGGCTATATATTTATGTTTCCCAATAAATGGGAATTAAAAGTTACTGAGCTTAGTAGTTCAAGAAAGTAAATGCTAAAATCAATATATTTTCTTGCTGACAACTGCTAAAATCAATTTTACAAAAACAAAAAAAAAAGACAAAAACAAAAACAAAAACGAATTATATACGTGTGGATATGGTTTGTCCGTCGACATGTGTCAGACACCGGACATGAAAAATCAAAAATTCACGTCATTTTCTTTGAAATTAATTCTGTCAACAACCAGATACGATTCGTATTATTTTCTTTGTACTTGGTCTCTTTTCTTTCCCTATTTTCTCTTTTTGTTGTTGCTGTAATTTATGACTTTTTTTGGCTCGTATTTAATTATCAGGACCCTCATACATACACAAGGTATATGTCAAAGTTTTTAATTTCAATATAAACACATACGCATTTATTTCAGCAGCAAATAATTATTTCACACACAGAGACACGTTCTTCTTTTTTTTTAATAGTCGATTAGTTCAAGCCGTAGTGAAAACGTAATTGGTTTTCTTCACAAAAAGAAATATTTTTTTTTTTAATTCTTGCTACACGAACCCAATGAATAAAGTATACCTTATATGATTATTATCTAAGCATATATATAGAGCTATCGTATACGAGGTTTGTGGAGACGAATACATACCTTGATGTCGTAAATCATACGGGAGGAGAGAAAGTCGATGTATTGTTCAACTGTGAATTGCTTTTGTCGAGTAAAATCGACTAAGTAATTTTGAAGGAAGTCATTTGATCCCATACTTAGAAGAAATATCGCATTATTTATCATTTTCGAGCTCTCTAATGGACCGACCAATTTACTGAGGTGAATCTTGTAATGCAAAAAGTATCTGGCTTGCGTCGAGAAACTCCACACGTTCTGTTTCATCCCGAGAAAAAAAATCAATTTCAGTTCGATTTAATATGGAAAGAGAGTTTTCAACTTTAATTATGTTTTTTACTAGAAGTAGAAAAGGGAAACATGTTTAGGCTTACGGATATATTAGCTGTGAGATCGTCATAGCCAGAACCAGCTGAGGCAAAACTTGCACCACGAGGTAGATCGGCTTGGGTTAGGGTTGGATCAAGAAAAGCCGGTATGGGCGGGTGACCCATGGCTTCCGCTGAGAAAAACAAAAAAAAATTCAATGAAAAATATATATAAGTTTTACGTGAACATAATTTCATAAATTTAAAGTAAAACATTCAGTTAAGATACATAAGTATTAATACTAATATGAATACTATAATGTAAAGCTTACCGATAAAATCGGGTGCAAGTAATCCGTCACATAATCTTCCGGTAGATTTATGGTTCACGAAATTTCCACCATAAGGTGGGAAATTTCCTTTCAAATCAGTATTGAGGAAATTGTTGTTTCCTGGATCAACACTAGAATCTCCAAACACAATAACTGTTGTGACATTGTGCTTTGCGGCTAGCTGAGGAAGGAGGTGGACGTCCAGAGCCACAACCGAAGGCAACTGATGCAACGCCACAGTCGCAAAAAGAGTCACAATCATAACAATCAACATTTTTATAGATAGAGAGAATGCAAGACTTTTCTCTTAGTTAGAAATGTCCTTTCGAGATAATGTGAATATATCATATGGTTTGTGATAAGAGTTGTTATATATATATTGAGAGAGGGTTTTTTTTTGGGACAGCTTGGCGTTCAGTTGTTGGTTGAACAGAGATAATTCAATTTTGGTTCTTGAGTAAATTTTTTTTTGTTGAAGTATATCTTTATGATTTTGTTGTCTCTCACACCTATTTTTGGTATAATGGGCTCCATCATATTTAATTTATATTCGTTAAATAATACATTTTGGTGTTTTATATCCGTACTTCTCTTCAGATTTGAATCCGAACATAACAACTATCTCAAATTTAACTAAAACTAGATTTTAACCCCGTGCATCCGCACGTGAATATTTTTTTTTTCTAATATAAGTTGCATTTATCTTTTTGTTTAGATATAATTTATTTTTGTTATTTATTTTTTTAAAATCAAAAAATTGTAATCATATTTTAATTTTAAACAGTAAAATTTATATATTAGTAGAATAAGAGTATACGTTAATTAAGTATACATTGATCTAATGTTAATTATAAACTTTGTTATTATGTGAATTTAGATTTACACATAAACACTCTATATATCTATGAATTTGCTAATCCATCCGTTTAGTTGTCTTAAATTATTTTTAATATCTTACATATTTTGACAAACTAACACGTATAAGACTATAATTATAATTGTATAACCCTATAAATATTTATTAATATGGAATATTTGGACCAATTGATTATGAAAATATATAATAAGATATTTATTTACTATTTATGCTATTAAAAAAAAAATATTATATATATAAACGGGCTAACCTGTTAGTTTAACTGTCTCAAATCATCTTAATATCTTATATCTTTTAATAAATTAACTCATGGACCTTAAATATATATATACAGTAAAACCTCTATAAATTAATAATGTTGGGATCATGATAATTTATTAATTTATCGTGATATTAATTTAACTATAAATTAATAATTATTAATTTATAGAGAAAATTTACTTTTCGCATATAATTTTCTAAAACTTTCTTTGTATTAATGTTATATTTTGAAATTTTAACAAATCTCATTATATAAATTATGATTAAGAATCATAACTATCACAATAAAATAGTTTTTAACACCATATTGGATTGTCCATGTAAAAATATACATGTTCATAAGTTTAAAATTTATAAAAAAATCATGGCTGCTATCAATATTACTGATGATAAAATTGAAGATACACTACAATACATTTAAAAACATTTAAAGGTAAGAAAATCAATTATCACGTCAAAAAATCATCATAAATATTGAATATATATAGTAAAAGAGCAATAAAAGCTACTGATATAATAATTAGAGAGATAAGAACCAATGAGATTTCAAATTTAAGTAAAAATAAACACATTAGTCATATTTTAGAATATTGTATCAATATATAATTGCATAAATTTATATCATTATTAATTTATGTTTTTGTTGGGACCATAAGTTTATATAAGGGTTTCAAAAAAAATTATTATCTTATTATCTTATCGAATTTGATGGATTTTTACATTGGCCCGACTTGGGACCAGCAAAATTTATTAATTTATAGTGAATATTAATTTATCGAGTATTAATTTATAGAGGTTTTACTGTATATATATATAACTCTAATCAGCTCGATCATATTATTGTATAATATAAATATTTATTAATCTCAAATATTTGATATTTTAGACCGATAGTTTATGATAAAATACGATAAAATATTTATTTACTATGCATTTTTATAAAAAATATTATTTAAATTTAAAATTTTAAATTAAATCTTTCCTGTATTTAAGAAATTTTAAAGTATTAAAATTATTATCTAAATTTTCGTAATAAAATTTAATTATAATTTTTTTGAATGTTTTGAATTTAAATTAAATTGAATTCAAATTTTTGTAACTAAATTTAATTAAATTTCTAATAATTTGAAATTTAAATTAAAGATGACCTAGATTTTAGGAAATCTAAAAATATCTAAATTAATAACTAATTTTCAGAAATTAAATATAAAAATAAAATAAAATATTATAAAAAAAACTTTGGGAGTGTTTGGATACAACCACTAAATGTGTTTCTGTTTTAATAGAATAGATATACGGTAAATGAAATCATATCTTTAATTATTAGTTTGGCAAAATCACAATCATGTTGTAACACATATCATATATGGACTCTTATACCGGCTCATTAGGTCCATCAGGACATTGTACTTAACCTAGATTCTCTATGTATTCTATATATACATTCCAGTGATTAATAAAGTTTCTAAGTTTTCACAACACGTTATCAGCACGATAAGACTCTCTGAGCGAAAAACCCTAATAAATCCGGCCACCACCAAAACCCTAAAAGCAAGTCGAAACTTAAAAGACGCATATCTTCCAAACCGTGAGGAACCAGAAGACGATCTACATATCAAATCGAAGCCCTCGACGAGACGAATCTACTGGTGAAAACCGTTTGTCGATCCAACGTCGGACGCGCCCCCACGCACACTTACAGTACACGACGATCAACCGAAAAAAAAAAAAAAAAAAAAACCAGATCCGAGTTTTTCCTTCTTCAACCAGCAGCTTCTCCAGTTTGGTGATCAATCGGTCTATTAGCTCCCAGTTTCATTAGCCTGTCAGAAATCCAAAGGTGGAAAAGGTATCTTCTAAAACTGAGAGCCATAGAACCTGTTGTTTAAACACTTCAAAACCCTATAATAAAAAAAAAAAAAAAAAAAAAAAAAATCGATCTCTAATTGATTGAAAGTGTTTGATACTCTGATGATTGATTGATAACTTATTGATTGATTGTTTAAATTACAAGTTTATGCATGTTCAAAGGTTTTAAACTCGTTTTATAAAACCCTAATCTACAAAAACCTAACAACCGTTTTTGGCCATGTTTATGGCATAAACCTATTCGATTTTCTTCATGTTTAATAAGCTTGTTGCAGCTTATTTGATTGTTGATTCTCTTGCTTGAAACACTTGATTGAATAAACTAAGAAAATCAACCCTAAATCCTAAGCTTGATTCACGATTTTGTAATCTTCAAAATCGTAAGTCATAATGCTTAAACCCTAGTCCTTTTCACGTGATTTCTTTGTTGTCCTTGTGAAATTATTAAAACCATCGACCACAGATCCTATAGATCTCGAAATCACATACAAAATATGTTTTCCAAACCGTTAAAACCCTAGATAAAACCCTAATCATATTCGGCTCCCCTAGGGTTCCTCCTAAACCGCCTAAAACCGGCTAAACCTGGTTCTCATTAACCGAAATTATATTCGGCTTTAACCGATTAAATCACAGCTATTAAACCGACATCATGTTCGGGGTAACTAAAACCATAACCTTTAAAATTTACTATTTCCGAGAAAGTTCCCTCTAATAGAAAGTTTCCTCATATAAAAACTTTCCTCATATAGAAATTTTCCCGACATAGAAACTTTCCTCATTTAGAAAATTACCCAAATTAAAAACTTTCCAAATTTAGAAACTTTCCTAAAATAGAAATATTCTCAAAATAGAAAGTTTCATCATCAGCATTCAAAATTTTCTCAAAACAATCCCTAACAAAATCAATCTCATGTTTCAGATGTCAAACATTCAGAAATGTGAATTCGAGGCCCTTCACGTCTCCGGGGATAACTACCTCGAGTGGGCCCTAGACATGCGCTTGTTCCTTGCATCGAAAGAACTCGATGCATGTATTACCGACGGTAACACCGCATCCCGTAAGGGACAGTCTCAGGCGATATGTCACATACGCCATCATCTGGCCCCGAGCCTTAAGCAGCAATATCTCACTCTTGAGAATCCACTTGAATTGTGGCAAGCGCTGAAAAAACGATATGACCATCAGAAAATGGTCCAGTTGCCTCAGGCAGATTTCGACTGGAAGAACCTTCGGTTCCAGGACTACAAATCCGTAGATGATTACAACAACGAACTCTTTCGTATTGTTGCCATCCGGAAACTCTGTGGCGAGGATGTGACAGATAATGATCTCCTCGAGAAAACATTATCCACATTCAGCACAGAGAATGTTGTGCTCCAACAACAATACCGTGCAATGAAACACACATTGTACGAAGACTTGTTGTCCTGTCTTCTCCTCGCTGAGAAGAATAACCAGCTGTTTATGAGGAACAGCGCTATGAGGCCCCCGGGATCGGCTCCTGTCCCAGCTTCTCGTCAAGAGTCCTACCATGTTCAACCCGATAGATCCTCAGATCACCGCCGTGGACGTGGTAATGGACGTGGTAATGGCCGAGGACATGGACGTGGAAGACGTGGATGCGGACATGGTCGTGGCAACCGACCTAACCTCAGTTATGGTCCTGGTCGTGGTCGAGGCATCACCAAGCCGACCCGCCACACCAACCCCGATCACTCTGCTTGTACCAGATGTGGGATGTTCAACCACCCAACAAAGCAATATCGCACCCCCAAGATCCACTGCGATCTATACCAGAAGTACGGAAAAGCTTCTGCTGAAGCCAACATGACTCAGCCAGTCGATGCTGCTAACCTGGAAGGTGACGACCTCCTTGATGATGAGAACACCACAAACGAGCAGACCGACCCCATGGACTATGAAACAGCTGATCTCCTCGATTAATTCAATCATCTGAAACTCTGATACAATTTGATTTTGTTCTTTATTTTTTTTCATTTTGGGATTTGTTTCATTTTTTTTCCATTTGCCTTTATTCTCAGACACTGCTTTACTTTATGATTTATCACATTTTCTGAATTCCTCAATACTGAATTCTATCTTCTATTCATAATGAAGCACACCAGCAAATGGAAACCATAGTCGTAGATAGTGGATCCAGCCACACTATCTTAAGAAACAAAAGTTACTTCATAAACCTAACCTATCAAACCGCAAATATTAGCACCATCGCGGGCCCCTCAAACCTTATCGAAGGATATGGCCATGCCTATGTGTTGCTATCAAATGACACACAACTTGAAATACCAGATGCTCTATATTCTCCTAGTTCGAAGAGAAATCTTCTGAGCTTCAAGGATATAAGACAGAATGGTTTCCACATAGAAACCCAAGGTCAAGGGAACAAAGAATCCCTCCTAGTCACTAAAACCGTAGACGGCCATAAACAAATCCTCGAAACCATACCCGCGCTCTCTACTGGACTTTACCATGCTAAAGTCAGTATGATTGAAGCTAATACCACTCTCAAAGCCCGGTTTACTGATTATACTATTTGGCACAACCGGCTCGGTCATCCCGGTGCAAATATGATGCGTAAACTAATTCAAAACTCTCAAGGGCATACCCTCAAAGAAAACCGAGCTTATCCTCAACACCTCATGTGCACAGCTTGTTCTCAAGGCAAATTGATCACTCGGCCTTCACCAGTTAAAATCTCTAAACAAACACTTCATTTCCTAGAAAGAATCCAGGGCGATATCTGTGGACCTATACATCCATCTTCCGGACCATTCCGGTACTTCATGGTCCTTATAGACGCATCGACCCGTTGGTCATATGTTTGTCTCTTGTCCTCTCGGAACCAAGCCTTCGCTAGATTCTTGGCCCAAATCATCAAATTGCAGGCCCATTTCCCTGACTTCCCACTAAAGACTATCCGCCTTGACAATGCTGGTGAATTTACCTCACAAGCGTTTAATGACTACTGTATGGCCATGGGGGTAACCGTGGAACATCCTGTAGCACATGTCCATACTCAAAATGGATTGGCTGAATCATTCATTAAACGCATTCAATGGATAGCCCGACCATTACTCATGAGATCAAAGCTCCCGGCCTCAGCATGGGGACATGCAGTATTACATGCTGCTGAACTCATACGCATCCGGCCATCTAGTGAACACAAATATTCCCCATCCCAACTACTCTCGGGTCATGAGCCAGACATCTCCCATCTCAAAACATTTGGGTGTTCAGTATATGTACCCATTGCTCCACCACATCGAACCAAAATGGGACCTCAAAGAAGGATGGGAATATATGTTGGTTTTGACTCTCCCACCATCATAAGATATCTCGAGCCAACCACTGGAGATCTCTTCAAGGCCAGATATGCGGATTGCCAATTCGATGAATCGGTATATCCCTCTTTAGGTGGTGAGACAAACAAGCTGGTCAAAGATCTTTCATGGAATCAAACATCATTAAATTGGCAAGATCCTCGGACTCTAGAATGTGATTCAGAGATCCAAAAGATTATTCATTATCAAAAGCTAGCTAATCAATTGCCAGATTCCTTTGCTGACCCGACCAAAGTAACCAAATCGTACATCCCAGCTTGTAATGCACCAGTACGAATAGCTGTCCCAACGGGACAGACCCAAGTTGCTACAGAGTCTGCACCACGTCTCAAACTGGGCAGACCTCTCGGTTCTAAAGATAAGAATCCCCGGAAATCAAAGAAAGGTGCAATAACCGAAACCGGGATTCCTGCAATATCAGACATAGCCGCGGCTGAGACTCAATCTAATGAACCCTCAATAGAAGTTCGGGACGCCGAATCTCCAGGTTCAGAAGATAACAATGAGATCTCCATCAATTACAATATGTCCGGAATACAATGGAATCGAAAAGAAGTCGACTTAAATGCACTCTTTGCATACAAAGTAGCACTTGATGTTGCGCTCACGCAAGAGGATCTAGAACCCACGTCAATAACACAGTGTACACATCGAACAGATTGGCTAAAATGGAAAGAAGCCATAAACGTGGAGTTAAAGAGTCTCAAACTCAGAAGCGTGTTCGGTCCGATCATCCGGACCTCATCACACATCAAGCCAGTGGGCCACAAATGGGTCTTTGTGCGCAAAAGGAACGAACTCGGTGAAGTCGTTCGATACAAAGCACGGCTTGTAGCACAAGGATTCTCACAGAGACCCGGAATCGATTATGAGGAGACTTATTCTCCAGTGGTGGATGCAACAACATTCCGATTCCTCATAAGTCTGGCCATAAGAGAAAATCTTGATCTGCGGTTAATGGATGTTGTAACCGCATATCTCTATGGGCCCCTGGACAACGAAATATATATGAGACTCCCAGATGGCATTGAACTAAAAGACAAAAATGCATCTCGAGATCAATACTGCATCAGGCTGAACAAATCCTTGTATGGACTGAAACAAAGTGGGCGTATGTGGTACAACCGCCTCAGCGATTACCTCATCAAAGAAGGCTACAAAAATGACCCCATCAGTCCATGCATCTTCATCAAGAAGTACTCAAACAAAGGATTTGTAATCATAGCAGTATACGTGGATGATCTAAACATCCTCGGAACATCTGGTGAGATCTCCCAAACAGTCGACTGCTTAAAAGCAGAATTCGAAATGAAAGACCTAGGCAAAACAAAGTACTGTTTGGGATTACAACTTGAGTACATCAAAGGAGGAATCCTTGTGCATCAATCGGCTTATATCGAAAAGGTACTCAAGCGATTTAATATGGACCAAGCTCACCCATTGACCAGCCCAATGGTAGTTAGAAGCTTAAGTGATGACCCTCTTGGTCCCAAAAAGGATGATGAAGAAATCCTTGGTCCTGAAAAGCCATACCTCAGTGCTGTAGGGCGTTAATGTACCTGGCTAGTCACACTAGACCAGACATATGTTTCGCCGTGAACCTCCTCGCTCGATATAGTTCATCTCCAACTCAGAGGCACTGGAACGGTATAAAACATCTCCTAAGATACCTTCGAGGTACTCAAGACTTAGGACTCTTCTATACTAACCAAAATAAAGATGGGTTAGTCGGCTTCGCCGATGCAGGATATCTATCAGATCCGCACACTGCCAAGTCTCAAACTGGCTACGTTTTTACGCATGGAGGAACAGCCATCTCTTGGAGATCAATGAAGCAGACACTCACTGCCACTTCATCAAACCATGCTGAAATCCTAGCCATTCATGAGGCTAGTAGGGAATGCGTCTGGCTGCGCTCCATGACTCAGCACATCCGCAGAGATTGTGGTATGGACGAAGACACACAGCTCACGGTAATGTATGAAGACAACGCGGCATGCATAGCTCAGCTCAAGGAAGGATATATCAAAGGAGATCGGACGAAGCACATTCTACCGAAGTTCTTCTCAACCTCAGACTGGCAGAAGGACGGCACTCTCAGCGTTCAGCAGGTCCGATCCAGTGAGAATTCAGCTGACCTCTTCACCAAATCATTGCCTACTTCAACACACCGGAAGCTCGTCAAACAGATAGGAATGTATAGACTTAGAGATCTGCAGTGATGCTACAATCAGGGGGAGTAATGCGTGTTGTACTCTTTTTCCTTCACCATGATTTTGTCCCACTGGGTTTTTCCTGGTAAGGTTTTAATGAGGCAACATTCCCCAGCGCATTATCGAGATCCCGATTGAGTAGCTAGCCCGGTTCACTCGTCCAAGGGGGAGTGTTGTAACACATATCATATATGGATTCTTATACCGGCCCATTAGGCCCATCAGGGCATTGTACTTAACCTAGATTCCCTATGTATTCTATATATACATTCCAATGATTAATAAAGTTTCTAAGTTTTCACAACAAATCAAATTTTATTAAATTCTTGAAGAATTATTTGTCACCGAAAAAGCGAATAGTACATTCTCAACCAAACTTCATATTAATCATACAAACTTATAATCATCATTTAAGTTCCACAAACCGAAACATAAACCGGTCACCGCCTTTTCTAATACTAATACAGTGAAATGAAATCAGCGAGACTGTTTTATCATCAAAAAATAATTCTGACTACAACGTGAAGCATTCAGTTATTCTTAATTTGTTCCAAATTCGTTTTATCTATTTGGGTTGTATACAACGTATCCCATCATTTAAGTATTAGGTCTAAGTGTCGTTTATATGCGGTGGAGCAATTAACGCAGCCACTATTTGTCCTTTTTGTGGAATTTTATTAATTATAATATAGACCGATTCATTTATAGCTGATTGTTTTTGAGTTGATTACCAATTATTTTTGGGTTGAAAGTGTAAAAGTACTTAACAGAGTTACCAATTATTTTTGGAGTAATTGAGTATACTTAATGCATCCTAAAATACCAGTAGACTGAAATGCTCTTAATTACAATTGGATTTGTTTCTGTTTAGCCTGCAATCGTTTTGTTCACAAGAGAAAGAATTGATCAATGTTCTAAAAGTAGGTCTGGCAGCGGTTTAGGTGCCAAAGGATCGTTAAAGTATGATGAACTGTGACGATTTACTTTATATGGTGAAAAAATCAGTTCAAATGAGAGGAATTTCAAACTTCAGTTTTTTTTTTTAAAAAAATATATAAATAAATGGTGGATTTGTGTTATTCTGATTAATATCTGTGATAACTGACGGAAAAAGAAATTATTAAAAATTAAAATTAAAAACATAAAGATCTGACGGTGGTCGAGGTAAAAAAAAATGAATATGAGAGCATCTGAATTGTGGCCTTGGATTTCATTTCTTACTTAGAAGTTAAAAATCTGATATTTTAAATTTTAAATAATAATTAAAACATTTATGAGTTTTGGAACTTATTTCATGTCTTTACTACTGCCAAATTCCTCTTTGATTCATCAGTCAGAATTTCAATCGGATTTTAATGGCAAAATTTAAAACCGAGTTTTGAATTCACTAGGATTATACGAGTTTGTAAGTGAAAGAAGTAACTGTGGTCATGACTATGACTTCAAGAGGTGGTGATTGCTATCTTCAGATATTGGAGAAGATTTGAGAAGAATAAAAAGATATTGGAGAAGGAAGGTCACACGAAAATTCAGTTAGGAGTTTATGAAGGATTAAATGGCTTGATATTATTGGTAGAAAGTGGGTTTGCGTATCTAAATAACCTGAAACATTTTAACGAATTGTGTTCTCTCTAAAATGAGAAAATATAAAAAATGGTAAAGGCGAATGTTGATATCACTATGCATGTTTGTTGCCATTATGATGAATTAATGGTATGGTTTAACCTCTTTTTTTTTATTGCTTGGGTTACAACTTACAAATGTTATGGGGGAGACGTAATAAAGACAACAAAGAGGAGGTTATAGAGAAAGCAGAGAAGAATTTAGAAGGAGTGAGGGGACAAAAAGTTTTCTCGGGAAAGAATATCAAAAGAGTAATTTTTTAAAACTGTGATGACCATAAATGATCGATAAATTTGTTATGATCGGATGATTTCCCAGTCTGCATAATTTGTAATTGTTTTATCATCTTATATTCCTCATGAGTGTTAATTGGAGGTTGTTCAGCCGCTCTCATGGGAGACAAGACTTAGGAGTTAGGATCACAATATGATCACATTTTGTATTCATTATCTAAGTATTTTGTTATAACATAATTTAGGCAGTGTGTTATTAAACGATTTCATATTTAGACAGAAATAGAATGTAGTTCCCATAAAGCAATAATTCTTTTTACGCTCGATTCTTGGGGTGCAAAGTTTATGAAAGAATAATTGGTAAGACTAGATCCTTACGTAATTTTAGAAGTTATAGAAAAGTATTTGTACTTTCCTAAATGTGATATGGCGATGTGTAGCTTGCATGGATGTAAGTGTTTTTTTTGTGTGTGCTAACTGTTAACATATAAAAAAAGTCAAAAAGTTTCCTGCAATTTAAGCTGATAATCTAAATTTCATGTGCATAATATAAAACTTCCAATTAAGTGATCATATAACTTAAACTAGAAAACATTGATTATTTTGTTTTTAGTTTTTAATATGTGGTTGATTACAACCGAAACTAACTGGAAATTTAGAGTAAAAACTACAAAAATTTAAAAATGTGTTTATATTATAATAAAAATAAATACGAACAAATAATTTCAACATATATCAATTCATACATTTTATCAAATGATCGCTTCTATATCGAATTAGGTTGTATTTATACAAGTAAAATATTCCTAAAGTTTAAATAAAAAACCTATCATATTATACAACACAAATTATAAATTTATAAAGTATACAAGCCTGTGTGTACACACGGGTATTCACCTAATATTGATAAAAATAGAGAATTTCATAGAATACCTCTATTCATCCATTAGTCTCTACTCAAACTGTTTAGGTATTAGGCGTTTGTTCTGACAATTTCATAGCCGTTTTAGAATATTAAAATTAATATAACAATGTCTATTTTTTGCCAGTAATATAAATTAAACATTTTATACTTGTTAGGAGGAGACCAAGAATTAATAAATAGAGGTCTAAGATATAATTATATACTAATTTGTTAATCGGTGTTTAACACATAATCCATGGCTAATTTGTTCAACATGAATCTCAGAAGTCAGATGTATTTTCTTTTTAAGGTCAATTAGGCAGATAGCCATATTACGAGAGAAATAACATTCATTTTTGTGTTTTTTGCATATAAAAGTTCCATAATTAATCATTTATCTAATTGGAAAAAAATGATCATGCATGGTCACTTACTATAAGAATTTGTTGTCTATTTCAGATTATAAACAAGTTTCTTTGCGCTTCATTTATAAGTGTCTTAACTTTTTAGCTTTATTCTCTCCCTTTTTTTACCTGACATTTCATAGAAATTTTTTTTCTAGTCTTGAAAAGTTTAAACAACACGTTGTAAAATGATTCAAAAACTGACTCCTCAGGAAGGCAATATTTAATGAATGACTCAATCAAGAAGTACAAAAATGCTTGATAAAAATGATACGAAAATAAATATTATGGTTATTGATATTGATGCCTTTGTTAGTGACATGATAGTTTCCAAATAGTTTTAGGTCACCTAAATGTGTGGAACATAACAGTTAGAGAATGCCATCCTTTGCTGTAGTATTAATTATCATTGTCCTCTTTTTCTTGCCAGAAATTAATTACCACTGCTTATGTTATGTGTGTATAATACACAAATATATCATATATAATTATATATATACTTATTCAAAATATATCTATTTATTTTTACATACATACAAGTATACAGGAAAATAATCAAAATATACACTAGGTCGGGTCAATATATTTAATGCAGTTCGGGGACAGGACTGAATCTTATACTACTTGTTTAAAGACTCGGGATAAAGCAAAACAATCATTCTCTAAAAATGGAATCAAATAATAAAGCTGTGTTATAACTTCTAATTGAACAAATCCAGTCCTAATTCTGCATTAATCTAGAATTCAGTCCATTATAACTCATAATCTCATTCTTCTATAGAATTTTCTTATGAATGAAGAATCAATAATTCTAAAAGTTTTTTTGGTATGGTATTATAAATGAAAAGAAGATAAGTAATTTTATAAGGAGGAAATGTAGGTGACATTAACTGCTGTATAGATTTCAATAAAGAGAGTAGAATGATACGTAAGATTAGGTGGTTGTGTGACTTATATTTATTAGACACGTCACCTACTTTTTGTACCACTCATGCTTTCTCAATGATTGTAAGTTGTAAGTTGTAACACTACCGAATTGAATTTTTTGTAGAAATGAAAATAAATCTGCGGAATGTACAGAATTCTTGTTTCATTTGAAATACTAAATCCATTGTCCATTGATAGGATTACAGACTTTTTTTAATCATAGATATAACAGAAGTTCGTATTATAAATTGCGAGTCCGTATAATTATACTATTAATTCCAAAGTATAATGTTGTTAAACTAAGTAAAAAATTTAGATGCATCAAGAGAGTTTTGCCTAACAAAAACAATTTAAAAAAAAACATTCATGTGTCAATATATAAACTAAGATAATTACTTAGTTAGGCTTTCTAACCAATTTCTATTTTTCTGTTTGGATTAAACCGATTCACTTTAATCAGACTAAACACTCCTAAATCCAAAATATTCATAATGGATCTTACTAAATATTTGTTGTCTACCCCTAACAAATCTGATTTCTTTATAGGACCGATAAATCAAGATTTGACAACTTAGGAATCAGATTCTTCTATCAGAAACAAAATCCCTTTATTCAGATCTGAAGAACAAAAGAAGAAGAAGAAACATTGTTTTAGCCAATATGTCTTCAACAAAAACAACAGAATCTACCGGATTGCAATTTCTAATCCAACGTTTTCAAAATTACAAACCTCATCTTCGTCAACATTTTCCTGCAAAATCTTCAGCAGTCTTAGTTTGTCTATACCAAGAACAAAGACAAGAAGAAAACGAGCTACGCGTAATATTAACCAAACGCTCCATTACTCTCTCTTCTCATCCTGGTAAAATCAAAATCTCTCTCTCTCTTAAGACATTTTTTCAATGAAAAGAGATTCCATCTTTTTGAATGATAATGGTCACAGCCTCACAGGGGAAGTAGCATTGCCTGGAGGAAAAAGAGACGAAGAAGATTCAGATGATATAGCTACCGCGTTGAGAGAAGCTCGTGAAGAAATTGGTTTAGATCCTTCTCTTGTTACAATCATTTCTGTTCTTGAACCATTTGTTAACAAGGTAAAAATCGTATCAAAGCTTCTAAAATTCAAGCTGATTTGCTTAATTAGTTTATATATCCTGTCTTATCGAGTTTTTGGAATTGCAGAAGGGAATGACGGTAGTACCAGTTATCGGTTTTTTACTCGACAAGAAAGCATTCAAACAGTCACCAAATCCAGCTGAAGTAGAAGAAATATTTGATGTTCCATTAGAGATGTTTCTCAAGGTTCTAAAACCGATAAAAAGATACTCTGTTTTTGGATAAACAAAATACTCTGTTTTTGGATAAACAAAATACTCTGTTTTTGGATAAACTCAAGTTCTAATCATCTTTAATGCGTTTCTCTCTCGGGTTTTACGCAGGACAAGAACAGGCGAGCAGAGGAACGAGAGTATGAAGGACAGAGATATCTTCTTCACTACTTCGATTACTATTCCGAAGATAAAGAGAGAAACTTTATGATATGGGCACTCACTGCTGGTATTCTGATCAGAGTTGCCTCCATTGTTTATCAGAGATCTCCAGAGTTTCAAGAACTCAAGCCTAGCTTCTGGAATCAACCCAACTGATTCTAAACATGAATAAAGAAAGAGACTTTAATATTTTTCATAAAAATCGATCTTTTCAAGCATATGTTAAATGTCTTTCAAGAATCTGTCTTTACACTTAGCTGAAAACCTCGTAAAACTTCTCTGTAACGAGAATCCCCGAATCCATAGATTCAAGCGGATCTTTCCTTAGACGGTGTCTTAAGCAATTCGGTATAACGATACCAACATCTTCTGCTGTCACTTGATCTCTTCCTTTGAGTGCAGCGAGTGCTCTTGCCGCTCTGTTCGTCACAATGTCTCCTCTTAACCCATCAACGTCAAGCTCAGCACAGACCCTTGAGATCTTCACTTTCAAATCTTGATCGATCTGAACTTGGGAAAGGTTGCTTCTTGCGTTTGTAATCTGCTCCTGAAGCTTCATCTGTTCCGCTAGATAAGACTCTCGAAACTCCTTTGGGTTACTATCGAAACGAGCTCTCTCTTCAACAATCTTGACTCTTAGCTCGGCGTCTCTAACCGTGCCTACTTGCGCGTGCATACCAAACCGGTCAAGAAGCTGTGGTCTAAGCTCTCCTTCTTCTGGATTCCCTGAACCAATGAGGATAAACCGAGCCGGATGAGAAATCGAAATGCCTTCTCTTTCAACTGTGTTCCAACCAGATGCAGCAGAATCAAGAAGAACATCGACCAAATGGTCATCCAAGAGGTTAACTTCGTCTACATAGAGAATCCCTCTATTGGCTTTAGCCAACAAACCAGGCTCAAAGGCTTTTACACCTTCTGTTAAAGCCTTTTCGATATCGATTGTTCCACAAACTCTGTCTTCAGTAGCACCTAAAGGAAGATCAACCATATTGATCTTGGTTTCAATCACAGGAAGTTTCTCTCCCTTTTCGACCTTCTCTCTTACTTCCTTCCCCATAAACTCAGGATCTCTCGGGTCTGAGTTATAGGGGTCACCAGCAACCACCGTGATCTCGGGAAGCAGATCAACCAACGATCTAACGGTTGTTGATTTCCCGGTTCCTCTATCTCCCATTATCATCACACCGCCTATCTTTGGGTCAATAACGTTTAACAAAAGACATAGCTTCATCTCATCTTGTCCAACAATAGCAGCAAAAGGATAAACCGGCCTTGCACTTTCTTTTGAATCAATCTTCTTTGCCTAAACCAAAAACTAAACACCTTAGCCAAAACATTTCCAACAATCAACTAAGATATGATTTTAGGTCACAAAACAATCCAAGATTGATGCTTTTGTATCACTTTCAAAGGAAACATAAGACTCTAGGTCACTTCCTTTGATTCAATCTTCTTTGCCTAAACATCTTAGCCAAACATTTCTAACAATCAACAAAGATATGATTCTAGGTCACAAATCATTCCAAGATTGATGCTTTTGTATCACTTTCAAAGGAAACATAAGACTCTAGGTCACTTCCTTTGATTCAATCTTCTTTGCCTAAACATCTTAGCCAAACATTTCTAACAATCAACAAAGATATGATTCTAGGTCACAAATCATTCCAAGATTGATGCTTTTGTATCACTTTCAAAGGAAATATATGATTCTAGTTCACTTTCCTTTGAATCAATCTTCTTTGCCCTAAATGTCTTAGCCAAACATTTCTTCTAACAATCAACAAAGATTTGATTTTCTAGGTCACAAATCATTTCAAAGATTGATGCTTTTGTGTTTGTTAAGAAACACATACTTGTTCTATAGAGTTGATCTCAGTGGCAACATTCATAACCACCGAAACACGATAACGAGATCTGTTCTTCTTTGGCTCTAATTGTATTCTTCCACATAACTTTTTTCCACAAATTTTACCTGCAAAACAAATACACTCCAATTAATAACATATCCACCACAATTTTTCTCAATCAAGCTTCTAAAAATTTACGGACTTGAACAGTGTAGATGAAAGAACGGAGATTTTAAGGGAAAATTCGAACCTGGTCCGAAGCAGACAGGGGAGACTGAAGTTGTTGAGGAAGGAGAAGAAAAACGAGGGCAAGTCAAGATAGTGGAAGCAGATGTTCCTAGAAGAGATGCCATTGTTAGTGAGCTCTCTAAAAGCTTTTCTAGTTTCGAGAATTCGTCTCTGTAATTAGATAAGGAGATACAAGATTGAAGATTTTCCTTCACTCTCTTTGTACATACAGAGAAAGGATTTAGTCCAAATACGTATCTTAATATATTGTATTATATTCACTCAGTTATTTATTTTTTTACGATTTTCCTCCAAGAGGCTTTAGATTAATTTTTAATAACCCATCTTCGGCCCAACTCCCTGTCTAGGGTTCATATAGTCGTCAATTCGAACGTTGTTTGGTTTCACGTCTCGATGAACCAACCACGATTTCTTCTCATACCTCGTGGAAGTACAACAAAAACGAGCTTTTGCTAGCTCCTAGCTCGTAACTATATTTTACTAGAGATTAATATCCCACATCAAAAAATAAAAAGGATTTTTAAGTAATACATAAATAACATAAACCAATCAATTCAAAACCAATTGACAATTCATTTATGCTAACAACCCAATTTGAAACCATATTATAATCACTAGACTACTTAGAGCATGTACATCAGGGGATTAAGAGGCGTTCATATCACAATTTTTGAGATAAAAGAGCTTAATCTTAAAGAGACAGAATCATCCTGACAAACCTGAAGAGACGGTATCATCTCGAAATGGAGCATTCTGATTGGTCGAAAATTATAATTTTCGAACTAAATAAAAAAAATTAAAACAAAAAAAAATATATTATTATATTCTGGTGAAACCCTTTCTTAGGGGTTCACTGATGTAGATGCTCTTACTCATGTTCTTGTTATTATATTTACATTATGTCTTACTGCAAAAAAATTCAGCATTATAAATTTTCAACATGTTGTTGATAAGTTTTAACATCTTTTTCTTGAAATTTTGAAAAACACCACCAGTTTGTATATGAATATTATAGTAGCCTAAAACGATTTAAAAAAAAAATGGTCCTCTAAAAAAATTGTGATTTTGTATGATCCTGTTTGGATTAGGTGTTGGGTTACCATTCACCATCCGACTGAGGATACTTTATTAAAGATCAAATGCTTTGAAAGTTGAGTATTTTTTTTTTACGGCGAAGTTCGAGTATTCTATAATACAAAAACACTATAAAAAAACGTTTATGCTTATTTCAAAGATACTTATAAGTTAAAAAATAGTTAATACTTTACCCCTTTTTCGCTTTCAGTTGTTTGTTATGAAATTAAACTACTAATAATCAGAACTGTGCTTAGCTTGTTAGGAAAAAGGCATTTGCTTCAAGCCCCTGATTTTTATAAAATTAGAGCCCCCAAAACCTAAATTTTCAACAATGTACTGATTAAAATATTATTTCAAATTTAATGAGTATAAGATTTTTTTCTGAATAATAATTGGTATGAGATATTTTATATTCCCACTATTTCAAATAAATAGATATTTAAGAAAAAAATGTTTCAAAAAGATAGATTTTTAAATTTTTTATCTATTTTTTATTGTTTAATGGTGATAAATTGTAAACTTAAAAAAAATAGTTTATTGAATTACTATTGGTTTAGAGTTATATATAATACATGCTAATTATAAAAAAATGTGATCAAATTATAATATATATTTTTAATATTTTTGAAAAGTTTAAAAAATCTATTATTTAAACACTAATAGAATAATAATAGTTTTGATGTTTTTAATTTTTTTTGGTTTTACTAGACCAAATTTCTAATAATCGACTTAAGCTCTTATAACTCTGAGTATGGCACTGCTAATAATGCTGAAACTAGATTCTAACTTCGTGCATCAGCACGAGAATATTTTTTATTGTTTAACGAATTTTGTAATATAATTTGTGTTTTTGGGTTTAGATATAATTATTTTTATAAATATATTTTTTAATAAGTGAAAATATTGATTTTTGTGTTTAGATATATTTTTATAGTATTAAAGTTAATTATGATTATAAAAAATATAATTTTAACCCGTCTGCTAATATTAATTCAAAATGAACTATTATAAAAATATAATTCTAACTTTTCCGTTCATATTACCTTATAATATAAAATTTGAGATGTATTAATAGTATTATTTAGCATTATAGTTTTCTAAAATTTAATCAACGAAGGAAGTGTACAATTGGTTTTTCAAACTACATTTTAGTGTATGCAATAATTTTTAATTTTTATGTTTTTATTTTGTATGAAAAATATATTTTCGATATACATGTATAATTCAAAATTAATGATTTTAGTTACCAAAATATTTTTAGCCAGGTTTTTATATATATTTTTAATTCTATGAATTATAAAAAATATATTTTTAATATTTAAATTATACATTTGAATTTTATCTATGATTTTATTATTAATTTGTAAATAAATCATAATTGTAAATATATTGTATAAGAAACATAAATATCATATCATTTACATTATTATAAATATTCTATATTTCAAATATGACCATTATTTTTCATATGTGAATTATTTTTTTTTTTAAATTCTACACATTTTAATTTGATAAAAATGTTTAATAGTATATAAATTATTTAAATTAGAATCTTTAAATCAAATCTAAATTAATATCTGATTTATTATTTTTAATCAAATCAAATCAAATCTAAATTACCTATATTTAAAGAACTCTAAAAATATTTAAATTATTAACTAATTTTCAAAATTAAATAGAAATAAATATTAAAATTATTTTTAAACACTTAAAAAAAATTAGGAGTGTTTGGAAGCAAGTACTAAATGTGCTTCTGTTTTAATATAATAGATATCATTTTTTTACCAATTCACGGTAAATATATATAAAAATATTACCGTATTACAATCCATTTAAAAAATCGATAACCACACAAATACAAACCATTATGCTACTAACCCAAACAAATATTTTATTATAGAATTCTTATTTATTTTGTTACAGTTGTGGCGTTTTATTTTAAATATGGCTTTGAGCAGATAAAAATTAAATTAAGGGCAATGATGATAGCATGCGCATTGCATATATCCTTTGCCTGCATCACGGCAAATACCGGCACCTTTCTTCTTGATCCTCACACACTCAGCGTCACAATGCTTGGTATTACATTTTCCATTGTTGATTATAATAGCAACACAAGTTTCTGGAATTTTCTCCTGTACATTCCCTCGTACTCCGATTACTGCAATAATTAAAACACATATCTTAGTTTTTTCTGTAATGGAAAAGTATTTTGCGTATATTGATAGAAAAATAAAAATATTTCTTTGTAGTTGATTATTAATGAAAAACATAACATTCTAACTAAAAAATACTACACAGATGTCACTTATCATTTGAAAATATTATATAAAACAAAATGTGGCTTGAAACATTTATCAATGTGGCACAAAAGAGAAAGAACGTGATGATAACAACAAGGAAATCAATGGAATGATATTTAATAAATTTATATCACAATCATATATATATTATGAATTTATATATGACCATGGAATTTATGTAAACTAACTAGGTGAAAAATTTCCAAAAATATATCTAGTATTTGATGATATAGGTTTCCTAATAAACAGTTAAACTCAATTTTCTAGGTCTGGTATGGATTTGACATAAAATAGCTAAACTCGATATCATGGAATTCTGACACACATTTTCTATAGTTGATATAGTAGTTGATAGATAGAAGACCGTCCTAGGATTGTCACACACTTGGTTCGGTGGAGGTTGATAGATCCTTGGATCCAGTCCGATTCGGTGAAAGAGATGCAAAGGCATGAGTTGAGGCTCGAAAATCCTTAGGCCCAAATTCAAAGAAGAGGTTGGAAACGAGGGGATGGACAAAACGATCAAGGGGGTTGCGATATCGGATGTTAGGGTGTGAGACAAGTCCCGAAATTCCCTAAGCCTCTATTATGACTACAACTCTCTCTCACACTTTGGATTCGAAGGCTGCGTCAAGCAGGGTGAAACTACTTGATAAACCGAAGGTCGATCAATGGCTAACCACCAAAATATCGACAAAGTTCATAAAGAACAAAAGAGAAAACTCAAAGAGAAATTTTATTAAAAAAGTTAAGTGATGAAAGATCCAAGTACATTGTCGCCTTTATATAGAGGCTAAAAGGAAGACCATAGGTCTTAACGGAAATTAAAAGACATT
The DNA here is from genome assembly GCF_000478725.1 of Eutrema salsugineum. NCBI lineage: Eukaryota > Viridiplantae > Streptophyta > Magnoliopsida > Brassicales > Brassicaceae > Eutrema > Eutrema salsugineum. The sequence goes on along the minus strand of NW_006256828.1, from coordinate 1,468,489 downwards.
AATAAAAACTAAACGAGGCTAGATGCGTTGAATAACGATTGGATTTCCGGATGACCCTTCGCGTCCTCTCGCTAGACCTTTAAGCTTCCTTGACCGTTATACTTGGCCGCGAATCGAACCATGGTCGTGAGATGGGCGTGTATTAACCTCGTTAAAACCCCATTCGGAAAACCCAATGGGACAAAACCGAATGTAAGGAAAAAGAGTATTAACACAACACCCCAACCAGGTCAGTTCGGACCAGAGTACCTGAGAACGGTCATGACTTTGTTCACGGGTGTTGGGTCGTCAGCTCGGCCTTGGTTCCGTAGCTCGGTAAGGACTTGTTGAATGGCCCCCATAAGCTTCTTTGTACGCGACCTGGTCATGGGTCCAACTGGTATGGCCAGGACATCGGGCTGGTTGGTATCTTGGTCTTGTACCCTTCCCTGAACCTCGACTTCGCTCAGCTCGGTCACTTCGGCCATTTGATCTTGCGTTCCGGGCTGAACCTCTATTTGTTCCTCGTACTTAGCTCCCATCTCGGCCATGATTCTATCATCCCCCCCTCTTGAAAAGGACTTGTCCTCAAGTCGGCTTCATCTGCATGAAAAGGAATGATATCAGCAATATTAAAACTTGAGCTAACTGAATACTTACCTTGGAGATCAATCTTGTATGAATTGTCGTTGATCCGCTCCAAGATTGTGAAGGGTCCGTCCACTCTTGGCTTTAATTTAGACTTTCGCTCTTCTGGAAACCTCTCCTTCCTTAGGTAGATCCACACTTGGTCTCCGGGCTCAAACATCCTTTTAGTTTTTTCTTTGTTGGCGTACTTCTGGAATTGCTCCGTTTTTCTTTTGATGTTTTGCCTTGCCTTTTCATGCATCTTCTTCACTAGCTCGGCTTTCTTTTTCCCATCCATGTTTTCTCGCTCATTCATTGGCAAAGGGGTTAGATCCAAAGGTGTAAGAGGATTAAAACCATAAACTAGCTCAAATGGTGAAAACAAAGTTGTAGAATGAACAGCTCGGTTATAAGCGAACTCAACATGAGGTAAACATTCCTCCCAAGTCCTAAGGTTCCTTTTAATGACCGATCTCAAAAGAGCTGACAAGGTCCTATTGACCACTTCGGTTTGACCGTCGGTCTGAGGGTGACAAGTTGTGGAAAAACATAGTTTAGTTCCTAATTTAGCCCACAACGTTTTCCAAAAGTAGCTGAGAAACTTGGTATCCCGATCTGACACTATGGTTCTAGGAATCCCATGTAAACGAACGATTTCCTTAAAGAACAGATCGGCTATGTTGGAAGCATCATCGGTTTTGTGGCATGGGACAAAGTGTGCCATCTTAGAAAACCTATCGACTATGACAAAGATGGAATCCTTACCTCGGCGGGTCCTAGGTAACCCGAGGACAAAGTCCATGGAGATGTCTGTCCACGGCTCGGTGGGAATGGGTAGGGGTGTGTACATTCCTGCGTCCTGGCTGCGGTCTTTGGCTAGTTTGCACACTGTGCACCTTTGACATATTCGTTCCACATCTTTCCTGAGGTGTGGCCAATAAAAATGGTCTTGGACCACGCTTAGTGTCTTGAGAACTCCGAAATGTCCCATCAAGCCTCCTCCGTGTGCCTCCCTGACAATCAAATCACGCATAGAAGTGTTAGGTATACACAATTTATGCTCATAAAACAAGTAACCGTCACTCTGATAATATTTGCCATAGGCAAACTTAGAACTGGCGCGGTAAGCTTCTTGAAAGTCCAGGTCGGTTGCATAAGCCTCTTTGATCATCTCAAACCCAAGTATCTTGGCATCAAGCGTTGAGATCAGGGCATATCGTCGGGATAGCGCGTCAGCCACGACATTCTCCTTTCCTTGCTTATACTGAATCACATAAGGGAAGGTCTCGATGAACTCGACCCATCTCGCATGTCGCTTGTTCAGCTTCTGTTGTCCTTTGAGATGCTTCAAAGACTGATGATCGGTAGGGATGACGAACTCCTTGGGCCACAAGTAGTGTTGCCAAGTCTGGAGAGCTCGGACTAAAGCATAGAGCTCCTTGTCGTAGGTCGGATAGTTAAGCGTTGCTCCTCCAAGCTTTTCGCTAAAGTAAGCGATCGGTCGTTTCTCTTGCATGAGCACGGCTCCAATTCCCACTCCGGATGCATCACACTCGATCTCGAAAGTCTTGAGAAAGTCGGGCAGGGAGAGTAAGGGTGCATGCGTAAGCCGATGCTTGAGGGTATTGAACGCTTTCTCCTGAGCTCGTTCCCATTTGAATCCTACGTCCTTCTTGATGACCTCGGTGAGAGGGGCTGCGATCGTGCTGAAGTCTCGTACGAACCGTCGGTAGAACCCGGCCAGACCGTGGAAGCTGCGAACCTCTCCAACCGTTTTGGGACTCGGCCAGTCTCGGATGGCTTTGATCTTCTCCTCGTCCACCTGTATTCCCTGTGAACTGACAACAAAGCCTAGAAACACCACGTTATCCGTACAAAAAGAACATTTCTTAAAGTTTCCAAATAAACGTTCTTTCCTAAGGACTTCTAACACCTGTTTCAAATGATTCACATGCTCCTCTAGACTCTTACTGTATATCAGAATGTCATCGAAGTAGACCACTACAAAGACGCCTATAAACGACCTAAGCACATGATTCATTAACCGCATAAAGGTACTAGGTGCGTTTGTTAGGCCGAATGGCATGACCAGCCATTCATACAAACCATGCTTGGTTTTGAATGCGGTCTTCCACTCATCTCCCTCCTTCATTCGGATCCGATGGTATCCACTTATTAAATCTATCTTTGTGAACACACTAGACCCATAAAGTTCATCTAGCATGTCATCAAGACGCGGAATTGGGTGGCGATACTTTACCGTGATGTTGTTGATAGCTCGGCAATCAACACACATTCGCCAGGTTCCATCCTTCTTTGGCACTAGGAGCACGGGCAAGGCACATGGACTTAGACTCTCGCGGATGTAGCCCTTGGCCATCAGTTCGTCGACCTGACGTTGGAGTTCCTTGGTCTCGGTCAGATTGGTGCGGTACGCAGGTCGGTTGGGTAAAGATGCTCCAGGGACGAGGTCAATCTGGTGCTCAATACCTCGGATTGGTGGTAGACCGCCTGGGTTGTCTTCGGGAAAAACGTCCGCATAATCCTATAAAACCCAAGAAATCCTGCTCGGAAGTTCCGGCTCGGAATCAGACGTGCTAGCCAAAGCGGATTTAAATATAAACAAGATAAAAGGTTGCCTCCCAAGCACAGCCTGTTTTATTTCTCTCGGCCTCACAAAAAAAGTCTCTCTTCTCACGGGTTGAATGCTTAAGGCTTTTTGTGGTGGCTCACTCGGTGTATCGCTCTCATTTTTAGTGGAGGTGTTTTGGGGGTCGCTCACGGTAGCTTTGCCTTTGCTACTTCTTTCCAATTGAACTTGATCCAGATATACCTCGTGTGGGGACAAAGGCGCCAGCACGACCTTACGTCCTTGGTGTTCAAACGAATGCTTGTTAGTGAAACCGTCGTGAATGGCTTTCCGGTCAAACTGCCACGGCCGTCCTAACAGAATGTGTCCGGCCTCCATGGGTAAGACATCGCACAATACTTCATCTTCATACCGTCCGATTTTGAATGGCACGGTGACTTGCTTGGTGACTTTGAGCTGCCTTTGGTTATTAAGCCATCTGAGATTGTATGGATGCGGATGCTTGATGGTTTGCATCCCGAGCTTCTCCACCATATTATGGCTCGCCACATTCGTGCAACTTCCACCATCTATGACCATGTGATAGAAGACCGTCCTAGGATTGTCACACACTTGGTTCGGTGGAGGTTGATAGATCCTTGGATCCAGACCGATTCGGTGAAAGAGATGCTAAGGCGTGAGTTGTGGCTCGAAAATCCTTAGGCCCAAATTCAAAGAAGAGGTTGGAAACGAGGGGATGGACAAAACGATCAAGGGGGTTGCGATATCGGATGTTAGGGTGTGAGACAAGTCTCGAAATTCCCTAAGCTCCTAATACGACTACAACTCTCTCTCACACTTTGGATTCGAAGGCTGCGTCAAGCAGGGTGAAACTACTTGATAAACCGAAGGTCGATCAATGGCTAACCACCAAAATATCGACAAAGTTCATAAAGAACAAAAGAGAAAACTCAAAGAGAAATTTTATTTAAAAGATAAGTGATGAAAGATCCAAGTACATTGTCGCCTTTATATAGAGGCTAAAAGGAAGACCATAGGTCTTAACGGAAATTAAAAGACATTAATGAAAACTAAACGAGGCTAGATGCGTTGAATAACGATTGGATTTCCGGATGACCCTTCGCGTCCTCTCGCTAGACCTTTAAGCTTCCTTGACCATTATACTTGGCCGCGAATCGAACCATGGTCGTGAGATGGGCGTGTATTAACCTCGTTAAAACCCCATTCGGAAAACCTAGTGGGACAAAACCGAATGTAAGGAAAAAGAATATTAACACAACACCCCAACCAGGTCAGTTCGGACCAGAGTACCTGAGAACGGTCATGACTTTGTTCACGGGTGTTGGGTCGTCAGCTCGGCCTTGGTTCCGTAGCTCGGTAAGGACTTGTTGGATGGCCCCCATAAGCTTCTTTGTACGCGACCTGGTCATGGGTCCAACTGGTATGGCCAGGACATCGGGCTGGTCGGTATCTTGGTCTTGTACCCTTCCCTGAACCTCGACTTCGCTCAGCTCGGTCACCTCAGCTATTTGATCTTGTGTTCCGAGCTGAACCTCTATTTGTTCCTCGTACTTAACTCCCATCTTGGCCATGATTTTATCAGTAGTAAAATAATATGGTATTCAAAATCACTTTATATTAGAATGATTAAATGTAATATATTAAGACAATTCAAAATATAAATACAAACCTAACAGAAGAATGGCGAAGATTGTTAGACCAATAAACGAGGTTTGAAAAGGTTTCTTCATAGTAGATGATATAAATTTGATGATGTTTTAAAATTTAAAAAGAGAGAGAGAGAGAGAGGAAGAAGTGTACTTATATACAAAGAAGTTAGATGAATACATATCTAATATAAGCAATTTACCTCTTTTGATTCCTATATAAAGGGATCTGAGTTTACACAATTCCAGATCTTTTGCTCATTTGATAGGTAAAACCTTTAGATTCGGTCATTCTTCTCTCCTTTATTTAAATATTTTCCAATGTACATAAGAACGATGAAATTTCATTAAAAACACATATCTAATTTATAATATATATATATATATATATATGTATATATATATAGTACATAACATATCAATCATCAAATACACAAGAAATATCAATTTGGTTTAAATAGCAGAAATGCAATCTAGAATTAGGGTATTAAAATAGAGTTTTGCGTTTAGTAAATGAGTAAGTTTGTTATGAAGTGGAATTAGCTGAGAAAGAGAGATTGGGGTTTCACATATTGAGAATGGTACTTTTGTAACATAGTTATGAACTTTCGATCGATGTAATCGATACTTCAACAAATTATTTTTAGCAAATTATGTTTCAATTAATATGCCTAATCATATAAATATCATAATGAGATTTATATGCATTGTTAAATCAATATTAGTTTCAAAGTTATTTGATTTCTAAAAAAATATTCACTTTCGAGTTTTATTTATTTCTAAATTATTTTGCTTTGTTTCATAGGGTTATAAATTTTAGAGAAATTGCATTATATAACCATCAAAAAAATATAATTCACAAACTAACCAAAAAAGCATCTGAACACAATATTCTCTGTATATTATATATTAATACACTTTTACCCTTTCTTTATTTTATTTTATTTCTTTATTTTTTCTTTTTCTTTTTCCTTTTTTTCTTTTTCCTTCATTCTCTTACGCATACTCCTCTCTTGTATCTGTCGCTCCAACCACCATCTTCTCCTCAATTTTCCGATTCTTTTTCCCTTGTCGGCTTGTATCTGCAATTCTAATCTCATGTACTAATTTTGATTTGCTTTCACATAACTTGCATAAGTTTTAAAAATTTAATTTATCTCAATAGATTTGATTAATTTACATATCTTCTCTTTTGATTTAGAATTTTAATTGATTTTTTCTATCTAAATTTCAATTTGAATTAATTATCAAAAGTTATATCATGTTCCACTTTTTTCACCATTGCTACATCTGTTGTTGTCGATAACCTGATCACGCGATCTTCTTCTCCACCACAACGTCTTTCTCGACTCAATACCATTGGTCGGTTATAGTTTCTCTCGCACATGAATTCTCACCATAAATTAGCCAATGAGAGCTTTCTGCCCATCAGAGGTCATATCATTAAATACCCAAATTTGTATATAAAGTTTATTAGTATAGATTATCTATTTATATAGAATGTCTATTTTTTTGGTTTTCAGCTACTTATTTGATATAAATAAGTTTGGATAAACATCGCGAACTTCGCAAATAAAGATATAGATTTCATGTTAAAGCAAAGAAGAGTAAAATGGTACCAAAAAATGTATATGTGTTGTGTTATTGCTAGATTAACTATGTATCTGATTTTTAAAAATAGACATACTATGTTATATAACAAAAATAGACTTTCTATTTTATTTGTACTACTATTGACATTTGAAATTTAAATCATATTAGGCGTGAAAAAATATCAGTGTTTTCTTAAATCCTAAAACAAACTTTAATTAATTAATAGTTTACAAATAATACCAAAAAATAAATTTTCTGGAATAACTATATGTGCAGTAAATAGAACATGAATAAAAAATGTAGTCTAACTATTTTTTTCTTTTGCAGAGATATAAAAATGATGACGTTACTATTCTTTTTATGAATCCAGGCTGACGTGGTTGTTGGAAGGGTTTTTCGTCATTTTTGTTGGTAAAAAACCAAAAAACTAAATATTCACTTATCATAGCCATATTCTTAATAGTTTTTGTTTTTTTGGTTATACACTAAATTAACCCTAATTTTATGGGTCAAAATATTTAAAAAAAAAACAATTGTGACAAATATTATTCTTAAAAGTTTCATGTTGACCTGCTCAATTTAATTGGTTTTTGGCAAAATCTTAAGTTATATTTTATTTCATACCAATTTTTGCATATTCAAATTCTAATTCAAATTCTAATTCTAATTCTGATTCTAATTCTAATTCTAATTCGAATTCTAATTCTAATTCTAATTCTAATTCTAATTCTAATATAAACTTATGTATTAAATCCATATTACTAGGTCGTTTATTAGAAAAAGCAACCCCAAATATTTGTGACCAGATCCAAAAGTCATTCAATGATATCAACACAGTTAAAAATATATACTTAAAACAAATTTATTTGATCTACATAATTATATTTGACGCATAATTAGCTCCTAAATTAGTTGATCTAATAATCTAGATTTAATATGATTCTTCATGTAGTAAAAATATAGTGTGTTTTAATTTCATGTTTGAATACAGATAGATTATATTAAATTAAAATCATATTAAATTGCATATTCAAATTCCAATAACCAAAAGTTACAAAGAAGGTTTATAAAGTCATCAAACAATATAAAAATACAAATACACATCACTTTCCTTCTATTTTAACTAACAAACATTATAAACTTTTTCTATAATTTAAAAATGTATTACACTATTTTATATTAATACTCAGTATAATTACGTGGTTTACACCTAAAACCAGTTCAATTATTTTTATCTTATATTATCTAATTTTTTTTAAATAGTTTGTAAATATTTCATGACTACCTAATATTGTTGTTATGAATGGTGTTTTAAAAGGATATGTTCTTAAGCTCGCCCACTGAGTAATTTCTCCAATTTCAAACTTCCTCCTTTTTCTGAATAAGGTTAGACGTTTCTTATAAAAGAATATTATTCGCAACGCTTCTGTTAATCAAAATATTTGTAAGTATATCCAAGTATTAAATGAGGAATTGCTTTAATCTATATAATGTTTTTTCCTTTCATTTATATACAGTTCTTTATTATGGCACATAACGTAATTCTTGTATCAACCGTAGGTTGCCTTTAATTCTTGTATCAACCGTAGGGTGCCTTTTTCCGCTTCATCATTAAGGCTATTTTATTAATGAACAAGAAAATAACAACGTTACAAAACAAAACAAAAATGTGGCGTACGTATATGTAACATTAATCACTACAGTTATTAAATATTAATGATCCCATTCTCATAAGTTTCAGTATAAAATCTAACTCTGAATGTTCATGCATAAAATAATTCATTTAAAAATTAAAATAAATAGATAAAATACCATAAAATGAAGATCAATATATTGGTCATTGTTGCATTCTCCTATTTAGTTGTCCTGCGATCATTAATGGTGAAACAAACACTCAACTACGAGTCAATATTTAATTTTGGAGATTCTTTAAGCGATACCGGAAATTTTCTTATCTCTGATAATGTAAATTTTCCGGCCATCAGAAAACCACCATATGGTGAAACATTTTTCAATCGTTCAACCGGTCGGTTCTGTGATGGACGTCTCATCATTGATTTTATCGGTTTATTTCTCATCTCTCTAACATTATTTTTACTTGCATAAAATATATATAGGCAGAATATACACTAAATTTGTTTCAGCTTATTATCTCTTTTCATTTTATTCCAAAAAATTTTAAAAATATAATTCTTTATATACTTACTAGAACTGAGTAAATCAAATGGATAATTTTATTTCATTTAAAATACAGTGACAAAACTTGAGAAAAAAAACAGTGTACATCTATTATTTATTTATCTATATATATAATTTATAAATATTATGTCTATATGTAACTTTATAAATTTTTATTATTCATCATATGAATCATGAAAATACTGAACTTTTCCAAACTAAGAAATCAAAAATTAACTTACCTTTCTACAACACTGCAACTTTTTTCGTTAAATTTTTTATTTTTCTATATTTAAAAATTTTACAAAGCAGAGCTGATATTTTTGGGACTACCCGAATTTTGACAGATATTCAAAACATCATCTATCTACTAGTTAAAAAGAAGGAAAGGATAAAATAAATAAAATGTTGATCTAGACATAATGAAACAGATCACATATACCATAGAAATTCAAAATATCGGTTCGAGTCCACCATATACATTAACATTTTTTTGTTTGCCAACGATATATATTAACAATTCAAAACCTTTGTTCTTTCAGTTTAAAAAAACAATTAAAAACAAAAAATGTGCAAATTAAACTTACATGCACGAAATAAAATCATTAAATTAATTTTGAATATGTGACTAATTGCAGCTGAGGCCAACGGATTACCATACGTTACACCATATCTCCAAAGTGTACAAACAAACTTTTCGGTGGATTTTAGGAAAGGAGCAAATTTTGCGGTGGCAGGAGCGACGGCGAACGAATTTAACTTCTTTAAAGAAAGAGGTCTTTCGGTAACATTGTTGACGAATAAGACATTGGATATTCAACTTGATTGGTTCAAGAAGTTGAAACCTTCTCTTTGTAAAACCAAGCCAGGTAAAAAAAAATGCATCATTTTAGTTTGATAGTTGACGAATAGTCAATTTTCATTTTCATTACTTTGATAGAAAAAAAAAGGAGAAACATAGTTTTAAGAATTATTTGAGAATTTGTTTTTTAAAAAACTGATATTTATAATGGTATCGGTAAAATATTCAGAAACAGTAAATTTCAACCAACAGAAATTATGATGATAGGTTGTGAGATTTGGTTTAATAGTTTTTTTTCTTAAATAAAGTCTATCTCATATTTTCAAAACTTTGAAAAATATAATTTTATTAAATTATAAGATCATATATATTACTGTAATAAAATTTAAGAATTTTAAAATTATTAAATAAATCAGCGATTATTACTAGTTCAAAAGCCCCACCCCCCCTCCCCCCCCCCCAAGTTAGCACATTACACATACTGTATTTCTCTTGCCTTGGTTTCAAGTAGTTACAAAAAAAAAAAAAAAAACAAATTTTCAGTCTAATTTAAAAAAAGGCACTCTAAGAAAATTTTATAAAAGGGTAGTAGTATCTTATAATTGATCACGTGAAATGATATCATTTTTTCCTTAATTTTTCATAGAGACAATTATTCCATGATAATACAATTTGGTTTAATTCTATGCTTAAACATGAGTTCGTTTCAATATGAAGTTTTTGAAATATTTTCTTACAAATTCCTCTAGTTTTTATTTATTTTGAATATATTTTTAAAATTTGAAGAAATAATGTAAGAATTTTTAAAAATACAAGTAGTTCTGATTTGCAACATAACTTAGAAAATGTAGTACTCCATATGATAGTGTTTTCTTGGCATAATCTAATTTATATATTTATTGCAGAATGTGAACAATATTTTAAGAAATCTCTATTTTTCGTGGGAGAAATCGGTGGAAACGATTACAATTACCCTCTATTAGCATTCCGAAGTTATAAACATGCGATGGATTTTGTACCATTCGTCATTAACAAAATCATCAATGTCACAAGTGTAAGTAGGAAACGTTTAGATAAACTTTATTGTCTTTAAAACGTAAATTAGTACAGATATCCATTCATTAATTAATTAATTAATTAACACTTGGTTTTGTTTAATTTCAAGGCCTTGATAGAGGAAGGTGCGGTGACGCTGGTGGTTCCGGGAAACCTTCCAATTGGTTGTTCGGCGATTCTATTAGAGCGGTTCAGTGATGATAATAGATGGCTCTATGACTCGACAAACCAATGTTTTAAGCCATTGAACTATATTGCTAAGCTTCACAATGATAAGCTAAAGAAAGGCCTAGAGACTCTAAGACAAAAGTATCCTCATGCCAAGATCATCTATGCTGATTATTACGGTTCTGCCATGCAATTCTTCAACTCACCTGTCAAATACGGTAATAATACGATTTTGATATTATCCCTATAACTAGTTAGACATGTTTAGCAGATATGATTGACCCAAAAAGATTATTAATTTTTGATATTAGTTCGATATGTTTTTTGTTGTTGTTGCATTATAGGTTTTACTGGAAGTGTCCTAAAAGCATGTTGTGGAGGAAAAGATGGAAGATACAATGCAAAACCAAGTGTACGGTGCGGTGGAAAGGGTTCAACGACTTGTGAAAACCCCTCAACTTATGCAAATTGGGATGGAATCCACCTAACCGAGGCGGCGAACCGCCACATTGCGACTGGTCTCATCTCCGGCCGGTTCACCAAACCTTCTCTTAATAGTTTACAAGTTCAATAGTTTACAAGTTATAATATCAAACACACACAATATCAAACACACGCAAAACATATATGGTCTCATTTTATAACATATATAAATTCGATCGTATTCATCTACACATGTTAGTAAAAGTCATGAGATGGAACTTTTTGTAACAAATAAGGAAACAAATAATAATTGATATCTTTATTTATAATCACATATTGTGTATATAAAAGTGCATAATACTAAATATTAGACGTGTGCATACACACAAGGTCATGTTTCATTATTTTTAATCCTCACTCAAACTAATCACTTAATGTACAAGACGATTTCGTGTCATGTTCAATGTCAAAGCCAAAAACCAGACACATCAACAGAATAATAAGATTGTCTCTCGATCTTGAAGCAACTTGGGAACAAATTCTTCTTGTGATTTAGAATTTGGTTTCTTCTCTTTTTTTTACTGAAGTATAAAAATGATTATCAAGATCCATAAGTGAGCCATCTTGTGAATATAGTCTATTTTATTTGGTTCATTAAAATATGTAATTAAAAAATTACTTTTACATATCTACAGCTACATCGTCATCATCATCAGTGTCATCGTCTTCCCAATCGAGGTTAAACGAATTAGCAGCTTTCTTAAGCTCAGTTAAACCAGTAAGATCCTCCAGGTATGTAGGATGGTTAATAGCTTCAAGTATGAAACTGTTTCCTCTCTCTCTATACTCCGATATCACCTGAAGATACAAAGTTAAATAACATCATAAAAATTCTCAAGCTCTCTGTTTTGACTAGAGAAAAACTGTCGACAAGTGGGAAACTTACGGTTTCAGAACAAGCGGTACAGCTATTTGAAGCTTGCCCTAGCAACGTGATCTGTGAGAACTGAGAAACTGAGCCTCGAATCTGATGAGGTAAGATCCCGAGAGGCGAGTCATCAATGTTTCCTCCATTACTCGAGCTAGAGTTGTCTCCTTTTGCATAGATACTGTTAAGAACATATATGTAAGAAGATAATCAGGCTTATGTGACTGAGTATACTAAATGGAGAGTAGAGTTTGAAAGACTAACCCAAATGGGTGTTGTAGGACTCCGACTAAGAGTTCAACGGCGAGAGCTCCTGCTATAGGAGCTAGACCCGGTCGTGTAACAGTGCACTGTTGGTCCAGAGTTCGATCAGTCATTGACTGTCCAAAACAAACAAAAAAAGCTGGTCAAGACGAGAGGTAACGTAAAACAAAAGTCTCACAATCCAAAAGGCTCACATCTTGAGGTGCAACCACGTCATTGCAGAAGTAACAACCAAGTCTCTGTGTCTTTGTCTTGTTCATGTCAAGATTCTGCATATCATCAGATAACGAGGTGGTTGGGCCAGCGCCATGACGCATTACCATGTAGCTATCGAAACCTAAAGCCGCGTTTATAGCAATCTGAAATTTTTGAAATCAAAACACCAACCAGATTTGTTATACTTAAACCTAAGAAAGAAAGAAAGAAAGAAAGAGAAGAAGACTTTGATTTTACCTTGTTGGCGTTAGCACATAGCAGAGAAGGTAGCCACCGGCTTTCTCTTGTATCGGTTAACAAGAACACAGCATCATGAGATTCAATCAAATCACTAAGGCGTTTACAGTCACCGAGAACAGATTCTTCTTCTTGGCTAGAAATCGGATGTCCTGGCATTGGTATAGCCATAACAACTCCAGTAGATTCCATCGCTGGGAATATCTGTTTGAGGCTTTTCACAGCAGCAACAGCTTTGAACTCACCACGACCTACACAATCTTCAAACGTGTATAGAGATTGCCTGACTGGATTAGACATAGCTACTTTGCCATAGTCAACAAAAGTGATATTGCGGATTCCCCAACCCTGAAAAAAAAAACATATGTAAAACAAGTTCTTGATTTAATCAGTGAGTTTGTAAGATTGTTTTTAATCGAGATAATCTGATTGATACGTACCATAAGAGTACGAGCAACTTGGCAACCCAATGTACCAGCTCCAAGAAGAAGGCATTTGACAGAGGACAAAACATTCAAGTTCAGAGATGGTAATGCACGCCATCTCATTAACTTTAAGTTTAAATCACAAGCAGAAACAGCCAACCTGCGAAAGGAAGTGAGTGAATCCCTTTCTGAGTACTCAATTAGTTGACAAAATCTTTGACACAGAGCAAAGACGTACCTAGTTGGATCCATGGAATTAGCTAGGCTAATGGATCGGGGAACTCGTTTGCCTTTGTTAAGCTCCCATCCCACTGAGTTAGGTGCAGTCTCAGCTGATGAAAGTGTGACTAAGGCTTGACCAACAAGGGAAAGGTTCAGGTCAGCGAAACCGCGACTCTCTCTGTAGCAAAAGAACCAAACTGTCTCGAGGTTCCATCTTGAGCGAATAAGTGCCAAGTAATTTCGAAGTGGCCAACCAGGATTACTCGAAAGGTGACATGGGTCATAGAAACCGAAAAGCAACTGCAGAAAGAGAGTAGGATAAAGTTGAATACTTTTATCGGTTTCTAACGTATTTGAAAGAGATAGTTGCACATACCTTTTGATGATCACCTTGGCAAGATTCCCAGTCTTTAAGATGTCTGATAGTAGCTTTTGAATCAGACGAAACCGAAACCAAAAAGAACGGAACATCTATAGCAAAACACGGACAAGTAACAAACGTTTTCAGCTACCACCTTTGCATAACAATAAGAATAATTGATTGCTGAGTACCTGTAGTTAAATTTGAGTCGCGCCAATCATTACAAGCAGCGGATACTGATTCTGCTTCTTCTACACTAAAATACTCAGAAGCTGGCTTTAACTCTACCAAACTTGCGGGAGGATCAAGTACAAGTGCAGGGAACGCAAACCAGTAACGAAAACTCCATTTTTTAAGGTCTGCGAACGAGATAACAAGGAATCTTGATAACAGAGAACAGTCCTCAACAGCTTTTCCTGATTGAATATCTTCCCAAATCTGAAACTCACCAAACAAAATTGTGGTTAGATCTATCTTCAACAAGAACCGTCTAAACCAAGTCAGAGAATAAGCTGTAGTACCTTCTTTGCTTCTGCCTTTAGCAAGCTTTGCTTGTCAAGTTTATTAAAGCTTTCGACGGTATTGGTGTTATACAGAATCCCAGGAACAGGACACTTATTCCTATTTCCATGACTAGTACTCTCCATCGATGATTGTTCATCATCTGAAGGTAATGACTCTGAAAGAAGAGTCAAATGATTCGAGACTTGTGGATGAGAACATGGTGCATAGAAACCTGCAATATCAATCCCCAAAAAAAAAAGAAAAAAAAAACTCATTACATTGATCTCCAATAGTAAAGATTATGAATTGTTGATGATGATAGCAAACCCACATGAGTTCTAACTTCTTAATGTGGGATTCGATCTAAAAGTTACCATTTTAAAATATTTACAGATCAAATTCTGAACAGGGGAATTAAAAGTTCTCAACTTTTTTCTGTTCTCTTACCTAATTGGATCATAAGATATATCCCTCAATACAGAAATCAATGTGAATGCATGATTCATATGTTAAAATCTACGTTTTGGGTAGTTTCTTAATTCATCGTTTGTGTGTTTACCGGTGATGGGAATCGGAGAATCGTCGATTCCGAGTTTGTCGAGTTTCAAAGAGGAGAAGCTATGCCAGAAACCTTCGTCGACGGAACTGTTGAATGGAGCGAATTGAAGTATCGTTTGTGGAGTTTCTACCTCATCCATGGCCGAATCTAATCTCCGAGTGATTGCAATTTCTCGAGAGTCAATTACTGTAAGAAAGAAGAAGAAAAGCAGAAGACGATGACGGAGAGAGGAGAGAAAGAGGAATCGTGCAAGGAACAAAGTCAATCCGGCCCGTGTCGAGTCGGGTCGGATTAAGATTGATGCAAACCAAAATCTGGTTTATTTTTTAAACTACACTGCGTTGCGCATATTTCATCTTTAAACAAATATTATGTTGAACTAGGTGAATACCTGCACATAACGTGCGGGGTTTTTTTTTCAACTATTTCAAATTTATATTTTTTTTTCTAAAAAAAATATAATCATCAATTGATATATTATTATAAATCAATCAATTTTAAATGCAATATCATTAAAAATTTTAAATTTTTATACCAAAAAACCATCAGTATTTTTAATTAATTATAACATAAATTCTTGTTCAATATTTACATAAATGTTATTTAAGAATCAATTAATAAAAAAACTTTTCATATTATTAACAAATCAAAAGTTTTTATAAAAAAATCATCAATATTTTTAATTAATTATAACATAAATTCTTGTTTAATATTTACATAAATGTTAATTAAGAATCAATTAATAAAAAAACTTTTCATTTTCTTTGAGTGGTTAAGAACTTAATATTAAAATTTATATTTTAATTTTATTTAAAATTATAACTTTAAATTAAAAATTAACACATGTCATCTCCATATTAACTCTAAAATGCTGAGGTGGCACTCATATAGAGAGAGTTAGCCATCTTTTATATATAAGATACCTGCACATAACGTGCGGGTTTTTTTCTTCAACTATTTCAAATTTATATATTTTTATTTTTCTAAAAAAAACATAATCATCAATTGATATATTTTTATAAATCAATCAATTTTAAATGCAATATCATTAAAAAAATAAAATTTTTATACCAAAAAACTATCAATATTTTTAATTAATTATAACATAAATTCTTGTTCAATATTTACATAAATGTTATTTAAGAATCAATTAATTAAAAAACTTTTCATATTATTAACAAATCAAAAGTTTTTATACAAAAAATCATCAATATTTTTAATTAATTATAACATAAATTCTTGTTTAATATTTACATAAATGTTAATTAAGAATCAATTAATAAAAAAACTTTTCATTTTCTTTGAGTGGTTAAAAACTTAATATTAAAATTTATTAATTAATTTTATTTAAAAATTATAACTTTAAATTAAAAATTGACACATGTCATCTCCATATTAACTCTAAAATGCTGAGGTGGCACTTATATGGAGAGAGTTGGCCATCTTTTATATATAAGATATTTGAACAATTAACTCATCGTGTTTATCTTCTTTTTTGTTCTTAAATTTTTTTATTTTATTAGATTTATTTCTCATTTTTATATTTTTATATTTTTATCATTTTCATCTTCGGGTCTTCTTTTTCATCTTCAACGTGTTTGTCTTCATATTTTTCAAATTCTTCTTCATGAGCTTTGTGTTCTTTTTATTTCTATTATTTATCTTTTTTTTTCATTTTTCTCTTTATCATCTCCGATTTCTGCTTATTATTCTTCATCTTTTTTGTTTTTTTATTTTATTTAATTTCTGATTTTGTTTCATCTCTTATTTTTATTTATCTGGTGTATATATTCTTTTTTTTCTCTTTGTCTTCATCTATATTGTCTTAGTTTTTAATTTTTTCATCATCTTTGGATTTTTGTTTATCATAATAATTTTCTCTAATTTATTCTTCTTCTTTTTTCTATTTTACTATTAATTTTTTTTAAATAATAATAATAAATTATGTGTGAATAATTGAATCATTAATTTTAATATTAGTATTAGTGTTTTTTTTAATAAAAATAATAGTTACTTAAAGTGAAAATTGATTGACTCATTAAATTTAGTTTTGATTTTTTTGCTGATGTGGACGAGAAAACTTTTCTATTATATAATAGATTGAGATCGAGAATTGGGCGGATCAGCTTCTTCCATAAATTGATAAGAAACCAAAACCGATTTATTTTCTATCTACGTAATAATGGTGAGATCCGGTTTTCTGTATGTGCCAAAAGTGCAAAAACACAGATCCAGGAATACTATTTCATATTTTCTTTTTCGTTTTTCAATTATATTGTAAAGCACAAATTGCATTGGACACAAGTGTTTTTTTTTATTTTAATATTTCTTAAAATGAATTGATAATCATATAATATGCATAAAAAAGTAGGTTCATTTATGTATGATAAACATGGTCTATAGTATATTTTTGAATCGGATTTTATTGTTAAACAAAACTTGTGAACGGTGAACAAAAAAACGTTTTTCACTGCGAACAGAATAATCCCCTCCATCAATTTTCACATTATATATATTGCCTTAGGCATTTCATGCATTCTTGATATATCAGTTTTATTTGGTGCAACTCGATTGTGTACGTGTTAAAACTTATCCCTAGCTATGTATTATCGTCAAGATTTATTGATAATTTTGAATATTCGGACATACGTGGCTAAATTTGAAAGAAACAATTTGAACTTGTCAAATCTTTTGCATCACATAAGCTTACAATTTTACAAATTGCATACAACAAAGACTTATAAATATAACCACAAACTATTCAATCATCACTTTTAGACATAGAACCCACACATACATATACACATTTAAATGCTGAACCGGGTAATAAACCCTTTTTCATATAGTTGGGTAAGAAGCTTTCATGGCAAGACCACATAGTCCTTTTTTATCCTTCACATCTTTTTTAATCCTCATGTAACCACTTTCTCCCCATTTTGTCCCCCAAGAATTCTTGATGATCCAATACTTTGATCCGTTGCTAGATTGGCCGTATCCAACCGCAGTCACCGCATGATCAAGATACGTCGTGCACTCTCCGGTGAACACACCGGAGCCATAGAATTGAAAATCAAAACCACCTCCTTCAATTCCAATGCTAACAGGTTGGTGTGCCACTGCCTTCATTAGGGCTTTCTCGTCGTTAACCGGGACATCCTCATAACCTTTTATGTGTGTACAAGAAAATTCAAATTCAACACATGAATAATCTATTTTAGGAGTAGAAATGCACATTTGCTTATATGGTTTGTTTTGGTTTGGGACTTTGGGTTGGTTTGGTTTTGTCGCTTTATGATCGAATACAAATAAATTGGTTTGATGTGGCTATTTTGGTATACTCAGTTGTGAAAATTATGATCGAGTTTTTTTCTCAAAAAAAAAAAAAAATCGGTTTGGTTGCAAAATTTGTTATGTTCGGTTAGGTTGTGGATTAACCATGATTTTATACAAAAATTTGTTTGGTTCGATTCCACTAAGCTCGGTTCGTTTTTATTTCAGTTCAGATATAAAAAGTAATGAATTTATCAGATTATTTACAAAAAAAACTTTATTTGGTTTCGGTATAATTTTTTTTGGTTTGGATTGAATATTTCGGTTTATTATATACCATCGATATATTCCTATGCATTTCCACTTTTTTTATGTCTTTTTCAGGGAATTAAAGTGAAACCTGTGATAGAAGTTGCTGTCGGTTTAGTGTTCTTGATCTTGCAAGTAGCGTCTTTGCCTTTGTAAGGATAATTTGACTCAGTGGTTAAACCGCCAGTCGCCATTATGTGCTCAAACGCAGTATCCATTAAGCCACCGCTGCAGCCAAAATCGTTTGTGTCGCAGTCAACAAGCTGTTGTTCGGACAAGGAGATAAGCTTTCCTTTCTTTATCTTTGTTGCTCCTTCAATAGCCGCAACCGCTGAAAACGCCCAACAACATCCTACACAAACACTCACAATTATCAATAATTATATCTTCATGTATATGCCTATCTCAATAAATAAAAGCATAGCAAAATTATTATATGAAGAAAATTTGAGCATTCGATTTGGTTGGGATTATATTGTAATAAACAACTTTTTTCTATGACCAAAAACATGAATGTTGTATATAATAAAAAAAAAACATGAATTTTCAATCAATACTGCTTTATTCAGTTCGGTTTAATTGTACTTAATTTGTTTTTTTAGTTTGTTTAGTGTAAAAACTAAAGAGTCAGTTAACCAAAAAAACATACTAAATTAAAGAGTCCAAATCGTTGGCTAAGAAACTAATTTGACTTCAATTAAAAAATACCGGTTCGGTTTAGTTTAACTAAACTTGGTTTTTGTTCAGCTTGTTTAGTGTAAAAATAAGAGATCAAATCAGTTAGGTTCAAAGAACCAACTTCTGTTCGGTTTCGAATTGAAAAAAAAAAAAATTCAGTTCAACTCGGTTCGGTTAGTTATACTAAATTTGTTTTTTCTTTCAGTTTTATTCAGTATGAAAATTAGATCAAATCGTTTGGATTAATGAAACCAACTTCTTCTCAGTATCGATTTAAACATTTCGGTTCGGTTCAGCTCAGCTCGGTTTAGTTTATGTATACTCATGAGTAAGGATTTTGAATTATTACCGCAAGTGCCTTGATTCTTGATAGGAGTCACAGCTCCTTTCTTTCTCCAATCAACAGAAACCGGCAAGGCACCGGAAGAAACGTTTTGGTACCTAAACGACGACGTTTTTGTTCCACTTTGGCTAGACAACACCGAGCCTCCTTTGTAACCAGTGTACATAGAACGGAATTCGTCGTTGGTTAGATCAGCAAACTGATTCACCGCTAGTTTAAACGTTCTTCCCGCAGGAACGTTGTTTAAGCGTTCAATGCGTTCCACGTTGCGTTTGAACACGACGTAGCGATTGTTTTTCTCTTTCATATCTGCGTAAACACGTCCGTGTTTAGCCATCCACTCGTCGTGCCTCTTTTGCATGATGAGTTCATTGTCGTCGAGAGGACGAGAAAGAGTGATTGATAAACAGAATGATGAAATGAGAGAGACTATGAGAAAGATTTGGATTTGTTTAGAAGCCATTATTTAGAAAAGTAGAAAGATTTTGATACTAATTTGATTACTCTAAAAGGGTCTTGAAGTGGGGTTTTATAGTGAAAAAAGTTTGATGTTATTGGTAATGTTCCCATGAAGAGTATTTTTAGTTTACAAGTAACGATCTTAATTATACATTCAGATACATAACTAAATGATCGATCATAGTTTTGGAGTTTTTCTTGTTTAAGTATTATTTGATATATTAAAGCGAAATACAATTTTGTTCACTTCATTTTGGCAGGATTTTCGTTGCAGATGCGGTTAAGTTTTGTACACAAATCTATTTGGTAATTATAAAGTTCGAACCTATTAAGGCTTTAATATTGACTGGTGTTTAGCACAACTGATGATCAATCGATGGTTATGATAAACAACTCTACGAAAAAAGACTCCACGACGTAACTTTCTGTTGTAACACACACTGTTCTACAACTTCTACATGCATCACATCTATGGCAGAAAGCTTAGTATTCATTAAGTTGCATAAAATGCATTTTCTTAAGCATTTTAAAATAAGATATGAAAAAAAATATATAAATAATTTGGATAAACAAGTAAATTTTACATAGTTATAGACCTTCTGTACTATCGATCTCAGTTTTGCTAACGGCTTTGTTTTTTCAATATACAAGACGTGTAATAGTATTAGATTTTCAAATGTAACCTTAGTTTTTATTTAATTTTACACCGCAACTCGCATACTTATCCGGTTCGGATTACTAACAAACCGGTGTAGGAAAAAACCGTAAAACCATATTGAAAACCGGCTAAAATCGGTGATATTAACATATATATGCATGTATTCAAACCAAAATTATTATATAAATCTGATTAAACCAGTTGAATCGGCCGGGTTAACCCGTGACCAATATGTCTTTTTCGTTCATTATCCGGTCCAGATTTAAAAACATTGCTTTAATGCATCAAAATCACTAATCTCATCAAAACCTGGAATCTTCTTTTGTCTTTTAATTAATTAATTATTTTGAATTCAAAGATTCCGTTCATTCACAAGAGAACCATTCGTGCAAGTTAAAAGAAGGCAAAGAAAGAAAAAACGATTCGACAAAATTAACTAATCCGATTAAATCATCGAATCATAGTCACTCACAACAAGTGAACTTCATTACGCAAAGCATTCTTTTGTAGATAAATCTAAATGCTTTACTAAAAATTTCCTGTTCAATGATGTTTCCCACCAATTTCATCTATTCGAATTTCTATGGAGTTTTCTATTTTGTGCTGAAAATACATTATAATTGCTTAGAAGCTATACTTAGGGATAATAGGAGAAAAATGAATAATCATTGGAGTATAATAAGGATGCGTACGGAATTGTATTTTGGACATAATTCCAAATCATTTTTTCTGTTAAAATTTGAATCCAAATCATATTTGGCTGAAGTGAGAACAACGTCTAAACGACTAAATTCACTTTTACAAATAGATACATATTTTTAAATATAATGATTAGAAAACTATTTTACTATAGTGATATATGTTTTATAACGCAAAGTAACTATCATTATATTTCTGAATACATATATAAACGATATCATATTATATATACATATAAATTCTCTCCATCTAGATGGCCATCATCATCAGCTTGAAAAAAAAGGTTAATATTAATTTTACATGAATAAAAGAAATGTAATTAAATTAGTGTTCTCAAAACAGAATTTAATTGTTTTGATGTCATGAAGTGTATCAAATTTTCAACTAATACTACGGATTAATCCGTGCGGTAGTGCATTTTCAGTTAAGTAAAATAATTATATAAAAACAGTTATTTTGTAAAAACAGTTATTGTTATAAACTTTACGATAATATACTGCATATTTTTTGGGCTGAATTTTAAAAAATGAGTTGGGCCATATGAAGTTTTTTTTATTTTTTTTGGGAATATTATTATATTATATAATTTTATTCTTATATATGCATTCTTTCGTAAATTAGAATTTATTTTTTCATATTCACATCATTACACTGTCTCGTAAATTTTTTTTCTCATATATGCATTCTCTTGTAAATCTCGTAGATTATCCCGTACAATTGTCTATAATTTAGTCTTTTTTCGAAACGTTATTATATTGTATGATTCTTTTTTTCATTTATGCATCTCTTGTAGTCTAGATTTTTTTTTTTCATATTCACATAATGATAATTACATTGTCTCGTATATTTTTTATCATTATTATCTTGTATATTAAAACTACTTGGGCTCTAGGCTCTGCATACTCAAATAATAATAGAGATATGAATCTGACTAACTCAGTAGAAAAGTTTGAACAACATGCCAGCAAAAATAATAATAAATAAAATTATTGAAAATAATCAATTTTTTTAATTGTTTAGAAGAATTTAAAAATCAAATTGACTGGTGAACTATTGTTGATGGCCACTGTTAACGGCTGACTCTACTCATGGCAGAAGTAATATATGCCATGGAGTAGGATTAGAAACCAAAATAGAAACAAGGATAGACTTTTCTTTCTTGAAGTTTAGAGGTCTTCCACTTTTTGACCCCTAAAATTCATAATCTTATAAAAGGCCCCAAGTCATTTTATTGGCTAAGCTTCTACTCAAGACCGGCTGCCCCTGATTTGTTTAGAGAATGTAACTCACTCAAATTTCTGAATTTGGCGATAATAATTTTCTCTTCTTTCACCATCTATATTCTATATATTGTCATTTAACGAATCATCAGTGCTAAATTTCATAACTATGAAAACAAAACGGACATGGAATTCTATATAGTTCATTAAGCCCACAATACTTTACATTTTCTTACGTCCAGCGATTTGACCTTATATTAATAGCTAAAGTTTCTTCTGCCAAAGAGAGAGAAAAAAAGGGTGGTCAAAAAACAAATTTAGAAACGAATGCTATAATTAAGCTTCAATAAACTAAACATTCTTATATTCAAGACCTATCAAAACTAATTTTGAATTAACAAATCAACGATTACCTTTTAGTTACAATCTAAAAATAACAGTCGGGTTTCTAATATAAAATCAAACTCGGTGCTCCACGAGAATAGTTGTCCTCTTCTCAAACATATCTCAACTTATTGTTTGAGACTACACGATTATAAAGAGAGATATCAAAAAGAAGAGAAGACCACAAAACAAAAACAAAACAAAAAAAACAAAAAAATTATCAAATCTCTAACAATAATGGTGTCCAAAGCCATCTTCTTATCTTTCTTCGTCGTCGCTGCCGTGTGTTTGTCCTCTCTCGCCGGTTTTGCCGCCGCAGATGCTGACGACTTCGACCGTTTCCAGATTCAGGGATCAGTTTATTGTGACACTTGCCGTGTCCAATTCGTTACCCGTCTCAGCAAATTCCTCGAAGGTATTTCAATTATAATCAAATATAAGTAGCGCATGCCCTAAACTGGAGCTTCTTAAAAATAAGTTTTTAACTCATCAAATATACTTACATTTGAAAAAATAATGCTCGCATTACAAAATAGTTTGAGAGAGCCATGTGCATGCATATTTTAGAAATGCATGCAACACCGTACAATAACCAGTGTTTTTTTTAGAAAAACAAAAATCGTGCAATATTTATATATGTATACAATTTACCAATATACAATTTACACAATTTAATATTCTTTAGGCTTAGATCAACCAATAAATTAGTTAATTATTCTTTAGACTTTAATTAGTGATAATCCCTACTATTAGTTAGTCCTTCACAAAATCGACGAAGATCGAAACAGATAAAAGTTTTAGAGTGTAGTAACATATATATATATATATATATAAACTTAGACTACAATTTTTTTTATATATCTCGTAATTTTTTTTATATATCTCGTAAATTCAACCATTGATTCAGCCATTAACATTTTCAAATCACCAAATCATTCCTATTTCGAAGCCTTAGCCGGACTATTGTATATTTCTTTGAATTCTATTTTTAACACATTTTTGTTTTGTGTATTTTCTTAAGGTGCGAAAGTAAAGTTGGAATGCAGGAGCAGAACAAACGGAACCCTAACGTTGACCAAAGAAGCCGTTACCGACAAATCAGGAAGCTACAAGATGGAAGTAACCGGTGACCACGAAGAAGAAGTTTGCGAGCTCGTGTTGGTCCAATCACCAGACAGTGGTTGCAGTAACGTCAGCAAAGAGGCTTACCTTCGTAACGCCGCTAAGATCAGCTTAACGGCGAACGACGGAATTGTCTCTCACGAGACACGTATCGTTAACCCTCTCGGTTTCATGGTTAAGACCCCGTTAGCTGACTGTGCCGCTGCTTTCAAGGAGCTCGGTATTGTCCCTGACGTCACCTTCTAAGCGAAGAAAGAAAATATATATTATGACGTGAGAGATTTTATTTTCTATTTGCTTCATCTTGAAGGGTTTTTCGTCAATTATTATTATGAATCATGTGAAATTTTCGCCTTTTTTTGTTTAATTTGAACTCTGAGGCATACTTTGATGTTCCATAGTGAAAAAGATGTAATTTGGTTATACAATGCTGAGGAAATTATCTATTATTACTACAAGTCTACAAATCATTATGCTATATATACGTGTAATAGTCGATCTGAAAACCTAATTAAATAATGATAGACAAATAATAATCTATAATCTAGGACAGAGAGAGAAAAAAAAACTATTTGATTCCTATTTGATTCCTATTTGATCACCAATTCACCATAAATGAATGGCTTTAGAAACGATTCAACGAATAACTATCTCCACAGTACACGGATACGACAAATGGTTATAAAATTACTATAATTTTTTGTCAAAGATATAATTACTACACTTACCATATAATATAACACAGAATTACAACGGATACAACACAATAGAACTGTCCATAAAATTTTGCATCCATAACGTTATATTCAAGAAACCTAAAACCGAACACTATATGCTCTATAAAAACAATGAAATTTTGGTAAACCTCTTTATACTTTCCCTGGTAATTGGTTTGTTTTCCAAAACCTCTTTATACTTTCCCTGGTAATTGGTTTTTCCTACGTCCTAATAATTTCCGAAACCTAAAAATGGGCCTATTCTGGGCTTACAAACCTCGTTTCTGGTTTTGGGTTACCAGTTTCTTACAAGAAAAGCTCCAAAGATTTGCATTTTGGTAAGTATCACTAATAGAACTATTGTTCACAAATAAAATCATTTTGATTTGTTTTTGTTTTACAAAAAGTGTTATTTTATTTTCAATATAATTTATTAAATAAAAATGTAATGTCAACTTTGTCGTTTTAGTGTATTAATTAAAAGAGAGAAAATGTGTATTAACTAATAAGGAATAATGTAAAATTTTAACAATTTTTTTTATATATGTGAAATTTGTCAAATATGAAAGAAAGGGAGTAACAATTTTACTGTTTCCAACAATGTCTATTCTTAGGAACTCGACTGTTGATCCGCTCGTACCAAATTCAAAGCAATCTTACTTTATTCTGTAGTGATTTCTCACTTTGATTACTTGACTTGATCGAGTTATTAGAGATCTAATCGTCTAGTGCTCTGTTTCGTGTTTCAGGTTTGTGCAGAAGATAAAAGAAAGAGAGACGAAATTTACAAGTTCCCAAGGCCTAAATACCGGCCAAGGTACGTCTTGGAGAGCTAAACGCCAGCTCTCAAAGCTTTCACTATGTATGTTCCGAGTACAAGAAACCAGGAGAAAAGATACTATTGAGATTACAAGCCTTGAGCGAGATCAGCTATGGAGAAGATAAGCTTTCTCTCTCTACTCTCTCTCTAGTTCTAATTCTATCTCCTGCTTGTTACTCACACACCCGTCACACACCTGAGTAACGCCGTTATTCCTTTTTGTATCAGGTCCTCACTCTTGGCCGTTTCTGTAACAAACCTTATCACCAGCTTCCAGCAGCTTTGACCTGTTGACCAACAAAAGAACGACTTACTCGGTGACCAAGAACCGGGCTTTTACTTAACTCAGTATCCCGTTGGGCCTATATCCAGTTCACCAGCCCAACAAGTAAGCTTAAGCCCTATAGTCTGAAACGCATCGTTTCTTCACATTCTCCACCTCGATACGATTCAGACCACCAAAGTAGATCTTGACCGACCCACTTCACTCTTCCTCCGACACTCTTCTCTGTCGGAGATCTAACTCGATTTCGAGCTAGATTCAGTCTCTGAGTACTCTCAGATGACTTCTTCCATCTTCAAACTTCGCAACTGGTACCGGCTTCGTCAGAATAACCGCCGGATTTATCTTTGTGTCAATCTTTGACACCACCAAATCACCATCATCAATCACGTCCCTGATAAAGTAGTAGCGAGTTTGGATGTGCTTTGTTCTCTCGTGGAAGACGGCATTCTTTGCTAAGCAAATCGCGCTCTGTGAGTCACAGAAGATTTCAGCCATCTTCTGAGGAAAACCCAACTCACTGGTAAGTCTCTTTAACCATAGCGACTCCTTTGTAGCTTCAGCTAAAGCCATGAATTCAGCTTCCGTTGTTGATAATGCTACAATTTGTTATAGGCCTGAGCGCCAGCTCACGGTATCCCTCCGACCTGAAATGCATACCCAGTAACAGATCTTCGACGATCCAGGTCAGTAGCATAATCACTGTCGCAGTAACCTCTGATGTCAAACTCTTTTGACTTAGTAAAAGTTAGTCTGTAGTTTGAAATACCTTTCAAGTAGCGTAGAATCCATTTAACCGCGTTCCAGTGCTCTTTGTTAGGTGCACTCATGAACCTACTGACCACTCCCACAGCGTGAGCAATATCCGGACGAGAACCAACCATGGCGTACATCAGACTACCAACGGCACTCGAATAAGGTACCTTCTTCATCTGCATCTCAGCTTCTGCTCTATCTTGTGTGCTAGTGCAAGATAACTTGAAATGACATCCCAAAGGAGTTTGGACTGTCTTTAAGTCACTAACACTAAAACACTTTAAAATCTTCTCAATATAAGCTTCCTGAGACAAGTATAACACGCCTTTGGCTCTGTCTCTAATAATATCCATGCCTAGGATCCTTCTTGCTGGTCCTAGGTCCTTCATCTCAAACTCACAGCTCAACATATCTTTAATCTTTTGAACTTCCTGCAAACTCTTAGCCACAACTAACATATCATCCACGTAAAGCAACAAATATACGAACTCATCATTACCATAACTCTTGAAATACACACAAGCATCCAACTGACTTCTAGAAAACTTATGTGCTTTCATGAATCTATCAAACCTCAAGTTCCATTGACGTGGAGACTGTTTAAGACCATACAGGGATCTCTGTAGTAGACAAACCTTGTTTCCTTTTGAATATCCTTCTGGTTGTTCCATGAGAATCCTCTCATCAAGATTACCATGTAGAAAAGCTGTTTTCACGTCAAGCTGTTCTAACTCTAGATCCAAATTAACCACCATAGACAAAACCACTCTTATAGTAGTATGTTTAACCACTGGTGAAAACACTTCGTTGTAATCAATACCTTCAACCTGAGAAAATCCCTTTGCAACCAGTCTTGCCTTGAACCTTGGCTCCTCCAACCCTGGAATCCCAGGCTTAAGTTTAAACACCCACTTACAGCCAATATTCCTCTGTCCCAAAGGTCTATCAATAAGCTTCCAAGTATGGTTCTTATGTAAAGAATCCAATTCCTCATCAGTTGCCCCCAGCCACTTATCTTTGTCACTACTTCTCATAGCTTCTTGAAACGATTTCGGTTCTTCAATCTCCATCATTTCTGCTACACTTAAGGCATAGGCAGCTACATCTCCATCGTCAAACCTACTTGGGGGTTTAATATTAACCCTTCTTACTCTGTCCCAAGCAAGAAGATAGTCATCAAGACCAGATGACATATCTTCGGATTCAGAGTCTTCCTCTAATTCATCCCTGACTTCTGACTCTAATATAACTCCACCTTCACCTGAAGTTCCTTCTTGAGTCTCAACCCTTTCTTTGCTTTCAGTTGTCTCGAAAATAAACTTTTCTTTTCCAGCCTGTTTACTTTCTTGACCAGCAATAACATTCTTCTTCTTAATGTCCTTGAAAAGCGTGTTTTCCCAGAAAATAACATCACGACTAATGACACATTTCCTGTCTTCATAACTCCAAATTCTATAGCCTTTGATTCCCTGAGGATATCCCATGAAGACACCCTTTTTTGCCCTTGGCTTCAGTTTACCCTGATCAACATGATAGTAAACAAGACACTCAAACCTCCTCATATGAGAATAACTTGGTTTCATACCGGTCCACACCTGTTCTGGAATTTCCAAACCCAGAGGTACAGACGGAGACCTGTTGATCATATAAACCACCGTGGATGCAGCTTCTGCCCAAAATGTTTCACCCAAACCAGTCTCACTTAAAAGACTTCTGACTTTCTCTAGGATCGTTCTATTTAACCTTTCTGCAACTCCATTCTGTTGTGGGGTATATGAACAAGTCTTATGCCTCAGAATCCCATGGGCCTTGCAATGATCATCAAATGCCTTGTTACAGTATTCTAACCCATTATCGGTCCTTAAGGCTTTAAGTTTCTTGCCACTTTGATTTTCAACAAACACCTTCCACTCCACAAACTTCCCGAATGCTTCATCTTTTGTCATGAGGAAATAGAGCCAAACCTTTCTCGAGAAATCATCCACGAAAGAAATATAATACTGGCATTTGGATAGACTCGGTGTAACATTTGGAGAGCCCCACAGGTCTGAGTGAACATATTCCAATTTGTATTTTTGAAATATGTTTACCCTTTTGATAAGACAACTTATGAGACTTACCAAGAACACAATACTCACATTGTTTTAAATCACCAACATCTTCTGATTTTAAAAGCTCTTTCTTGATCAAAACTTGTAAGCCTCTTGCACTCATATGTCCCATTCTACTATGCCATAGCATCGTCTTATCATCAGACTTGATTGCTGCATTAACCTGCTCATTTACTGGTTTTCCATCAAGAATATAGAGAGTATCCCGATAATTTCCAGCAATGACTTCTTTTTCTTTATAGAACACTTGTAACCTAAAGTTCTTAGACTGAAACCAACAGCCTTGTGATTCAAGTTGTCCTAGTGAGATCAAATTCCTCTTTGCAGTTGCTGAAAACCTCACTTTTGTTAATACAACCACTGTGTTGTTGTAGTTAACTATTTTCATACTTCCCATAGCCGTGACAACACAGTAAGTATCATTTCCCATAAGGATATTACCACCGTCAATTTCTTCAACATCAAACAACAGATCCTTTCTATATGTGAGATGATACGAGCAGCCGGAGTCAAGTACCCACCCATCCCTGGTGTGGACTTCTGAAGCAGTCAACACTATTGGTTCATCTCCAAGGGCTTGCCCAACATTCGCTTGAGAATTACTCGTTTGACCCTTCTTTGGACAATCCTTTTTGAAATGACCTTCAGCTCCACAAATCCAACAAGCCTTCTTGTTCTTAACTTTAGCTTTGCCTTTGTCTTGCTGTTTACCCTTATCATTATTCTTCTTGTCAGCCTGCGGTTTTGACTGAAGATATAAGCCTTCATTACTTGTTTTTGACAGGTAATTGCCTTTCTGCTTCAGTTCAGTCTCCAGGGAATAGGCACCTGCTGTGACTTCCTTGAGAGTTATTGTTTGTTGTCCACCTCTGTATTTAAGAGTATGAACCAGTTGAGCAAACTGTGAAGGCAAACCGTTTAGAAGTATTACGGCCTGATCTTCATCACTCAACTCGACATCTAGACTAGCCAGATCTGAGACCAATTTGTTAAAGGTATCAAGATTCTTGTCTAGATTCTTTCCCTCCTCCATTCTGAAGCTATAGAATCTCTGTTTTAGGTAGAATCTATTAGGTAGAGACTTATCTTGGTACTGTGATTCCAATGAGTCCCACATAGCCTGAGCTGTTTTGTGCTTTAAACCAACCTTTCTTAATACCATATCCGATAAGCTCATGCTTAACAGATTTCTTACCCTTCGATCCTTTTCCACTGCTTTAGGATCAGCTTTCTTGGCATCTTCATCTATATCCTTTGGATCTGGTAATGTCGATGATGACGAGTCTTCGTCAGTCTTCAACACTGAGTCAAGGCCAAGAATCTCCAGCTGAGCGAGCATTCTATGCTTCCAGATCGAGAAATCTCCATCTCCGTCAAATTTCTCAACCTCCCATTTACCATGTGTCGGCTCAACCATTTTGCTTGAACCGATCCGATCTTAAATCGCAAGCAAAAACCAACGCCGAGCAGATCAACCACAAAAGAAAACCAGATAACCACACGAACTAGGAGATGACTATATCACCACAGATCCAGACTCGGAAACCAGGTAAAAGATTCTTTACCTGCCGAGCATTACTTGATCTGAGAAAACAAAGAACTAGATCACCTTCAGGTAATCAATAAACCGCGAGAAAAACACGTCCCTTTGATGCACCAACCTTGTGCTCTGATACCACTTGTAGTGATTTCTCACTTTGATTACTTGACTTGATCGAGTTATTAGAGATCTAATCGTCTAGTGCTCTGTTTCGTGTTTCAGGTTTGTGCAGAAGATAAAAGAAAAAGAGACGAGATTTACAAGTTCCCAAGGCCTAAATACCGGCCAAGGTTCGTCTTGGAGAGCTAAACGCCATCTCTCAAAACTTTCACTATGTATGTTCCGAGTACAAGAAACCAGGAGAAAAGATACTATCGAGATTACAAGCCTTGAGCGAGATCAGCTATGGAGAAGATAAGCTTTCTCTCTCTACTCTCTCTCTAGTTCTAATTCTATCTCCTGCTTGTTACTCACACACCCGTCACACACCTGAGTAACGCCGTTATTCCTTTTTGTATCAGGTCCTCACTCTTGGCCATTTCTGTAACAAACCTTATCACCAGCTTCCGGCAGCTTTGACTTGTTGACCAACAAAAAAACGACTTACTCAGTAACTAAAAACCGGACTTTTACTGAACTCAGTATCTCGTTGGGCTTATATCCAGTTCACCAGCCCAACAAGTAAGCTTAAGCCCTATAGTCTGAAACGCATCGTTTCTTCACATATTCGATCGAAAACCTTTTAACAAAATATTGGCGACGATCAACAAAACAAAAGAATACTCCACCTATGTAAATTTCGAATTTCTTTTTTAAATACACATATGTATAAACTATAAACCCAGGTGAAACATATGGACCCATGTCCCACGTGATTGGCCCATTTTTATCTTTTGAAATTTTTGGGATATAGTGGATGATTGTATTGATTCTGCAGACTAAAGTATATACAAAATAAATAGATATTGTCCTTCAAGATCTTCTCTTACATATCTTGTCCTTAAAAAAAGCTTTGACGGTTCTTGTCATCGGATTCTGATTTTCCGATCACCGGAATCAGACATGTCACCGTCGGCTAACTTTTTCCCGACAAAGGTGTACATACCTCCATGTTTTTAGCATATACGACGTGGTCCGAATATTTACTGTCTTTTTAATTATTATGTCCTTGTCTAACTGTTACCCTTATATATTATCTATCATCTTTCCAAATACAATTGATTTCATGCTTTTTTAGACTTTTCTGTTTCCTTCATTTTTCAAAGGACATGTTCATAACATCATATATTCATATGCATACCAAGGTTATAAACTTATTCAGAAACATATAGTCGTGATAAATCAAATCAATCTAATTTTTCATACCTGAACTGCGTAATTGATGTGAACACTAAACTTGAAGATAATTAATTTAGTTAATGATGATTTTTTTGATAAATACTGAAATTGAACTCATATTGAACCAGTTTTTTAATATAAAAAAATAAGAACAATTCAAATCAAACCAAACAGTAGCAGATTGATACATTTTAGATTCATTTTTAGTTTGATAACTAAATTTCTAAATTGGGAATGAAATAAATAAATAAATAAATAAATAAACTTAAAAGATTCAATTTTTTGAACTATATCAGACCGGTTTATTAACCCAATTATTTATATTGTAAGGGAAGAGACTCGATCATAGTAAATTATACATGTCACTAGACTAATAGTTATTTTTCAAATTCGTATATACTATTTACTCTTTTTGTTTTAAGATTTGTTGTTTTATTTCAAAAGATATTTTACAAATTTCTGCACAGATTCTAATATTATTTGATACTTTTGAGTTTTGATCCTTATTTATTTTTTCACGATTAACTGGATATTTTATTTATTGATAAATGATATTTTGTTTATAAAAATAACTCTTAATCTTTACATTTTTATTTAAAATTTCTTATACTTAAAACGGATGGAATAAATTCTAACACACTTTAGTCCACAGAAATACACTAGTTAAATTTTGGTTAGTGTGTAAATCAATAAGTTAATCGTGACAATGGATCCTTAGATCTCGGGCCTTTCTACACATATTTTATTCTTTTCGTTTCTTCCTTTTTCTGGTGCGGCCAATAATATACTCGCGTCATAGGTAAAATAGTGGAAGTGTGGAAATCATAAATTTGTGCGTCGTCCACTACTTTTAGTCTAATCATTCATTTTGACAAAAACAAATGTATGTTTTTTTATTAATTATTCTCCATAGGGAACCTAATTAAATTCTCTACGTAAAATGCGTCTATGCTTATTTTATAAGTAGCTTAGCATTACATATGTGAGACTGTAATAATGTTACATACATATCTATAAAGGGTGGAATTGTATTTGCTTATGTTGTTGATGTTACATTAATAACGATGACTATGAAGACGACAGTAGTTATTATAGGAATTGATTTAAATAGTAGGTATTTTGCAAAGTTACATTACATAGTAGGCTATTTTATTAACTCAACAGTAGCCACTAAAACCAGCAAGTTGATGAACCAATTAACAAGTCATCAGTTAACGTGACATTTAAACATACCAAAAAAAAACAAAAACCGAAGAACACACCATTACCAATTTACCATCCCGCTTTCTCTTATAATCTTCACTAAAATAAAAACAATATAAATGAAATTTTTTATTTATACTCTCGTTAAATAATCAAATGAGCATACTCACACAGATATAGATGTTGGTCCACCTAGGTGATTATGTCGGGTGTTGAAATTAAGCAATCAAAATAAAATAGACATTTTGATATATTCGCATGATATGATTGAAACCTTAGTAAATACTTTCTTTAATGTATCAATATATAAACTTATCTCCTCAGTCTCTTCTCTTTTTTTTTGCTAACAGCTACTCATATATTCTCTTCTACTTTTTCAAGATCATTCTTTCTCTCTTACTTCATTATAACTATCAACCCCAAAACAATCTCACTTGTTTTTTTTTTTTTTTCATTTTCTCATCACTCATCTTAAACCAATATTCCCCTAACCATGTCCTCTAGCAATAAACCGGATCAACCTTCTTCTTCCTCCAATTCCGGCCACCACAAGCAACACCCGCTTCCGCCGCAACTTAGCCGCTATGAATCGCAGAAACGCCGCGACTGGAACACATTTCTACAATACCTCAAAACCCTAAACCCACCAGAGAAAACATCTCAATTCGACCACACGCACGTGCTAAGCTTCCTCAACTACTTAGACCAGTTCGGCAAAACCAAAGTCCATCACCAAGCTTGTGCCTTCTTCGGACAGCCCGATCCACCATCTCCTTGCACGTGTCCTCTCAAACAAGCTTGGGGAAGCTTAGATGCTTTGATCGGACGGTTAAGAGCTGCTTACGAAGAACACGGTGGTGGATCATCCGATAATAACCCGTTTGGAAACGGGTCTATCCGGATTTATTTAAGGGAAGTGAGAGAGTCTCAAGCTAAGGCTCGTGGAATCCCGTATAGAAAGAAAAAGAAAAGGAAGAAAACTAAAAACGACGTCGTGGTTGTCAAGAAAGATTTTTTAAACTCTTCGGGGTCATAATCATTAGTCCACTTGATCACTGCCCAGTCTGCCCTTATATATTTAAGGTAAACCAATTTTTAAATATCTCCTTCACTCAATAATTAGAGTCCAATCTTTACTTCGACCCGCTAGGTAAAACCCTAACTGAGAAAGGTGAATTCTAGAAGAAAAAAGTCCCTAATATGAGAAATTATTTTGCTCTCTGATCCTATGATTTTTTCACAATGCTTCCATGGTGTTTGGTAAAATTACTATGTAATAGGAGTCTAGGATCGATTAAGAATTTAAGGTAATCTTATTGAACTAGTTTGTAATATAAACTCAATATAAATTCGGAGGCTGGCTTACTTGTTTATAAATCTTTATTATAACTTTAAGCTTAATCTCCACCCAAGACATTAAATTAAGTTAGTTCCTTCATGATGAGTGTATGGAGCTTAACTTTTACTTAATTAGATATAAAGCATAATTATCCGCACGTTCCTTAATTAGGCCATGCATTGTCTACTATAGAATATGGTTTAAATAGGTTTGGTAGTTATTGGTATAATCTTTGTAGCCTTATATACGGTCAATGGATATATGTTGTCATAGTTTAATGTTTTATGACGGCAATGTAAATTACGATAATTATTCTTGAAACAAAGGTATAAGTTTTTTCTGCTAATTTAGATAAACTTAAATTCGAGGATTATTCTTAAAATTAAATCTCAATAACATCTAAAGATGGATATTTATATATATATATATATATATATATATATATATAAATCAATCTACCCTGCATGGATTATTATATTTTACTTAGATCATCCGAGAGATGGACTAATTGTTGAAATTTTTTGTTAGACTTTTCAACAACCTATGATTATTTAGTCTTGGGTTGATAAAAGATAGATTCAGATTAAACCATTTCTCATACAGATTAAGCCATCAACCTATGATTAGTTAGGTCCAGACCAGTGGCGGAGGTAGAATAAGTTTTTAGGGGGGTCAATATTGATTTTTTTTAGATAGTGAAACATATGAAATTTAACCTTGTTCACATGGGTCAGTATAAACAATTGAAATCAGATAACCCACTAAATCTAATAAATAAATACATATTTTAAAAATTTTACAAGGGTCAACTGACCCCCTTCAATGTAAACTAGCTCCGCCACTGGTCCAGACTCGGCCCATGGCAAAGGCCAATTGACGCCACTGGTCCAGACCCGGCCTATGGCAAAGGCCAAATAGTCAATGGATTAGGGCTCAAATTTTTTTTAGCATAATTTTATTATTAAAATATTATTTTTTCTTTTAACTTTTAAGAAATAAGACACATTTTTAAAAAATAGACTATGGCTTTGAATGGGGTTGGACCGGCACTGGTTAGGTCATCTTTGTTTAGAGACTATATGTTTCACTAACTTCCTAAGTCAATTAATATGAGATTATTCGTTCATTTTTTAATAATTTTTTCTTATGTACATGTTCTTTGTTCTTTTTGTTTTTTGTGCAGATATATCAAGAGTGTATCAAGATGATTAAAAAAAGGAAAAGATGGACTCGATCAGTATTGAGAGATAGCCTACCATTTTTGGAACACAGTTTTTGAGCCATGATATTAATCATGCCCCGTTATACAGTTTTAATTTGAGTCTATATTTAAACTCTTTCTAAATGTATTGATAGTAGCCCGATATCTATGTAGTACGATCTTGAAGTCTATACCCATAACCAATATACATTAATAGATACACATGTTATATACATGTCAAGAGAATATACACTCGAAGTCTCAGAACCCGGAAAAAGAAAAAGCCAAACAAAAGGGAGAAAAGTAAGATTTTAACTATCGAAAGGAACAAGAAACTAAACAATTGTTCTCAGTTCTAATTTATCTGAAAAATGTTTAAATTTCACAAAAGGGATAAAGCAAGAGTGTTCAACCCATTTTTCAAACTATAGTTTCTCTCGTGTTTACATTTATAATTAAACTTAGCTTTTCATATATATAATCTATATATGGAAGACAAACTTATTTTTGTCATTAGTTAAAATCATTCAACCATTGTACCACCATAAGTTGGTATGTTCAATTTGTTTGCTACGTTTGTAGTATCAATTTTTTGTTAAAGGTATGATTTGCATGTCTCAATTATTTCATTAGTAAAAATTTAATTTGCAGTAAAATACAAAGAAGAATACTTCTTTTTGAGGTTTTGGAGAAGAAACCTCTTGAGAGTCAGGAGATGGCGACCAAACGACTATTGCGATGAAGATAGCTCTAGTCATGAAGATTATCTGTTCTTTGGAGTCCAATAGCTAACATATCGTTTCATCCTTCATGTGGAGTATTTTTGTTGTAATTTCTATTATATTTGTTGTTTTGTATTATAGTCAGCAGTTTCTAAATTGTGCAGGAAATAAATTTTCATATTGCATTGCTTTTACTTATTGTCAAAGTAAAAGCTAAAAAAAATAGGTAGTATTTGTACCCGAATTGGAGTTTGTTTTTTCGTTACCGTTTAACAAAATATGCTGACGAAGAAAGAAAACGTATTAACGTTTTGGTTTAGCTTTAATTGGTTTTGGCAATTAGATTTGATTACCAAAATGACCCTCCTAACTTCATAAGAATAGAGTGAGATGCTTTGACCAAAAAAAGAAGAAAAGAGTGATGCTATGTTGAGCACTTGAGCTTTAAATGGATCTCTAATATGCCCATTGGGCCTATATCTAGACTTACGGTTTTAGATTACGTCCTCTCTATTTTGCATCTCTGTCTTTACCCTTTTTTATATATAAAAAAAAAAAAACTTCTCTGTCTTTTTTCTTTTTAGTTATTTCTTCTTTCTGTTACTGAAAAAAGGGTTTTTTCTTTTTCTTCTTCTTTCTATTTTTATCAACTACATTTATAATATTGTACAATATAAATGTGTGAATGATAAGTGTGTTTCGTATCAACGAAATAGAACAAACGTGGACACATTATTTGCCGCTAGTTTTACCACTTTTCATGTTCATAACCTTCCAAATTTAACCGAGACATATTTCATTACAATGACGTTACAAAGAAAAAATTGTTCATTAGTATAATTTTGTTAACAACTATAAAAATGAGCATTACTGTTTACAGCCATCCCACTGCTTGATAAAATTAATCATTACTCTGTTAAGTAATCTGTTATTATCTGTATATTACAATGTACTTTTTTTGGTTGCTACGAATATTACAATGTACTTAAACCAAATCTTCAACTTTGAATGTTTTATTAGACATTAAGAAAAAAGCTTCGTTGTCATCACGATCATAACTTGAAGAACGAAAAAAAAATATTAATATAAATTTTCGGTCTTGTTCGATAGATATTTCCCGTCTTTTGTTTTCTCCAAAAAAAGAGGATATTATTTCTCATCTTTTCTTGTCGACCTATAAGATATTTCTCATATAAATACTCACTCGTCACTTCATAAAGATTCGAAGATAATCTTATACGAGACGAAAACATTTCAAAAGTTTAAAATCGTGAAAAATAAAAAAAAAAAACAAAAAAAAAACAAATGAAAACATTTCAACCACATCATCGTTGCTGTTCAACACTGGTACAAACCATTGATGCTCCATTGCCTCTCGTGTGGTCAATATTACGTCGTTTTGACAATCCACAAGCATATAAACAGTTTGTGAAGACGTGTGATCTAAGCTCCGGCGACGGAGGAGAAGGCTCCGTCCGTGATGTAACGGTGGTTTCGGGTCTTCCGGCGGCTTACAGCGTCGAGAGGTTAGATGAGCTTGACGATGAGTCTCATGTGATGGTGATTAGCATTATTGGCGGTGACCACCGTCTCATTAATTATCGGTCAAAAACGACAGCGTTTGTGGCGGCGGCGGAGGAGGAGAAGACGGTGGTGGTTGAGAGTTATGTAGTGGATGTGCCGGAAGGAAACAGTGAGGAAGAAACGATGTCGTTTGCTAATACAATCGTTGGGTTTAATCTTAAGTCATTGGCTAAGCTCTCGGAGAAAATGATGGCTAACAAAAAGTTGTAATATTTATATTTTAAAAATCGTTAGAGTATAGGTCGTAAAAAAAATAAATCAAAAATCGTTATATTAATTATAGTTTACAAGAATTAAAAAAGTCTTAAGTAGGGTTTAGAACTTTAGATATCATTAGCAACAATAAGCAATATTAGACCCAAAAAAAGAAAAGAAAAAAAAACAATCAAGCAATAGCCAATATCCGACGGGAAATAAAGTGCGTGTTTGAATAATTATATGTCTTTGTGAGATACAATTGAATATAAGATTATGATAAGGTTAAAAAAAATTATGATTAATGTGTTAAGTAAATTCTTTTTTCTTTCTCTGTAATGTTGTTCACGTTGAAAAGTTCGATCCTGAATTCATTTAGATAAGAATTCGGAATTATACATTTAAATATATTCTATACTTCAACCTTGACCACACAAAATATCTATACAAATATACAATTTCTTATAAATGATGTGTTCTTTACATCTTTAAGATATCTTCTCAATCTGTCTGACAGTATATCAACATGCAATACAGTTGTTTATGTTGATAATGTCGTCGCGCCATTATCTAAACTTAAACTTATGTAATGTATATTATTGACGGAAAATTTCATCACCGTTAGTTTTTATTTATACTACCGAGTACCGACATCTAATCTAATATAACATAGGAAGTCGAATATTAAAATGTGACGTTTATTTGGCGTCACGCGACGGAGCAATGGGCTTTATTATATTTTGTTATCGTCGTGGGCCTTCTTTATATTTCGTCCGCGCTTTTATTTCTGTTTTTCATTCTGCTTGCACTCAAATTTGTGTAATCTTACCATTTGTATCAAAATAAAAAGTTACAAATACAAGAATGTTATGAAAGAAATACATTAATAAACTGTCGAGGAAAAGAAAAAAGAAAAATAAAAAAGTGAAACAAAATTGGGTGCGGAAAGAATTAGATTTTGGTGGGCCAGAGTTTTTTATTATGTGTGGACAATGTTTCTTCCACGATATACAATTGCCACGTGAAATATAGTAATAATAATACTCTGTCCTTTTCACTCCGCAAATTTTAGGTTATTTCTGACCCAAAGGACAAAACATAGGGTTCTGCTTAACATTGAATATCTATTACAGTATTACATGGTGGTTTTTTCTTTCTTTGTTTTCTTGGTCAAAAATTTTTTACCAATCAACTAACACTAAAATAAAATTTGATTTTTAAGCGATTATTATTACTATATTTTTGTATGTCGATAAACTATATACAGAGCCGTGCCCAGAGATATGAGGCCCGTAAGCGAACTAAAAAAAAACTATCATCGTCGCAAACCCATATCATATTGAATAAATAATAACTATCATCGTCTCAATTCATATAAAACAATAATAAAAATCATAATCCTAAAAAAAAAATATAGATAACAAAATTTAAAAAATAATTTTTCAAAGATAATATATTTCTTTAACTAACTCCCTTTCGATAAATAAGATAATCAAGTCACTTAATATCTTCTGTGACACACTAAATCTCATTTTTTCTAAGGTAAAAAAAAGGATTTAGACTATCGTTCTGATAATAATGTATTATGAATAATGAGATGAAATTATAGAGAATTATATATAATATTACAAAGAAGTATATATTTTACTGTGAGATTTAAAAAAAAAGTTAAAAAAGTATTGTATATGTTAATAAGCGGCCAACTAAATTATCATTAGTTCATTACTCTAATTTTGTATTAGTTAAAAATTAGGTCCAATATTTAACTAAAATCTATTGCTGCTACCTATGCTAGTACTACTAATCTTGGGCCTTCGATTTCTTTTGTAAAAGTTGGACCCGTAGGCCAATGCCTCTTATTGACTAACATAGGGACGGACCTGACTATATAGAGCCTTTCCTTAACTAATTAGTTTTTGTGTTGAGAATTTTGTAGTAGATGGCAATCGTAAAGTTGTTGTGGTATTTAGAAGATATATATATATATATATATATATATATATATATATATTTTTTGTAACCAGAAGAAGAGATATTTTTGTTAACAATCAAAATGAACCAAAACCTGTTTTACACCGACTGAACTGACTTGAAAATGTTGACTGTTAAGAAAACGACATTTAAGAGTCCATAAGAAAGAAAAAAACAAGACCGAAAAAAGGAAATATAACCGCAAGTCCGCAATATAGACATACGTCAAATTCACCAAAAAAAAACAAAAACTATCTACCCTATATAGTTTATACCAAAGTTGTACATTTCAAACATTCTATAATCTCTGTCCATTTTTATTTTTTTTTGTTCAAATTATTTTATACTCCACAATTTGAAATTTCATAAACATATAGACTATCCTTTTCCAATTTCATTCTTCTTTTAAAAATAATCTATTAAAACGTTCGTCCTTTTTTGTCACAAGAAACAAAAATGCGGGTGGTGAAATCAATGAACATTTACAGACACTTTTAAAGAGTTTGGTAGTTAGTAAATGACAATATTAATATGTTTGCTATCCCCTTCACCTTGTTTCGATGCATAAGGTCCACATTATTGACTACGAGAAGGTACGCCCGCTTCTTTTGGAAATTGCTTGAGAAAGCATAAATTATTCTTTTCTTTTTTTTGAACCTTAAAAAAGCATAAATTATTGATGATTGTTTTTTTTTTGTTGTTGCTAATATTCATCTTAAATAAACAGACCATAAAATACTGTTTTTCTTGTACTTAACCTTTTTTCAGCCTATGAGAGGTGTAGTAAAACAATGTCTAAGAAATATAATTAAAAATTATGTTAAAAAAGGCAAAAATTTTAAAAATACATAAATGTTTAGTGAGAGAATGATAAGTGTTGAGAGAAAATAGTTACAAAATACATAAATATTGAAATGGAGCATCATAATTGACAATATTAAATTACCATTAGCTCATAATTAATTATAGAAAAATGTTTAGTGAGAGAAAATAATACATTTATAGCAACATATTGATTGTTTCTAATTTGTGTGAAAACAACAAAAAAAACACATTCTGTTAGAAATTAAAGAATATTAGAAAACAAAAAAGAATTGAAATATTGGCCACACAAAAAAAAATCAAAATAATGATTTGACATGATTTAAGATGAATAAATTATAGTATGGTGTGACATTGTGCTATGGGGCTAAAACAATCATCAAAAACGTTGAGTGGCTCCGAAAATGACAAGAGCATGTGTTACACTACTTATGATTTATGAATTGGTCTATCTAATCAAGACTGAAAACGAATATAACTATTACTCACGTTCTGGCGGATTATTACGTTACAGACAAAAAAAAAATCGTTTTTTTTTTTTGGAATATGATCAACAATGTCGTTTTCTATAAAACGAAACTTCATTTCCAAAGTGGTTTCAAATTTCCATTAATAAGAAATTAACACTCCTAATGTCTTATTATAGATATTTAGTTAGAAGATAAACATTAATATTCGTCAACTGATGGAGTTGTTCAAGAGAATCACAACCACATAATAACCCAACAACAAAAGTCGAGTTGATTCTATAGCAGGCAGGGCTGAAATTATTATCCGGTATCCGCTATCCGATCCGGAATTCGGTCTTATCTGATCCGTAAAAACCGGATATCCGTGTAGTTCGGATCCGGATTCGGATAGTGAAAATATTCGGTTATTTCAGATACGGATCCAGATAATAGAAAATTTTGAAATCGGATATCCGTTATCCGTTATCCGTATATTAAGATTATGAAAATTTTGAAATCTTTGGATATGCATTTAATTTTTTGTTTTAATTATGTTTGAAAATTGTTTTGGTTTAACTCTTTTACACATGATTGAAATTTATATTGCATGATAATTTTCTATTTTAGTTTGTGAGAGAAGAACATGAAAATAGATAACACAAAGATATGAAGATAAATTAACTTCTCTATTACTATTTTTTCTTTTTCTATTTTAATTTTTAATTTTTGTGATATTTGAATGTTATTTGAATGCTTTTAAATTTTTGGTATTTGTAATTTTTGCTATGATGATATATTTTAATTATATATGTTATTTCATTATAATTTTAAAAATTGAAGATTTTTTTAAATCAACGAAACCGGATATCCGGTCAGATATCTATAAATATTCGGTTCAAACCGGATATTCGGTCTCTGGATATCCGGAGTTTTCGGATCCAGATCCGAATAGTAAAATTGATTATCCGTCAAATCCGAAGCTAGATCTAAAACCTGGAAAAATCCAGATATCCGACTCCGTTCGAGTCCTAATAGCATGTCACCATTTTGGCTTTTTCCAAACAAGTAACAATTTTTATTTTGAATGCTCGAACACCTTTAAGCTGCGAATAAATTAAGTATGAGAATTGTAATCAGTACTGTATCGGTTATATACTGATCAGTTTTGTATATAGCTAGTGCAAATCAATTCAGCGTATTGTTTAATTACTGTGAACTTTGTATGAAACTAGAAGGTTTTTTAAAGGCATGAAATAAAATGTATGATAAAAATGGGTAAAATATTGCAGCTTAGATTTACATTGGAAGTTTATATGTATTTGTAGATTAAATTGTTTAGTGTAATTTTGTGTGTCAATCCTACTTCAGAAGTTGAGATGATACATAGTAATAAATACATTGGTTGTTGGCCTATGAGTGACATACGCTATTTTAAATATTATCAATTGGTTTTTAACTGAAATTTTCATGAAATTTAATATGATATTGGGTTCCAAAATTGTTGTTTTGGCCTATGAGTGACCCGTATAAAGCTAATGGCCAGTCTTAGAGTAAAATTAGATTAGATATGAAATACTATATTGTGTATTGTTCATTACAATTTTGTCTCTGTTAAAGTATGGTGTATGGCTTTGTGTGTACGGTATACAATAAGATTATATAAAGGAAAAATCGTTATATCAACAAAAAAGTAATTCATTTTTCTAATAATTTTAGAAAGAAAAACTAAGAAAACTATTTAAAAAGTGACTATTTGCAATCTATTTATTGTTAATTGGTTTTGCATCGAAAACCTAAAACTTAAACAAGATATTCGAAACCAAAGTTATTGATCATGACTACTAGTGAATGGTCTGAATAGGGTTTGTTGACCGTGATCCACGAGTGATAGGGATACGGTTTGAAAGAAATATGTCGTATTTACGACGGCAAAATATGAAAATATAAATCTCAAAAACCCTGTTAGAAGTCTCTGTCAAACCAAAAATTAGTGTCAGTCAATACAAAGAAAAAGAAGAAATAAGTGTCAGTCAATAACCAAAAAATATTAAAAAATACGTGTCAGTCAATACAATAAGTGTGCTAAATAACTTTGTCACACCAATATGTCCGACAAAGAAAATAAATTTGGTGCATCAGATGATGCACATACTAATATATAACCA
Organism: Eutrema salsugineum; assembly: GCF_000478725.1. NCBI lineage: Eukaryota > Viridiplantae > Streptophyta > Magnoliopsida > Brassicales > Brassicaceae > Eutrema > Eutrema salsugineum. The sequence goes on along the minus strand of NW_006256828.1, from coordinate 1,425,333 downwards.
TCATTGTTTATTATTTATATCATCTTACCAAAAAAATGTATTCCCTCTGTTTCATTATAATTGATTTTCTAGATTTTTTTTCTTGTTTCATAATATTTGATTTCCTACATCTAATTAATGCATGTTTCTTCTTTAAATTGAATGAATAATATTAATGAAGAAAAAGTAATAATAAAAATAATAAAATCAGTTGTAAAAGTAATTTAATTAACAAAAATAAACAATTGAGCATTTATAGCTTTCTTAATCTATATGTAAATATTCAGAAAATTAACTATAATAAAACAGAGGGAGTATATCATTTACCTCAAAGTGTCACCAATTGAGATACTTATTAATTGACTACATCCTAGTCCGCTCATCTGAACTAGAGCCTTCATTCTCGGCCCATTTAATTTCAAAAAAATATTTCGTTAAAAAAAGATAGTGGTATTTTTCTTATAATATATGTAGAGCAGAAAAGAACAATACCTCTCTTGATTCTTTTTCTCTATATTTCTTTCTTGATGATGCTTGAGAGTTCTTTAGGGGCTATTTTTTTTTTTGTTAAAGAGAGTTCTTTAAAGTTTTTTTATTTGTGTGTGAAGCAACAATGGAGGAGAAGAAACTGAATTTAGATGCACCATTCCTATCCGTGAGGCGAATTCCAACTAAACCAGAGATATCAAGCGAATCAGAGAACACCAAGAAGACAACGACGACGAGAAGGAGAAAAGTCAAAGATTCGTGTAAAGAAACAGAGCATGAAACTCTGGTTCGGTTATTACAAGATGACCAGAGCTTCGATCATGTAATGGAACCATCTCTAGTTCCATTTCTGTGGGAACAAATACCTGGAAAGCCAAAGGATCATCATACACTAATCGAAGAATCAGACCTAATCAAAGCTTTGGAAATGGTTTCTTCAACCGCAAGCTTCTCTGTTAATTGTAGTATTGATGGAGTAAGTGATGAGTTGGAGAAGAATGATGACAGATCGAGCAATGTATCAAGAGATGATGTCATTCTTGAATATCGTGATCTCATCATGTCGAGATTTTTACCAGCCGCGCAAGCAATTGCCTTGAAACAGAAGAAAGAATCTTCTCTAGACCAAGAAGAGATAAGGAAGAAGAAGAAGAAACGGAGCATTACTTTACAGAGAGTCTCCATGGCCATAAATCAAGGTTTAAACAATGATGAATATGATCATAATCATGTTGATGGTGTTAACAAAACAGATTACTCAGATGATTCCAAGACAGGTATGTTTGGGTTCTTGCCACGTTTCTGTTCCAAGAGCTCATTGGATGTACTTAACCCGGTTCTTTCTCGGGTCAAGACTTGTCAGAATCTTGCGGTAAAACCGGGTAAAATCATAAACCCGAAATCTCAAGATTCTTTTTATAAAACCAAATCAGCATCACCAAGAATCTTGAGATCGAACAAGATTGTGAGTCAGTCTCAAGAATTCTTTCCAATACCAAGATTTTCAACAGAGCTTTCCAAAACTTCTAAATCGAAATCCGGGGAAATTATTCGAATCCAGAGAAATACTTCGAGGTTGCAAAGAACATCGAGCGATCAGATTCAGAGACAAGACACGAGGTTTCTTGTGGAGGAAGTAAAGAGAATGAGGAACAGAAACAAAACAGGTCAGAGAATCTCTCTGTTTCTCAACCTCCTTTGCCTAAAACTCCTTCAGAGTCGTGGCTTTGCCGGACACTTCCCAGAAGCTCGGCTCTCCTCGTTGTCTCCGTCGTCATCTCCGGTCAAACCCGCTGGTTCAAGAAGATGGAGCAAAAGAGTAATTCTCAGTCTTTAAAATGGGAGACCATTGTTAAAACATCGTATAAACACCATGACCATGCACGCTACTCAGAGGTATGTATGGATTTTTTCAAGATTTTTAACATTTTTTTGTATTTTGTATATATTTGTTGATTTTGATTTTTCATTTTGCATGTTTTGGATTGTGTGCAATGTGCAGGAGCTTCATCCCTCTCACCAGCACAAACCATAAACCGGAATCTTCCTTCACCTAGATCGAGATTCCTTTTTCCGGTACAGTAAAATTAAATGCTATTTTATTTAATTCTCCGATTTGTTAAGTACGATTGTGTTTAAAATTTGTTCATGAGATAATGATGTCCAATAAAATCCCAATTCCGTGTCGGATCGGATTGGGTTGGGTTGGAAATAGCCATTATTTCCAACAATATCAACATCAAGTATCGTTTTCATTATCAATGGAATTGTGTTTGATTCAAACTTTAGAATACGAATTGTATTCATACAAACATTTGGAATGAATTGTCTTTAAATGAAAAATTTCATAATATAGTTTTATTGATTATAATGTTACCAATTGTCGTTTAGAATCTTTGGTTTATTCAACTAGCGATTTAATAAAGCACCAAGAGTCTTTTGTTATTGAAATGAATTGTTTCAAGTACTAAATTTCTTTATGAATTTAATCAATACTAGTGTTTTAGAATGATTTTTGTTGTTGCTAGTCATACGACGGTACAAAGATTTAGAGTCATAGGTTTAATTAGGAGTATTCAATACGGATTAAAAACTGATCTCATTTGAATTTGAACCGAAAAATTCACAACCAAAACCACACTGTTGACAATCTGTCATCTGTCTATCTAACTGCTAATCCGATTCTGTATTTTTGGGTAGCACATGGCACCATGGTTATGACTTATGACGAACATTGCTGCATCACTACATTTGGCCAATATCTTCACCAAATCTTTAGGACAGCAACTCTTCTTTGATCTCTGATTCAAACTTGGCGTTGAGTTAACTTGCCACACACACCAAGTTTGAGGGTGTGTATCAAAACCTAACGATTCATTCAACTAAATCCAAGTGTTTGGAATTCAACAGTAAAAGCACAAATAGGTCATTGACAAAACAAGCCCACTTTCGAAAACAAAAGAGGAGTTGGGTCTCTGCAAAACCTACAAGCCCACTCCACTCTACATACCGTATATGAATCTGTTGTAATCATAAGGATTGAGAGAAATAGAATCTAAAAGTTATTCTTCTGCGTTTATCTTCAAGCTTTCTTAAATCTTTCACTTATAACTTCATACAAAATCATCAAAATCATCTACAGTTCATCGTTATTCAAATGTTTGATTATGGTTAGCATGCGGTAGTGCCTATCAACATTTGTGTGAATTGATTTTATGTATATTCACTTTTGACTTAAGACGTATGATGTCAAGTCGGCTCGTAAACAGATGTTTCATTGGGTTAGGGAATTATGAATAATTTGGGGCTCTTTTGAGGTTTTGGCCCAACTAAAAGTAAATCAAATCAGAGCGGATTTTTGTATAAGCATCATAATCACTTGGCGATTCCAATTAATAACCCAAATATTCAATGTTTTTTAATAAAACTGAAGAATGTACCTAGAAAATAGTTAAGGTTGACTTGGAAAAAAAAAATTATTAATTTAATCGAAAACTAAAAGTAGTGGGTGGCATGTACTACAGACTAACATCAGTCCAAAAAATTAATTCCATGTAACTGCGTTCATTATATACGCCACGTCACTAAACGCTTGAACCGTTGATTGTTAATGACCCAGATTATCAATCTCATTATATCCTATGAGCAGCTGGCACGTAGGTCAAAGTCAACTCAACCTTCGATTATATTAAAAGGAAAATAAAAAGCATAAAAGAGGGTAAAATACAATTTTAAGATAGTAGGACCCACAAGAACCACATCAGATCTTAACTAATTTTTATTTATTAATCTCTCCCGCCATATATATGTTCGGTACGTTTCTTGATCAACGGGAGGAATAAATAAAGACAGCAGCTGGATTGATTTTTTCGTAAGTCATTTTAAATTTAGAAGAATATGATTTCATAGTGTGGAATTCTGTAATAGTTGTATTTATGCGTGTATACACATTTGTATAATTATGGAAAACCTAAAGCAAGTTAATAGGGTCTTACATTGATTGAGAATTTTCAAGAAAATAAAAAACAGAGACAGTTTTGTGGGGGAAAATTGTTAAAAAAGAATTAAAAAATAGGAAAAAGATTCGCAAAGAGAGAGAAGAAGAAAAAGGAAAGAGAGAGGAAGGAGAGAGAACTCACCACCCTTTGGCCCTGGAGAGACCAAAGATGGTCGAAGAGAGAAAACTCTGAGATCATCATCATCATCATCGTCCTGCAAAAAAAAGGGCAAGTTCAAGAAGAAATCAGAAAATATAATTTCATATTCATTAAATAAAATTCTGCCTTTTTAGTATTTTTTAAAGAAAAATCATTTTCGCTTTCTGGGGATATTTTTTAATTTTTGATTTCTCAAACCCTACCCCAATTCTTGGTTAAGAAGTTTCTTCTTTAAGGTAATTTTTTCCGGGTTATTAATTTGCAGTGTTCTGCATTTGCAAGAGAAAATATTGATTTTTTTTTTGTGGGTTCCATGTTTCTTTATTCACATTGCCTCTTCAAGGGGTTATTCTTATTCCCTTTTCTTAATTACTTTCTTAAAAATATTTATTAGCTAAAGTTTTGATTTTTTTTTTTGTTTGTTTGTTTCTTGTTGGCTTGTTTTCAGGTGATTAACGAGAGAAGAAGAGAATTCACGAGTTGTTGACTCTTAGGAATTTATTTTTGTTTTTATGATTAGGGTTTTGTGCAATTAATTTTGCAAACAATGAGAGACCCTGATTACTAAATCACCACATCGTCGTTCTCCTCTTGCCGAGGATTCTGTAAAGTTTGGGATTTTTTTTTTCTTTTTTTTTTCTTATTTGTCCATTAGAAAAAAAAATCTGGCGATTTTGTATAGCATTGGTGTATACCTAAAATGGGTTGTCGATGGAATCCAATTGGATTTCAATTCTCTTGCTTCATGTTCTTGATCATTACCCTTCAATCTCGTTCCTCATTATCCCTCAATTCCGAAGGTGATAACAACTCTTGTCAAAAAAAAAAAAAAAAAAAAACTCTCTCTCGTCAATCATTTTTCTACAGTTTTTTCTTCTTTTGAAAGGTTTTGATTGAAGGGTTTTTTTGAATGTTGTAGGATTTGTATTGTTGAAATTCCGGGCAAGAGTTGATTCTGATCCTCATGGAACTCTTGCAAATTGGAATGTCTCTGATGATCATTTGTGTTCTTGGTTTGGTGTAACGTGTGTCGACAATAAAGTTCAGATGCTGTAAGTTCTTTTTTTTTTTCCTTAATTTAATTTATTTGTTATTCTTGTTCCAATTTCTGATGAATTTTTTTTTTTTTTTTTTGTAGGAATCTTAGTGGCTGTTCTTTGGGAGGAACTTTAGCTCCTGAGCTTAGTCAATTGAGTGAATTAAGATCTCTGTAAGAGTTATCTTCTTGCTCTGTTTCTTGAAATAACAAGAACCTATTAAAACAATTCTTGTTTTTTTTTGTAGAATACTATCCAAGAACAATCTCTCTGGCGATATTCCAAATGAATTTGGGACTTTTCCGAGTTTAGAGTTCTTGGATTTACGTGATAATAAGTTAACCGGAGTAGTTCCTCCTGAGCTAAACAAAGTGTTGTCACCAGAGAACTTGTAAGTTAAAAAGGCTTGTGATTCTTTTTTGAGTTAAACCAAATCAATATGTTGACAATAAAGGTTTTGGCTTTTTTTTTGTGGATTCAGGTTGCTTTCTGGTAACAAATTTGCCGGTTTTATGAAGATAAAGTTCTTGAGACTTCAATCGCTGTATAAAGTCCAGTTGAACAAGCATCGAGAGCTGTCTTCTGCTTCCAATGCTGTCTTCGACTGTGTAAATAGAAAACTTGGATACTGGTAAAACCAAAATTTAAACCCTTTTTTTGTTCCACAAAAAATTAAACCTTTTTGCCTAAGATATGTTAAGATGGAGAAATCTTTGAAACAATGTGACAGTGTTTCAAGGAGAAGCTTGATAAGGCTAAACAAAGCAGAAGCTTTCGTCTTACGGATTAAAGCAACTACAAGACAGTACATGCAAGCATTTCTTGTCCAAAATATAACTTCGTTTGTTTTGTATTTTCTATCCTCAATGTTACTGATTTTCTATGTTTATGTCTCTTCAGGGTGCAGAGAGAATCTCAAGGGAAGAATTATGCTGCAAATCACTCAAGTAATTAGCCAAACTATGACTGAACCTTTCTGTAAAGTAATCAAACAGAAACTAAATTGTCTTCTTGCAGTTTCTTTCAAGAACGAAACTAGTATCTTCAAAAGGCGTGAGTTACTCGAAGGAACAAGTAATTTAGCGGCTATGCCTGCGCCTAATGCTACTAGTTCTTCTCCAGAGGTTATAACCAAAGTGCTTCCTCGAAGCAGCGGGTCTTTTCCCGCGTTAGCTACTGCAAAGAAGAGAAAACCTCCATTGATCCCTCCTTCTTCTCCTCCTCCAACCGCTGAGAACAACAACACAATCTCTGATCCTCCGAGGAAATTCGAAGAAAAATCAAAAGGGTTTAAAGATGTTTGGTGTTATGTTGTTATAGGCGTTGCTGCTTTTGTAGCGATGCTGATAATAATAGCGGTTATATTCTTCTTCCGGAAAAGAGCTGTGAAGAGTATAGGTCCATGGAAAACTGGTTTGAGTGGACAGTTGCAGAAAGCTTTTGTTACCGGTAAAAGAAAATTATTGTTGTTAGAAACCGGTAAAACACAAACTCGTTTTCGGTTTTAACATAACTTTACAATGTTTTTCAGGTGTACCGAAGCTAAACCGGTCCGAATTAGAAACAGCTTGTGAAGATTTCAGTAATATCATTGAAGCATTTGATGGTTACACTGTCTATAAAGGAACTTTGTCAAGTGGCGTTGAGATCGCTGTTGCTTCAACCGCTATTTTGGAAACTAAAGAATGGACAAGAGCTATGGAAATGACTTACCGCAGAAAGGTAACTTTAAGAATAATTTCTTTTGCATTTTTCCGAGAATCTTGATTGATTTTTGGAGAGCTCTAATTTTGCAGATTGATACAATGTCAAGAGTGAACCATAAGAACTTTGTGAATCTAATTGGATACTGCGAAGAAGATGAACCATTTAATAGGATGATGGTTTTCGAGTATGCTCCAAATGGAACTCTTTTCGAACATTTGCATGGTACTAAAAATCTTATGTTTTCTTCACATCAAGATCTTGTTAGCTTATTATTGTCATCGACCAATCTTCATCTTCTTGTTCAGATAAGGAAATGGAGCATCTTGATTGGAGCGCGAGGATGAGGATTATAATGGGAACTGCTTATTGTCTGCAATATATGCACGAGCTTAATCCGCCGATCGCCCACTCTAAACTTGTCTCATCAGGAATCTACTTAACCGATGATTACGCAGCAAAGGTTCTTGATTTCTTGCTTAACAAGAAAACTATTTCACTGGTTCTTGATTTCTTGCTTAACAAAACTCTTTCGCTGGCTCTTGATTACTTGCGTAACGGGAAATCTATTACAACAGTGTTATTGACTCATTATCAATTCCCACTTATGGATATTGTTTTTTTTTTTTTTTTTTTTGCAGGTAGGAGAGGTTCCTTTCAGCTCACAAGCCGGACTTAAACCGAGAAAACCTATGAGTGGTGATTTAGACCAATCTTCACTGGCATTCCCACCTGAACCAGAGACTAATGTATATAGCTTTGGAGTATTAATGCTTGAGATAATCTCTGGAAAGCTCTCAGATTCAGATGAAGAAGGATCAATTATAAAATGGGTAAAACTCAAAAATCAAAATCAAATCATTTTTTCTGAAATTTACCTTACTAATGTAAACTAGTGTAACACTTGTGTTTTCTCACAGGCATCAAAATATCTGGAGAGTGATAGTTTGGGAGAGATGATAGATCCTACATTGAAAACGTTTAAAGAAGAGGACCTTGAAGTGATATGTGACGTGGCACGACATTGTCTAAGAATTGATCAAAGTCAACGACCAACAATGAAAGATGTGGTTGAACAATTGAAAGAAGTAATCAACATTTCTCCGGAACAAGCTACACCGAGACTCTCTCCTCTTTGGTGGGCAGAGCTTGAGATCTTATCCTCTGAAGCTACCTAACCAGAAGAACGATTCTCTCTCCCCCTCCTCTCTCTCTCTCCCCTCCTCTTCGAGCTGTCACACGTGTCAGAGGTTTACACTCTCGAGATCTTTCTCTTCACGGTAAACGTCGTGTCTTAAATGTTAAAAAGTTGTTCTTTTCTTTAATTTTTCATATTAAATTTGTTTCTTGGTTGGTTTTGATAGTGTATTTGGAACCAGATAATATAACGATGTGTTTGTATAATTGTATACTATCATACATATGCCTATAACGTATATTTGTACGTATTTTGTGGTGAAAGTTGTTTGTAACTATTAATTTCGGTTTCTTAAACCATTATGTGATATTTTCTTGTTTGTATGTCTATTTTTCTCTTCTTTATTTTGTCATGGCAAAATGAAATTAGATAAGATTATATGTACAGCTTTGTAGTGTAATTAACTTGCTTTTCTATATGATTGATCTTGTTCAGTTTTGGATCGGCAAAGCGTTAACGTATTATATTTGTGTTTATTGTATTATTAAAAATTATTAACTGAAACATTACATACATATTTAATTAAATAAAAAGTATTTAGTAAATACAGTTTAAATATTGTTTGCAATTAATTAAAGTAAACATGTAATTTTAATATCTAGTGGATGATATAGACTTTTACTACTAAAAGTAATATTTTAACGTGAATATTGTCACCGAATAATCTATTTACTAAATTTTTTATTAAGTCAAAGTATAATATTTATAATACTATTCGGAGGATAAAATACTATTCTGAAAATTACCATTTCGTTCAAAATTTTTTTATTAAGTCAAAATGATTAGGTAATTTTTTTTTGAACGAAATGGGATTTTGATTTAGACTAATAAAATATTTTTTAATAAATAAGAATCATTGGTCCATTATTATATTTTTTAGAATTTTGAATTCATTGTATTTTAGTTTTAGTATTTTGATGTTGGATAAATATTTTGATTTTTTTTTTGTAAAGCGCCAATTTTAAAACCTTTTTACGGGACACGGAGTCGAAGGTCGGTACCTACCACCGGATTAATGTGATAGTGTCGGCGACATTCACTTGATTATCTTTGATAATACCCAATAATAATAAGAATAATAATAATAATACCCATAATGAAAAGATTAGTCAATCTTTTTTTAACTTATTAGTCAGATCATATGTTCATAACCTGAGCCTACGGGTGCAGATAGAAAACGACAAGCGTGAGGTACTCTTGTTTCAAGCACATTACACGAAAAACTGAAAAAGAGACACGCATGGCACGTGTCTAAATTTCCCGTACGTGTCTATATTCACTGCTATGAATAGAACCAATCATCGTTCAAAATGATATTAATCTTCGATTTTTTGCATTATTTTGTCTTCATTTCGAAAATGAAACCCCTCCTTCAAATTTCTATTTTACTATGCCGCTTTGATTTGATGCATGTGAATATTTTTCTTTATAATATGATACTTAATTAATATAAATTTTTATTTTTTCAAATTATTTTTTTATTTGAAAGCTGCTACTTAATTAATATAAAGTTTTCTTACAAATTTTTCTGTACTAAAAGACAAATTAAAATCAAGTATGATTCAAATACATAAGTTAATTTCCAATAGTTTTCTTGGAGAAGAGGATTCGTTTCCAAGATATTCACATTCTACACCTCTTCCTTTGACTCTGATCCCCAAAATTGTTAAAATAATGCGATTCTTGTTTTAATTGATTAAAAACCATATACGAGATCATAACAATTAATCTGACTTTACAGAACAAAACAAAAACAATTAATATGAAGTACCCTATGCCAGATAAAATTATTTCATACAATCCATTCTATAGTAATTATTATAAGTTCTTATTGGTGAATATTCTCCAAATTTTAAAATTATATGTAAACGATACACTACACGTGCTAAATCCTCTCTAAAGAGGTAAAGTTGCCACATGTAACATTTGACACCATAAATTCTTCTGATTCCTGAATTTGCATCATATCTTCTAGCGTAAGAATTAAATTAAATTTAGAACGTAGAAGAACCATACTGTATTGTTTTATCCTAATAATATCTATTCATGTTTTAACCCTTTCTCAACAAAATATCTATTCATGTAAATCTTGTTTTTTGTTTCTTTTCGGGTCAATGTGATATTTTTTTTCTTACATATTTTCTTCATAAATAGAGTGAATGTGTCGGCTTCCGTTACTTTGATGAAGGGTTTTCACTTTTCTTTTTCCCGATAACAAAGAATATGCAACCAAATTTACACAAAAATAATTGCAAATTAACGGTTTTCGTAACGACAAGTCGCATTCTCTATTAGTCCTACACGTACTGCATGCATTATTTTTTCTCTCTTCCCCGCAAAGCACGTATTATCTTCCAATACCCAATACTAATATTCTCGTTAATATATAAAGGTGTCCAAATAAACCTTCTTTGTCCAAGTTCATCAGTTTCTTTTTTCGGTACCCGATTCGACGTTTTTATCCAATTATATTATATTGTACAATGGTTCTGGTGCATTATTTTTGCCTATATATATACCGGACGAAATGGAAACAAACATACAGAAAACAAAAACACATAGACACCTAAAAAAAATGGAGAATAATAAAGCGAAGAACATTGAACAAGCTCAAGAGAGTTGTTATCAAGAGTGGATGGGTTTACAATCCAGACGCATCCCTGAGATAAAACAAGCCTTGTCTCAACGACGGTCTCACGATGGCGCCGCCGAGGCTAACGCCGACGACAAACTCCGTGATTTAACAAAAATGATCATCGGAGATTTCAGATACTACGCCGAGAAACGAGCTAATCTTTCTCACCGATGTAGCTCGAACTATTATGCGCCGTCGTGGAACACTCCGCTAGAGAACGCTCTGATTTGGATGGGTGGTTGTAGACCTTCTTCTTTCTTTAGGCTCGTTTATGCTTTGTGTGGCTCCCAAACCGAGTTCCGTGTCACCCAGTTTCTCCGCAACATCGACGGTTACGATTATTCTGGTAAGTGTTTTTTGGACATATCTCGGTTTTTTAGAATCTTTGAATCAAAACAAACAACTGAAATGCTTCGGTTCGGTTTTGAGAATCTTTAAAATGAAACTAACGACGTTCGGTTTATTTTGTTTGGTTTGTTTTGGTTCGATTTATACGCTATAAAAACAGTTCGGTTTAAATTTAATAGTTTAGTTTGGGTTCTATTTGTTTTTTAAAAAAAAGAATAAAATTTCATATATAAAACCTTGGTTTGGTTTCAATTTAAGAATTTGGTTCCGGTTTTATAATCATGTTCATCTCATTATATAAAAATAGTTGGTTAGTTTAGTTTTTTTTCTTTTTTAAGACATAAAAATGATGTAAACCAATAGATTTTTAATACGTATAACTTTGGTTTTGGTTTGATTTGGTTTAAGAAATTTTAATTCAATTTGGTTTGGTACGATAGATGGCAGTGGCGCATCACTTAGCGATCTAACGGCGGAGCAACTAGCGAAGATCAACGTGTTGCATGTGAAAGTCATAGATGACGAAGAGAAGATGACCAAGAAAGTCTCGAGCCTGCAAGAGGATGCGGCGGATATTCCCATCGCCACCGCGGCTTACGCGGAGGAGCATGTCGGAGAACCTAACGCGGCGGTAGATCAAGCTCTCGACAAGCAAGAAGAAGCTCTGGCCAGTTTATTGGCCGAGGCCGATAATCTGAGGGTAGATACTTTAGCCAAGATCATCGAGATTCTGACGCCGGTACAAGCGGCGGATTTCATGCTCGCGGGGAAAAAGCTTCATCTTTCCATGCATGAGTGGGGAACAATGAGAGATCGCCGCCGTCGTGAATGTATAATAAATGATGCCGGAGATGATGCCGGAGGAGAGGGGGGGAAGTGAGTCGATATAATAGTAGAGAGAGAGATGATATCATAGGTACGTACGTGTGTCATATATGAAATTGCGTAATAACAAGATTTATAATCTTGGTATTATAACGTTTTAATTTTATGACATATACAGGCTTTATTATCTAGGGTTTGATACAAGTTTAGGGATATGTAACCCTTATATAGGTTAATTTTATTTTCCGGAGACTTGTCTGAGCGGTGTGCAACGCGTTTGAACTATATTACTAAAATAAATATTCTATATATATATATATATAGTTATAATTTTGTTTCACATAAGATATATATATATATATATATGTGTTTTTCTTGTCTTAAGCGACATTAGATGATATTTACAAATATTTTTTTGGGTAATGTGAACACATTCATAGACTGACATTGCAAGAGCTAAGAGTTTCTTTACTTCCGGGTGAAGAAATTTCTTACTTCAACATTGAATTCTTTCTTTAATTTTGTGAACTATATATAAAAACAATTCTATCTTCGTTCTCCCAAACTGTTCAAAAATCTCTATCTATTTCCCTCTTCCACCTTTATTGTGCATATCTAAGATTTTATCATTTGTCTCTTTTACATTTGATTGAATTTTGTTTCCAAAAGTATTGCGGACTTTCCTAAGTTAACTGCCTGGTCAGGCCTGGTCAGAGCTGTCAACACTTTCTTTATAGCCTTTCTTATTTTGTAACTAGTGAAAAAAACCAGTGTCATCTGCATTTAACAGATGGTTTACCGCAAGACTTAGATTACTGATTTTTATTCATTAATTTTCCCATTTTTTATGTTTTTTTGGAAAAAGTATCTTTGCATATACATTAAAGAGTTATTTAATTCAAAGACATTTTCAGGTTTCATTCTTACAAAAAATACTTATAGCTATTGGGTAATTTATTTTTTTGTTAATCCGAAATTGTCCTTCGTGGATGCGATAAGGTGGATGCGAACTAATGGATAGCAGATTAAAACCCAGATTTCAAAAACAGTAATTATCTTTTCCCATCTAATTTTATTTTGTATTTTTCTGTATTATGAAAGACATAAAATATTTTTTTTTGTTAGAATGAGTTATAATTTTATTTTCTCATTGTTTTAAAATCCATTATACTATAGTTATTTATCAAATAAAAAATTTTCAAAAACATATGTATAAATTTTTTAAAAAAAATCAGAAGTCTAGGCAGATATCCACTTAAAAAATATGATGTGGATGATGCATAATGGACATATAACATGGACTTGAATGCGTGGATATGTTTTCATTGAGGTATCCACATATAAAATATGATGTGGATGATGCATAATGAATATATAACATGGACATGATTACGTGGATATGTTTTTATTGATATATTCAACATGGTTATACATTTTACATTGTTTATAACCTATCCATATGATCCACGTCCACCTTATGGACAATGTAAAATATATATTCATGTCGAATATATCAATGAAACAAATCTACCCAATCATGTCCATGTTGTATATCTATTATACATCATTTACGTCATATTATCAGAGTGGATATCTACCTATATTTTTGATTTTTTAAAAAAATTTATACATATGTTTTTGAAAAGTTTTTGCTTGATAAATAAATTATAGTATAATAGATCTTAAAACAATGAAAAAATGAAATTATAACTCATTTTAATAAAAAAAAATATTATATGTCTTTCAAAATACAGGAAAATACAAAACAAAACAGATAGGAAAAACTAATAATTATTTTTAAATTCTAGTTTTAATCTACTATCTATTTTTTCGAATCCACTTTATCGTATCCATGAGGGGTAATTTCGAATTATTTAAGCATAAACAATGAAATAAGTTACCTAGTAACTAAAAGTTACTCTTTTTGTTATTTGAGTTATAAAAGTGTCTAATTATCTCTACATTAAAATGAAAAGATAATGTGATAAATGGATATCTGATAAAGGTCATTAGGAGTCGTTTAACTTTTTTGGCGTTATCCATCTTCTTTTTTTTTTGGAATTTGTGTTATTATTTTTGGGTGTTTGTTTTTGTTTTTGTGTTAAGAGCATCATCATTATTTAGAAGAAGGCTGAAAGCAAGAGTATCAACCATTGACCATATTTAGAATTGAGGTTGATTATGGAAACCAAGAATAACGATGATGTGATAAGCGATGCTTTAGTGCAATATTAGGTTATGATTATGCTAAGATTGCTGTTGCGGTTCTTGTTTCCAAAGGAAAGAGCTTTATCATCTTCACCAGATTGCTGTTCATATTAAAAATAAAAAAAAACTACTAACCAATTTTTTTCATTCTTCTTATTGGAGTATGAGATCTGTTCATTAGAGTGAAGTCATGAACATCGAATATTTAATATATTTTTTCAGTATCTAGTATTTTTTCAGAATGAAAAAAATTGGTTAGTACTCTTGCTTTCAGCCTTCTTCAATTCTAAATATGGTCAATGGTTGATATATATATATATATATATATATATATATATATATATATATATATATAGATATGTTTTTCTTGTCTTAAGCGACATCAGATGATATTTACAAATGTTTTTTTGGGTAACGTGAACACATTCATAGACTGACATTGCAAGAGCTAAGAGTTTCTTTACTTCCGGGTAAAGACATTTCGTACTCATACCTTGAATTCTTTCTTTAATTTTGTGAACTATTTATCAGAACATTTCTATCTCCTTTCTCCCAAACTGTTTAAAAATCTCTAGTTATTTCCACCCTTATTCTCATTAATTTCTCTTTACATTTGATTGAATTTTGTTTTCAAAGGAAGTGTTATTGAAAATTGATTTATAAAAATTTTTAGAGTTTAAGATTTTATAATTATTAATTTGTTGATTTTTATATTCTTACTAGATTCCATTGTTATTCATTTACTGATTATAAAAATCGGTTGTTATTGATATGATGATTTTTATAATCTAATCAAAATTTATTGATATTTAAAAAATTTATATTTTAATAATTGTATGATTTTATTATAATATAATGTTATTAGCATAATAATTCTTTACAATTTAATTCATAAATCATAATTTTTAAAATATTATCTATATCTATTGGATTCTCAAAATCTGTCATATTAAAAATATTTTGTAGATTGTTTAAATTCATAAAACTCTCTCTAAATTTTACAAATCCAATAAAATTCTTAATAATTTGACAAATTTTATAATTTTTAAAATCAACTATAATCTTTATAAATCCAATTTCCAATAACTTTCCAAAGTAAATGGTTAACTGCACACTTTCTTTATAACCTTTCTGATTTTGTATTATATTAACTAGTGAAAAAGACCAAAGAGTCTTTGGTTAACCGCAAGACTTCGATTTTTATTCATTAATTTTCGTTTTTTATGTTTTTGGAAAAGCATTTTTGCACATAAACGAAAAGATAATGTGATGATAGATATCTGATGTAGGTGATTAGGAGTCGTTTAACGTTTTTGTCGTTCATCACTGTTTAAAATATTTTATTTTAGGCAACTTGTGTTTAATTTCTTTTTGATTTTTTCTTTTGTTGTTTTATGTTTTTTTAAATAAAATGTTAAATTATATTTAAAATGTATGAAATTGTTTTAAAAAAAAAAAACTAAAAACCAAAAACAAAGCATTTGAACGCTAAACAAAACAGAGTATTTGCTAATCTAAGAGCTTCCTCTTGTCGCAAATCATGTTTGCAGGCCGTCTTCGTATTTCCTTCGGCCTCCTCCTCTAATCGTTGATAGCCGGTTTCGAATGATTAGATCAATCTTCTTGCTCACCAGAGCTTCCGGAGTTGGTGGCTCACCATGGCGTCTTTCATTTCTCTCACACCAAATCGTGTAGACCGCTGCTTTTGGAATGTATATCGCAGAAGAAAAGCTTTTTGTTTGAGTGGCCGTTGGATGAATAACTTTGTCGAGCACCTCAGTCCATCTTGTCGTAAACTCTGAACCCATGATCCCACTTACAAGTGTATTCCATATATTCAAAGAAAAGGTGTTCTCGACTCTCAACTGGTTTATTACAGAAAGAGCATGCCATCTTGACAGCAATATTCTTTTGGTGTTTTTTCATATAGGTTAAAACTTATTCTTATTTTCTTTATTTCAAAAAAAATTCTATTTTTGTTTAGCTTTTAGTTATATTTCTATGTGGGTTGCAAGGGACATCTCATTAATAATAATTTAAGTTGAGAGTTTTTAGATTCTTGAAGTTTATCTTTTAAATTCATCGGCGAACTTGATTTCGTTCTAAATTTAGCGTTTGCTATTCTTGATGGTTTTTAAATGCAACTATCTCTCTGTCTTATACCGGTACACACTCTAACCTGATTAATTCCTTTAATGACCCATTAATCCGAACACAAAACATGTCACTGGATAATGTATCTACTTCTGGTCAAATTTCATATGCGTCATAGGCCCATAGCATAATATACCTTATGAACTATGATTACATTATCTATTATCATTTGATCTGTTACGGCCTTTTAAGATGCATTTTGATGTTTCAAGTATTCTAGTAATTGAAAGATCTATTTTTCCTATAAAAAAAAAAGAATCTATTTTTCTTGTTAGAGATTATTCACGTGGCCTTAATTTTACTCTACAGAACATTCTATGCATGTATGTACAACCGTGGGTAATGGCACACACGGACGACAAATAGTTAAGAGAAATTGACATTGGTGTGTTTACGTGGCAGTAACATTTTGATCCAAGATTCCAATGGTTTATATATTCTATAATGAGATTTTTAAATTTATTTTGTATGTTAGGGAGTAGCCTAAAAAGAAAAATTGTTGGAGTATATATCTCAATGTGATATAAATAGAGAGAGTTCATCTTTCCGTCGCCCCACCATGTTAACCTTCATTGTCAGGTCATTGTAATACTTGGTACCCTTTAAATATTTTCCGTAAATCTTTCCCTAAATCTTGAAAGTACAGGATTTAAAATGAAATAAAGCCTTTCGATATTAGAAATTGGATTTTCGCTGAATGAATCCTGCTTTTAGCAACACCAAAACTTACATCATGTCTGTTTTAGACGTGGAGCTTTAGTCAAAACAAGAGTTTTTAGTTTTGAGAATTCATTTGAGAGATGCTAAATTCTATTGTCGGGATCTTAACAGGAGGTGTTTTAGCGATGTTCAGAAGAGAGCAAAGGATGCGCTTGAGAAGCTTGAGGGTTTGCAGCGTCAAGTCCTCTCCTTTCCCTCTCCGACCTTGTTTGATGCTGAGTTGGAGGCTCGCAACTCTTGGAATTTTTAGGCCACAACTGAAGAATCATTTTTGAAGCAGAAATCAGGGATCAGATGGCTGGATTTAAGGGATTCTAATACCCGGTTCTTTCATAAGTCAGTTAAAGCTCACTGTATTTCCAACTCCATTCATCATTCATCTGCGAACCGACAATGATTCTAAAATCACGGATATTGCTCAAATGAAAAGGCTTGTGGAGCAGTTCTAATTCAACCTGTTGGGCTGCTCTAACCCAGCAATCATATATGTCCATATTCTATCTCTCACATTCAGAGCTTGCATCCCTTTCGATGCAATGATGTTTTGGCTAGTCATCTCTCAGCATTACCTTCTGTCTAAGAGATTGAAGATGCAGTTTTTTCCCTGCCTAAGAACAAAGCGTCGGGACCAGATGGTTTTACTGCATAGTTTTTTACCTCCTCCTGTGATCTTGTGGGTATGGACTTGATTAAAGCTGTCCAGGAGTTTTTTTACATCATCTCGTCTTCTGAGGCAGGTCAATTGTACTGCTATAGCTCTAATTCTGAAACGGATTGGTGCTGAAAGATTAGAGGACTTCAGACCCGTCTTTTGTTGTTCAACCATGTAAATGGTAATAGCTCGCATCTTATCTAATCAGGTCGGTTTTATCAAAGGGAGATTGTTATGTGAGAATGTTCTATTAGCTTCTGAGCTTGTTGCTGATTTTCACAAGTCGGGTACCACTTCAAGAGGTTGTTTACAAGTTGATCTCACCAAGGCTTATGATAGTATTAAGTGGAAGTTTATCCTGAACATTCTCCATGCTTTTCAGCTTCCAGAGATTTTTGTTTCTTGGATTAAAGAATGTATTTCCACACCCTCATACTCGGTTCTCTTAAATAGTGAGTTGGTGGGATTCTTCAAAGGGAAAAAATGTTTGTAATATAATTTTTAATTTATCAAATTTTGTAATATAATTTATGTTTTTTTTTCATATATAATTTTCTAATAAGTGATAAATATTTTTCTGTTTATGTATATTTTGTTTCTATTAATTTATTATTTCTAGTATATATATGACTGCGAGTAGAGAAACATTATTCTATTTCGTCTGTTTATATTAATCTAATAAGTACAACGATTATAAAAACGTTATTATAACATGTCCATTTATATTAATCCGAAAAGAATTATAGTTATTAAAACATAATTATAACACGTCCATTTATATTATTTGTATATTTTACATATTTTTTAAATTTGAATATTAAAAGTTTTAGACTTATTTAATAATAATATATTATTTTTATCTTTATCATTAAAATATTACTTAAATTTGAATATAATTAAATCTTAATTGATATCAGATTTATTATTTTTGTAAAAATATAATAATAACTGATTTTATAATATTTGATAAATAATATAACTTAAATTTAAGGAAATCTATAACAAATCTAAATTCAAATTTAAATTTTTGAATTTATTTTAAGATATAAATTAAAAATATATTATTTATTAATATTGTATTAAATTGACTTGTTTGGTAACATAAATAGGAGTTATTCCAAAAACAGAATAGTAAAAAACTAATTAAAACCTGTTTGGACACAAAATACCCTTCGCTTTTAATAGTATAGATATCAATTAAAATAAAACAAAAACAAACCAAGATTTCTTTCCTTTTATTTAGTGACCAAATATAACCGAACTAGATTGAACCGAACTTAATTTAGTGCACTGAACCGAAAACAAAACTGATCAAAAAACTAAACCAAAAACTGTTACTTTCTTCAAAGGAAGATGTAATAATCAAAGACTGAATCACTAGCTTTTGTGCTCTACATTGCTATTTTCCCCGCAATGACGTTCGGGGTCTGTTTCAAGAACCACCCTGAACAAATATCCCATAAGATATATAAAAAGTGAAAGGTCCTCAGCCAACTTTGATGATAATGTTATTTTCCAACAGTGTGATCTCAGCTGCAGCTTAACGTTCACTGTGGAGCTTAAGTGACTCAATTATCATTTGCTCATCTGTGTCTTATCCTACGTAGCTCGTGTCAGGCTTGTACCCTTCTCAGCTGTCAATTCATTGATCTTTCTCACGATCTCATCTCATTTCGTGTGTGTCTGGTCATTCGATGAGAATACGTGAAATCTTGTGGTTCGCTTTTTTAACACGTCTAGAGCTTTCCCATTCCGCACCTGCTGCATCGATGTTGGACAAGCCACCATAACAGATTGCACCGAGCTGTTTCCAAGCCTCCAGCTCAAGCAATCCGTGAGATCCAAATGACACTTCGTAGGAGATTAGCTGCTCTCGACTCTTCGGCCGTTGCTATTTCCTCTTCGAGGATCTCCTACCTCTCCACTTGGTTCGGATTCATTCAGTTTTCGAATCACCCAACGCCTTGATACTTCTCTGCTCCTTTCTGTTTATTCAGCTGCATTTCTCCACTTCTACAAGGCTCGGCTCTGTTTTGCTCTCCAATCTCTTTCCCTAATGATTATTATCTTATGTATTTTTCTTTTGCTTATGATTTTTAGTATGTTTTTCATTGGGCGATGTAACTTTAAACGATGTCTCTTTTGAGAGTGATAGGGGGAAAAAAAAGGAAATAAAATCATATATTAAAAAAGAAAAGAATTTATTTCCATAAATAACCGATAAAATTTAACTTATTCATTTGAGTTTTCAAATCATTTATAGATCAACAAATCGTATTATATATTATCGACGATATTATAATTGAGTTATGTACATGGTTAGGAGTCGATTTAAGTAAATTCCAAATCCTAAATCAATAATCTTTGATCGAGTGGTTAAATGTGTAATACTATAATTCATAAGAGAAAATTAGATTCATCTTTTTATATGGATTTCCAATCATAATTGATCAATTAATATGGATGTCAGTCATGTCACGGCAAGAATATCCAACTCTTCAACATTATTTAGGGTTTTAGAGTAAAAAATCAAGTCCAAAATACTCCAATTATAAATAAAACTAAGCATGATTCATAAATCTTTTTGAACAAGGAGACAGTTGAGACATTGTGCCTTTCAAAACTATTGGGACCAAAGCGTCAACTATTCGAAGCAAGTGTGACCAGCTCGTGTTCCCATGCTCACTGCACCAGTCCACTAAACCTAGGGCCGGCCCTGAACTAAATCTGCTAAAGCAATAGTTTTAGACGCCAAATTTAGTATAAATATTAAGGGCAGCAAATTTTAATCAAATTCCTTCATAGTTATGTAAATATTTCTTTTTGTTGGTCCATCATTCTGTTGTCAAATAACCCAAGTTCGATGCTCCCTCATATATTTGTTATGTAAATATTTCTTTTTGCTTCAGGCGTCAGATACAGATACAATTGGGCCGGCCCTGACTAAACCATTCGAATATATCGAGTCTCATTTTCATCAATTTATTTATAATCCAAACATTCCACCATTTCTTTTTTAAAACCATTCCACCATTTCTTACGATATATTTTATGATATAAACT
This sequence comes from Eutrema salsugineum, assembly GCF_000478725.1. NCBI lineage: Eukaryota > Viridiplantae > Streptophyta > Magnoliopsida > Brassicales > Brassicaceae > Eutrema > Eutrema salsugineum. The sequence continues at coordinate 1,404,665 of NW_006256828.1, read as the reverse complement.
AAAATTAGGTTTATTAAATAATTTTTCTTCTTGAAACCTGTAATAAAACGATGAATAAAACCTGTAATAAAACCTGTAATCTATTAAGCTAATTACAATAGTCAATAAAACTGAACTCGATTGTATATTAATATTTTGCATCACCAAATAACCAAATCCTATAAAAAAAACGATGAATAAATGTTCTTTTTCCTAATTTCACCTAAACACATCATATATTGACACATAAATATTTTTTTTAAAATACAAATAAACGGGATTCATTTCAAACAAAGTTGAACCCAACGCCAATAGATCTTCAGAAGATGAACAAAATTCTGAAAAGCAAATGAAAACTTAAAATAGAAAAATATTTTATATAAAAATATTTAGCCAAATGAATGTTTAGTATCACATATTCTTTTTTTGAAAAAAATACAAAAATCAATATCCCATGGGCCATGGCCATGACAAATGGAATGCCCTATTTGTATTGCAACTTGAAGATTCCTCCGCCACTTATTTTTCAAATCAAGACATGTTATGTGAGCCACTCTTTCTATCATCTCAAGATTTATATGTAACCATTTAAGTCCATTTATCATTTTCACAAATCTAAAGCATACCCAAATCTATATATTTAGGAGAACCCACTCCAAGCGTCACCACAACCGCACAAATCTCGATATTTTTTTAGAATTACTATTTTTATATATGCTGAACTTGAGAGAAACAATTGAAATTTATTTTATTTTTCACTCAGGAACATTTCCAGAATCTGAGCGCCCTCTCTCTCTCTTCTAAGCCATGGAAAAAACAATCGAAAACGAAGTTATTCATTAAGCTTCCTCTGTTTTTTCATCAAGTTAAATTGTTCTCCCAAGAAACCCGTTAAAACGACTCGAATCAATGGATAAAAACGGCATCGTGTTGATGCAAAGGTACGAATTAGGACGTCTTCTAGGTCAAGGTACATTCGCTAAAGTGTACCACGCACGTAACCTAAAATCTGGAGAAAGCGTAGCGATCAAGGTAATCGACAAGCAGAAAGTCACGAAAGGCGGATTAATCGATCAAATCAAACGAGAAATCTCAGTGATGCGTCTTGTTCGTCACCCAAACGTCGTCTTCCTCCACGAAGTCATGGCGAGCAAAACAAAGATATATTTCGTGATGGTGTATGTAAAAGGCGGTGAGCTTTTCGACAAAGTCTCTAAAGGAAAACTTAAAGAAGATATTGCTCGAAAATATTTTCAACAATTGATTGGAGCAATCGATTATTGCCATAGCCGCGGAGTTTACCACCGCGATCTCAAACCGGAGAATCTGCTTCTAGACGAAAACGGCGATTTGAAAATATCTGATTTTGGGCTCAGCGCGTTGAGAGAGTCGACGAAACAAGATGGCTTGCTTCACACGACATGTGGAACACCTGCTTACGTGGCGCCTGAAGTGATATGCAAGAAAGGTTATGATGGAGCTCAAGCTGATGTTTGGTCTTGTGGAGTTGTGTTGTACGTGCTGTTGGCTGGATTTCTTCCGTTTCACGAGCAGAATCTTGTGGAAATGTATCGAAAGATCACGAAAGGCGAATTCAGATGTCCGAATTGGTTTCCTCCTGAGGTCAAGAAGCTGTTATCTCGGATTCTTGATCCTAACCCTAATTCAAGAATCAAGATTGACAAAATCATGGAGAATTCTTGGTTTCAAAAGGGTTTCAAAAAGATCGAAACTCCTAAATCTCCTGATAGTCATCAGATCGAATCGCTAATCAGCGATGTGCACGCAGCCTTTGCTGTGAAACCGATGTGTTACAATGCATTTGATCTAATCTCCTCGCTGTCTCAAGGGTTTGATCTCTCGGGATTGTTTGAGAAAGAAGAGAGGTCAGAATCGATGTTTACATCGAAGAAGGAAGCGAAAGAGATAGTGTCGAAATTCGAAGAGATAGCTATGAGTAGTGAGAGATTCGATTTGAAGAAGAGCAATGTAGGAGTGAAGATGGAAGATAGAAGAGAAGGAAGAAAAGGTCAACTTGCCATTGATGTTGAGATATTTGAAGTGACAAAGAGTTTTCATATGGTTGAGTTTAAGAAAAGTGGAGGTGATACAATGGAGTATAAACAGTTTTGCGATCTTGAGCTTAAGCCATCTTTGAAAGATATTGTTTGGAAGTGGCAATGAAACAACAACAACAACAATGAGAAACACTGTGTAATGTGATCAAATCTGTTTTTTCCTAATCATTTTTTTCCCTTTAATATAATTTCCTTTGTTTAATCTCTGTGTAAAATCTGAGATTTATGATATTGGATTGGCTGCAATATATCATCACATATCTAGATTTTTTTTTTGGTTCAATACTTACAAAAATACGAACCTGGTTATTGGGACTGCGTCAAAAGACATGTTGAGTAAAATGCATTTACACATTTGATCTCTACTTCGAAATTGCATCACTAATACCGATTCTAACCTCCCACACCAAAATATAAAAGATCAAACGCGAAAATAACAAACTTGTTTATTTCAATCTGTGTTTTTCCCTTTCTATACATCAGAGATTCATATCTCACCAGTCCTCTTTTAGCTCTAAAGCCTAATTTACACCATGCAAAGAACAAGAACATCACAATTGGTTAAAAACTCATGATTCACAGATCTAAAAAAAAGTCACCAAAACCTAAACCAATAAAGCAGCTTCACAAATCCAAGAAAACCATTTCTTTCATCTTCCTAATCAGTATCAGAAAGCAGATAAGTAGGCAAAGAACGAGACGACGCACAAACTGATTCTCCATTATCAGCACTCAAGCTCAGCAATCTCGGTTTCAGTTCCTTATTACAAAACTCATCATACTCCATTTTATCACCTCCTTTCTTCTTCACTTCAACAACAACCAAAGCTGGAGTCAACTCAAATATCTCAGCAGCAATTCTCAATGGACCTTTCACACTTCCTTCTCTCGAACCTTCAAGACTCACTTTACAATCCTTCTTCCGCACGGTAAAGCTCACAACTTTCGCAATCTCCTCAAGTTTCGATATGATCTTGTTAACCGGAGCTCCAGAGACAAACCTAGAGCCTTCACCATCATCATCATCAAACAAACCGGATAAATCAAAACCGGGAGAGAACGAAATGAGATCAAACGCATTCAAACTCGCCGGTCTAGGCATCGTCATTGCTCTCCTCCTACCATCAAAAGACTCGAATTCCGGTTCAGAAAACGTAGAAGACCCTTCAGAAACCGATTCGACGGATTCGATTTCATCATCGACGTCACAGAGCTTATGATCATCTTCAACATAGAACTTGATGCTCTTAAACCCTTTTTTGAACCAACCAGTCTCCATAATCTCCGGCATTGTGAACCGTCTCTCCGGTTTAGTCTCCAGCATTCGAATCAATAACCGGTTAATCTCAACCGGAAACCATCTCGGACACCTGAAATCTCCTCTGTAAATCTTCTTATACATGGCCATAACATTCCGATCATGGAAAGGAAGAAACCCAGCCATTAACACGAAGAGGATCACTCCACAAGACCAGATATCGACTTTAGCTCCGTCGTAGCCTTTCCGAGCAAGAACCTCCGGTGCCACGTAAGCAGGCGTGCCACAGAAAGTGTGGAAAAGCCCGTCTTGTCGTATCTGATCGGAGACGGCGCTTAAACCGAAATCGGAGACTTTTAGGTTTCCGTTTTCGTCTAAAAGAAGATTCTCCGGCTTCAGATCTCGGTGGTAAACGCCGCGGAAATGGCAGAACGAGACGGCGGATATCAATTGCTGGAAATATTTCCGGGCGATTTCTTCTTTTAATCTCCCTTTCGCGACTTTGTTGAATAGCTCTCCTCCTTTCACGTATTCCATCACGAAGTAGATCTTCGATTTCGTCGCCATGACTTCGAAGAGCTGCACGATGTTCGGGTGGCGAACGCGGCGGAGGATTGAGATCTCGCGTTTGATGTGCGCGATTAAACCGCTTTTGAGGACTTTCTCTTTGTCGATCACTTTGATCGCGACGCTTTCTCCTGACGTCGCGTTTCGCGCGAGGTAGACCTTGGCGAAGGTTCCATGGCCGAGAAGCCGACCCATTTCGTATTTCCCGAGGATTAGAGCTTGTGTGTTGCTCTTATCCTTCTTCTTCATCGATTTCACTTTTCTCAGCAAATCCGCCATTGAAAAGGAGAGGTTTTTTTATCTTTCCCCCTCGTGAAATGGTGACGAAATTTCGAATTTTGAGTTCAGGGTCGTCTTCGTTGGAGTTCGAATTTCGAAAAATTCACATGGATTTTGGTGATTATCGAGAGGTTGTAGACGAAGACGACGATCTTCTCTCTCTCTCTCTTCTCTTCTTCTTCTCCTTCTCTCTGTCTCTGTTCTGTTTTTAGGGTTTTTTCCAGAAATAGGATTCTACTTTTTGTATATTTGGAATTTGTTTCCCGAATTGCTATACAAATTAATTTCACTTCTCAGGGTCATTACACCGACACATATATAGCCAGTATCTCAATTAGTTTTATATTTTTTAAAAATTGCCATATACGGATATACCATACTAATCCGTTCGTTGACTATCGAAAAATAAATGCAGTTTTTATGTATCATATTTACATTTCCTAACATACAAGTTATCGTAGATCGTCAATTTTGTTTATAAAAATTTGATTGACAACACATTTTAATATCTGTAAAAATATCGAAACATAAGAATTATTTCAACAAAATATGTCAATGATATCTTAATAGAGAAATGATAATGAAGGTTTCTCTAAAAATGAGAAGTGATAAATCCGGAAATATCTAGAAAATCAATTAAATGGGGAATACATACGTTAAAATTAGATGCATTGCAACTATACAACTGACCATTTCCCAAAAGAATTTTAAAAAGGAGTAAAAAACGAAAATGTTCATCACAACTCGGTTTGTAACAATAACAAAATGGCGTTATAGAATATTCAATTATAAAAACAATATTTTTTTGTAGAAAATTAGACATCGTATATGTCATTATCATTGTAATGGTCTCAAGTTTCTCTCTACTACGTGTTAGTTTTGCTTACATACTTTATCAAAACAAATCAACAGCTGTAGAATAAATTTAGCCAGTACTCATTAGATGCCAGATAAATAGATAATGTATGGTGTTCTGACAAAAAAAATGTCTTTAAATGTATTGTGTAAAACTGACGATAATTTTCTATTAATAAATCACTAAGTTAATTTTAAGATAATCATGAAGTTATAAGGATATACGGATATACACCATACGACAAGAAATGGATAATACTTAGTCCTATATTTTATTCTACATGACTAATCCAAATTCCAAAATTTAAGTCGTTTAAAAAAAATTCAGAAAACCCAACATTGTTTTATATTAACTGTATTTTTTGTCATTGAAGAAAAACCACAATGTAAGTCAAGTGTATGAGATTTTTAAGGAAAGTCGGTGAGGTTGTAAGTCAACGTAATATAATAGTCGGTCAAGATTTAAATATAAGCAAAGTGGACAAATTAATGTTTTTGATAGATTACCCAACCCAACTAATAAGATTTATTAGCATTATCGATAGTGCTAAACATATATAAATCAAAGGTTCATTTGGACCGTACACTTATGATAATAACGTGTACGTATCAGGCCATATTGGTGGTTGGTGAATTAGAGAACCTCATCAATGATATTCACATGAATTTTTTTGAATAGGTGTCTCAAATATTAAAGAAATTCATCCGAAATTTTTTTCATTCGAATTTTGTTTTACAGGTTTAATTCACGTGGATTATAGCAATTACTCACAATTTTTTTTTCCTACACAGCTTTCTGCATGTAAAGTTGTAACTTTTCTCTATTGAGATTTTAAGAAATTTTTGTAATAAAATGAATAAATCATTTAAACTTTTCATTTTCGAGATTAGAGCATTGACCTAAAAATCCGCTCAAATCATTAACCACTCAATTGGGCTGGTCATTTTCTTGTTAGTAGTTCCAAAAGTCCAAAATGAATGAATCGGGCCTATAAAGTGTTCTGATCTAAAACATTTTGTCTACTACAAGCCTCTATTACAATCCTGTGTATTTTTTTTTAATGAAGTATTTTCCTGAAAAATATTGATAAACCGATCCGATGGAGCATAAACGATGGTCTGTACGGCTCTACCCTCTATATATTCTTCACCTACATTCAGGTTCAACTCTTGGTTCTCCCAAGTAGAGAGACGAAAAGCCAATGAGCCACTAAAAAAAATTTATATGGACAAAAACTTAATTTGATATCAGAAACTTCTTTGTAAGTTTAGTACAAAATAATTGCATTATTTTTTACCTTATTGAGGATTGTGAATCGAGATAGTATAGAGATTGCATAAATTTAAATCTAAACTTTAATCGTCTACAATTCATTCACATTACTATTGGTTTTTATTATGTAATAAACTCTAGTCAAAGCTCCAGTCAATTTAGTTGTAGTATTACCTAAGAATAATCCAGTTCCATTAAAAATAGAACAAGGTCGCATAACACATATAAGCACATGGACCTACCATGTTGGTGTTGGAGGGTGAGAGTAGTTAAATTAAGGGATAAATTATTAAAGAAAGAATGTGGATTAACTTTTAGGTTGGGTTGCTCAAGGAGAATGTGAATAAGTTAGATACTTTGTGGAATATTAGTTGTCATTCTATGGATCTTTTTGTCTTGGGATTTAGTTGATTTGTTTGGAATTTCTAGATATCATTCTCTTTTAATATCTATTCACTAATTTAGTTGTTGATTCAAGGTTATTTTAATATAAATCATATCATATCCTGCCAGATTATTTAATACTTTTTCGGTAATGAAATGTTCTTAGACGTATATATTATACTGTGATGCTCGACTTATTATGAAGAAGAGACATTTTCGGCAAATGCAATACTTTACTAATCGAAAACAAAATACTTTCACAATACAATAATACTATTAAAATAAACATTGGGGTTAATTAACTACAACAAAAAATATGAACTTCTTCATTGTATAGTTGATAACACCAGGATAATTACAATGAATAGGAAGGAAAAAACACACCCAGGTATTACAATGGAGTATGGTTCTTTAGACAGCATGCAAATTTGTTATATAATCTGAAAAATCCTAAAAGTCTTTGATTAATTGTATCAAGAAGTTGTAGCTTTGAAAAATCCTAAAATATTATAAACGGTTTAATCAATAAGTAGTAATTTAATGATGGAGTGAATACTTTTTTGTAGGCGTAGCATAGTGTAGTAATTCTTCCATACACAGATTTTTATTGTCTTTTTCAATAGTTATAAATGTTAAATGACAGAAAAAAAACCCGAAAATTGTTATAAGTGTTTGCATAGATTCTTAGTTGTGGGGAAAATAACTAAACACTAAATAAAAAGTAAAATATTAATAGAAATGTTATCACATAATCCTTGGCAACTGGGAAACGATAGTATAATATACACGAACTTACTCCACTATCACATTTAACTATATATAGTCTTTGCTCCGGCGGACATTTTTCCTTAAAGTCATAAAGAGAATCTGTTAAATCTTGAGATTTTGAAAATAGTAACACTAATATTATATTCACATAATTCAATGCAACTTTAATTTGGGTGGTTTCTCATATGGGAATGTTTTGGACAGCGACATATACTACACAATTATCAATATAATCAAAACTTTATGTAGTTAATTTAGTGAAACAGTTAGCCCTAAGTTAAATATATATAGATTTTGATGCTTCAATAACCGAAAAACTAGGTGAAAGTGAAACACACTTGTTATTCAAAAAGGTACACAGTTACTTGGTTTTATTTTTGACGTCAACTTACACCATTACATTATTTACTTTCAACCAAACCTATCAACAAATAACCGATAGTAATAAATATAAGGCATTTATTACAAGCCGATCAGAAGATACACAAGTACTAGTAAATTCTCGAAACACGTTTTTTAGTAGTAATTAAAAGAATTGTAAAATTACACCTAGGATACAACATAATGAATTTGTTAAAGTTAGGGTCCCCGTTTCTATTTCTCAGCATCTGCATCAACTACCACACAAAATCATGGCACCAACCATACCCCTTTGCTTACCTCACTTGAGTTTTAAACTCATAAAACAACATCAGCATAATGTTTTAGACTTTTTTTTTATTGTATAATGTTACAAGTTACAGCTTACATGTACGCGATTTTCACATATACTAATTAAAACATAGATTGTTTATGGGTATTGTGAATATTGCCTTTTATTTTACATGGAATCAGACTAAGAATATGGATTTAGCTACGAAAATACAGATATCAGTTGTTGATATACTTTTCTTGTGCTATAAACTTATTAACAGTAAACTATAGAAGATGTAATTTTTTATCTCAACTGTTTGATATGTTATATATTTCGTGTTTTTTTCTTCGACGTGATTGAATTCTTAACACGCTTCTTTTATAAAATGACAAACCAGTAGTCTATTTCAAATCGAATTACACGGTAGAATCAGGAAACTATTCAATTCCAATCAACATAAACTCTAATAAAACGTCAAGGCACACCAAGTCATTTTCGAAGTTCAAACTAATTCAATTAGTAGTGACTTTATAAGATTATATTTTTGAAGTATACAAATGTGTCCGTGATTGAAAAGAAGAAGAGAGAGAGAAAACAAAAGAAAACAAAAGGAATTCCATTATTTCTCTTTTGATTTATCGGATACCAATCATGTACTTATCATCATTATCTTTACGAGGTACTTTTTTTTTTGCCTCTCTGATCTTTTTAAAAAGTGAAAGTAAAAACTAAAGAATCCTAATGACCGATTAACAGTATTTTAGAGAATTGCCCTATTCTAAATCACTAAAATTAATTGATTCACTAATTTTGTTCTATATAATTTGAAGTTATACATATATATATTGTTGATTAAAATAGTTTCAATTTACCACAAGGTAAAATGATTGATTCAAATAATTAAAAAAATATTTCATATATAAACATTAGTCGTTCGCTTTTACGAAAGAAAAAGCTAGACAAAAGAACATTATAAAGATAATGATGGTAACCAAACACATAATTACGGAATCCTGAAATTGAAAAGAAAAATAATTTGATTAGATCTTCCTTTTACCTAGAGAGATAAAAAGAATTTTAAAAATCTAATTTACTTAATTCAAATACTTTACCTAAGTTGCATATTATAGTGATCATAATACCAGAAAACCGAATTACATTATTTTATATTTACAAAATTAGCCTCAGTTCCTTAAAAACATGTCACTGATAAATTATAAAAAAAAAAAGACTACAACATTAATCAAATCCGAAAAATTATAATTGAGCTAGTTTATAAATAAAAAATAAAAAATTGACTTTCATTTTTTCCGTCATAGTCCACGTCATCGTTGGCTTTTTATCAACCGTATGTATCTTCCTCTCTCTCTCTCTTCTGATAAACCTCACCAGCTCCTTTCAGTATACAAGAACTAGTAACTTTCTCTCTCTCTCTCTCTCTCTCTCTCTCTCTCTCTCTCTCTCTCTCTCTCTCTCTCTCTCTATCTCTCTCTCTCTCTCTCTCTCTCTCTCTCTCTCTCTCCACCATTTTTATCTTCTATGGAAGAACAATCAACAACAGCAAAATAGAAATCTGAAAAAGTATGTTTCTTAAGTTGCTTCTTCTGTTATCTTTGGTCTCTTTCTCACACTCTTCCACAGTTTCTTGTCCTAACGGCACAGACTACCGTCAATTAACCAGAGTTTTCCGTTACATCTCCGGTTTCAACTCCTCCTTGTTCTCTAACTGCTCCGACGTCGTCACTCACATCGTTCTTCCGTCAAGAAACTTAAACGGCACCGTGTCGTGGAATCCGTTACGGAATCTCACGCGCTTACGTGTCCTCGATCTCTCCAACAATTCTCTCGACGGTTCAATCCCATCTTGGCTCTGGTCTAAACCCGGTCTTGTCTCCGTTAATCTCTCCCGGAACCGGTTCGGTGGTTCTATACGAGTTATCCCGATTAATGGCTCGGTTTTGCCATCCGTTAAGGAGCTTAATCTCTCGTTTAATCGGTTCACCAACGCGGTGAACTTAACCGGGTTCGTTAACCTCACAGCTCTCGATCTATCTCATAACAATCTCGGTGTTTTGCCTCTTGGATTAGGCTCTCTCTCCGGTTTACAACACCTCGATATCTCGAGATGTAAAATCAATGGCAGCGTTAAACCGATTTGCGGTTTAAAGTCGTTGAGCTACTTGGATTTATCGGAAAACTCGATGAACGGTTCGTTCCCGGTTGATTTTCCGAATCTCAACCATCTCCGGTTCTTGAATATATCTGCAAACCGGTTTTCCGGTTCGGTCGGATTTGACAAATACCGAAAATTTGGCAAATCGGCGTTTTCTCACGGCGGCCATTTCGTATTCAACGACTCGAAAATCCCTACCCGCCACCATTTCCACACTCTCCTTCACCGGAATCCGCCGCCACGTCATCAAATCGTGAAATCGCATCGTTTTAAGCACACTCCATTGGTGATTGGCTTGTCGTCTTCGTTAGGAGCTTTGATTATTCTAATCTTCGCCGTCGTCGTAATTTTAATCCGTCGTAGATTAAAATCGGCGAGGATGAAATCGAGATGGGCGATTTCGAGTCCTGCGCCGTTGGATTTCAAGATGGAGAAATCTGGGCCGTTCGCTTTCGAGACGGAGTCGGGTTCGTCGTGGGTGGCGGATATAAAAGAGCCAACGGCGGCTCCGGTTGTGATGGCATCTAAGCCGTTGATGAATCTAACGTTTAAGGATCTGATTGTTGCCACGTCACATTTCGGGACGGAGTCCGTTATATCTGACGGCACGTGTGGTCCACTTTACCGTGCCGTTCTTCCCGGGGACCTCCACGTGGCAATCAAAGTGCTAGAGAGGATCAGAGACGTTGATCAAAACGACGCCGTTGCGGCGTTTGATGCTCTAACTCGGCTTAAACATCCAAACCTTTTGACTCTCTCCGGTTACTGCATCGCAGGTACTAATTAATTCTTCCCCCTTTTATAGTTTCTTTTTAATTATTACCTAAAGTTTTGAAAACGATTTGAACCCCTCAAAATGAGAAAGAAGGGAAAAACTTCTTAATCTACTAATTGTTTATGCTTGCTTCGACCAAGTAACAAATTTAGTAAATAAATTTACTATATTGTATACATGATACATAACTTTGGATAGTGTGTATGTAACAAAGTATTTTCCTTTTTGACCAAGTTACTAAACAAAGTATTAACGCTAAAAAACCTGACAACAATTTTTTGCCTACTAAAATTTTTGGTTGAACATATATTTCACGCACAAAATTAGTAACATCGCTGACTTCTGTTTTCCGAAAACAACATATAAACAATTAATCATCTAAGTTAATTGATGGAGTAAGCTAAATTTAGAATCAAAATATTAAGAGTCAAAATCAACACTAGGGTTTGACTAATTATTCTACAATATTTTTCTGTTGCTGGGGGTTGAAATTTAAAACAAACAAAACATCGAGGCGTAGACGTCATTTAATGAATTTTTGTCTCTACTTTCACGGGTTTTTGGAAAAAAACATTAATGAGGAGGCATTAAATGCTGAACGGTGTCGTATTCTTTAGGAGTATGCACTGTACAAACGAAGAAAAGTCAGTCGTGTGATGATACGTCACGTAAAAAAAATCTAATATTTTTGTGCCATGATTACAGATTTTATGAATTTTCGTGACCTTAACGTAAAAATGTATAATTATGCCAAAAAGTTTCTCAGAGAAATAAAGTGTGTGTGATAGATTTCTTATGACAGTTTTAGGGTTTTATCATTTGATGTTTATATGAGTGGACTGCGACGACTTTTTAAAAATTTGCAGACAAGTCACATCCTTTGCTTTGGGACAAGTAGAGATTATAGCTTGTCCGAAGTGTTTATATTTATTTCTGTTGTTATTTACCATTTTCACTATAGATGTTTTGCAATCTAAGATTACTTTTAATCATTTATTAGTTATGTTGTTGGGATCAAATTAATATTTTATTAGTTAAAGTGTTAAATTTAGGTTTAAAATCATTTCACATTTTTTGACGCTTCTTTTTTTTATCACATCTACTATCAGCTGAGTGTTGTCCCTTTTTAAAAAAAAAATTGGTAAAAAAAATCGACTTTTTCTATACAAATTTCCTATAAATTACATAGAGTTACGGCTTAGTTTTCAACAGAATAACAAAATAATACTGTTGAGTCAAAAAAAAAAAATAGAATAACAGAATTATGTGATTTGTTGTTTGTAGGAAAAGAGAAGCTTATATTATATGAATATATGGCAAACGGAGATCTTCACCGATGGCTTCACGAGCTCCCGGCGGGAGAAACCAACGTGGAAGATTGGAGCGCCGATACATGGGAGAGTCACGTCGGAGATTCATCACCGGAAAAAACAAACTGGATAATACGTCACCGTATCGCGATTGGAGTAGCACGTGGTTTAGCCTATCTACATCATGTTGGAACCACTCATGGTCACTTAGTCGCTACCAACATCCTCTTAACCGAAACCCTAGAGCCGAGAATCTCCGATTTCGGTATAAACAATATCTCGACAACCGGGGACGATACTAATAACCACAATGTAGAATTCGATGTGTATTGTTTTGGGGTGATTTTGTTTGAGCTATTAACCGGGAAGCAAGGGAAAGAGGAGAATGTGAAATCGGTTCGACGTTTGGTTAAGGAGAGGAGAGGAGAGGAAGCTCTTGATTCGAGATTGCGGTTTGGAGAATCGGTTAATGAGATGGTCGAGAGTCTTAGGGTTGGATATTTTTGTACGGCCGAGACGCCGGGAAAACGACCAACAATGCAACAAGTGTTGGGTCTTCTTAAAGACATTCGTACGGTTTCGCGTTGAGTTTAGGAAAAACAAAGGTGTGTATTATTAGATTCGGCTGTTGTTATGGACTTGTGACGTGTGAGATAAATGCTTTTTTTTTTTCTCTCAAGGTACTATGTATTTTTGTTTGAAATTATAGGAAAAACAACATTAAAAACGACATTTTCTGTTAGTTAATGTGAGTGTTATGTATAAAAAGATTATTAAACAGTTTTCATATACAAACTTACACAAAGAGTTTTAAAATGTTTTCGTTAGAGCTAAAGTTATACAAATTGTAGAGACAAAAGTACTGTTTTTAGTCATGAAACATAAAATTTTGATATTAATATTTAAAATATGGTCCTAATTACCAAATGCAATTAATCTTTGTATTTTAGCCAAAATCATTGATTTTTTTTTTCTTACGAATTATCTTCTAAGACTTCTCGTATTTGGTTGAAAAATTAGGAATATATTAGTGTAAGGTTTTTCTTTTGTGTACAAAATTATAACCATAGTTCTCTATCGAGATATATATTGAAAATTATCTACCAAATCCATGGAAAAATCGTAAGAAATTAATCCAAATATCTTAATTTGTATTCATCAATAACTAAATTTCACAAAAACATATAAATGGAGATTCACGTTTGTCCAAACATTCTACTCATTCATATTTTGCGGTCTTGAGCCGTACTATCCACGTGATAGAATAATAATGTTAGATGAGGGAGACAAAACAAAGTGGGTGAGGTGCGAATGTATTCGCAAGATAATGCTAATGAGAAGCTGTTGAGCTTATTTGTTTTTTTGTTTGTTTTTTCTATTTCCAACGATGTATACCGTAATTTTTAAGTCCAAAGATTAAAGCCCGATAAATTAAAACTTGCTTGACTATATGAAATTTATATGACTCTAGGCGAAAGACTCTTGGCTGCCTTCATTTTGTTTTATATGTTCCATAATTTTCCTTGTTTTGTTATGAATTCCACTTTATTCCGCTTTCAAACTTTTTTATTTTGGTATATATTAATCATTTTTGTTTTTATCAAATTCGATGTGGATGGTTTTCTCATCATTCACCAAAAGAGAGACACCAAAGTACTTAAGCCTCAGCACTTTCGTCACGTCTATTTCTTCACATCCTTTCATTCTCTTCTTGAATTTCCTTTTCACCATTTTTTTGTAAGAACAGAGATATAGAAACAGAGAAATAGTTTGCTGAATTGTATTTTTATTTCACATAACGATTCAATACATCAGCTGGTCCTTATAAGGACTTTCAAAAACAAACTTCCGAAACTTAAGCTACTAAAGTTATGCTACGACTACTTCAGAGTTGTTCCTACAAACCAGGACAACTCTTGACTTATTCATTTGAGCTAAGCTAATTCAAACATAACGGCTAACTTGATGCTTCATTTTTTGAGTTGGTTAAAATTTTCACTTTTTATTTTTGCTTTTTGATACTCCATTTATAGATAAAACATTTTATTTGATTCTCCTCACTTTTGTCTGATTTTACCTTAACATTCCAAACACGTTAATATCTGTTGTAATTTACATCAGGCATTTGGAATGATTGTCAACTTGCACACTATATATTTCTATATTCTACTGTATATAAATATTATCTTATATATAAAAGATGATTAACTTTCTCCATATGAGTGACATCTCAGCATTTTAAAGTTAATATAGAGATGACATGTGTCAATTTTTAATTTAAAGTTACAATTTTTTAAAAAAATTAATTAATAAATTTTAATATTAAGTTTTAACCACTCAAAGAAAACAAAAAGTTTGTTTTTTATTAATTGATTCTTAATTAACATTTATGTCAATATTAAACAAGAATTTATGTTATAATTAATTAAAAATATTGATAATTTTTTGTATAAAACTTTTGATTTGTTAATAATATGTCAATTTTTAATTTAAAGTTACAATTTTTTTAAAAAATTAATTAATAAATTTTAATATTAAGTTTTAACCACTCAAAGAAAACGAAAAGTTTTTTTTTTATTAATTGATTCTTAATTAACATTTATGTCAATATTAAATAAGAATTTATGTTATAATTAATTAAAAATATTGATGATTTTTTTGTATAAAACTTTTGTTTTGTTAATAATATGAAAAGTTTTTTTATTAATAAATTCTCAAATAACATTTATGTAAATATTAAACAAGAATTTATGTTATAATTAATTAAAAATATTGATGGTTTTTTGGTATAAAACTTTTAATTATTAATAATATTATATTTAAAATTGATTGATTTATAATAATATAGCAATTGATGATTATATTTTTTTTAGAAAAATATAAAATATATAAATTGGAAATAGTTGAAAAAAAAACCCGCACGTTATGTGATGTTCAAATGATTGCAGATTTTACAAGAAAAATATATCTTCAAAGCATTTGATAATATGTTTTCCCCTTTGTGTTTTTTTGGGCAACATCATTTAAAAAAACAATTTTTACTATTTCTATTTAGGGCGATTTCTATCACACATTACATGTTATCAAATTTCTAAACATCATACAGTAAAAACTCTATAAATTAATAATGTTGGGACTTTGATATTTATTAATTTATAGAGTTATTAGTTTATAGATTTAAAAGAAAAAAATATTTTCTATTTTTTATCAATTTTGAAAGAGATTTTTGTAAAAAATTATAATTTTTAAATAATTATTTCTAATATTAAAGATGATTTCTAAGAAAATTTTAAGTTAAAATAAATAAAAACATCACTAAACTTATATTTTAATAAATTATTTTATTTATATGTTTATATCAAAATTTATTTATAGTAATTAATTTATGATATTAATGGGACCATATATTTACATAGAAATTTTGCTAAAATTATTATCTTATTATCTTATCGAATCGAGTTATATTTTGAACTGGTCCAACTCGGAACCATGAAAAATTATTAATTTATTGCATTTATTAATTTATCGAGTATTAATATATAGAGTTTCTACTGTATATGGATAAAATATTAGTGGTAATTGAAAACTAATTTGATAACTGGCATATGCAGCATTTTCAAAAGTAACATGAGCTTAAATTGGGCCTTCATAAACATAAACCCACATTAATGAGCCTTGTTGGGCTTCAAGTTTCGCCGATCTAGACCAGAAGCAGAAGAAGCATGAGTTGGTGAAGTTTCTGCAATTACTGTACTTAGTGTTCTAACCATATATTTTCTCTGTAATTTCTTTGTTCTTACCAAGTTTGTTTATGACTTTTCACATAAATTCACTGACGTTCTGATGATTCCCTATCTATGAAGAACTCAGTGAGATGTAAATCTCCATTTTGTGTTCCTCTTCTTCCAAATCAATTCTTATCAAATGGTTTGTTGTTTGTTGTTTTTTTTTTACATTTTCTTCCTAATCACACCTATCGCCCACAAAACAAAATATGTGTTAGACATGAGACAAGAATAATCATTGATCAGACAAGAGCAGTAAACAGATTACAACAAGATACTCAAAATCAAGCTACCTCCACAAGTCATCTTCTATTTTCTGAATTTTATTCCTCTGCCTTTACTTACAGTGTCGATTATAAAGCAAAGTCCAACTAAAACTCTTCTAATCTCTTCAACAGCTTCTGAAGCTACTCCTGCCACATTGCATCATTGTTCTCTACTTCTCTCCAACCTTTCTTGTTTGAACCACGCCTCACATAATAAAGCCTTTTCATGGCTTATCAATCAACCAAATCACAATAATCTGATTTTTCAACTGATAATTTCATTGCTTCTGCAAAAACTCCATTGCTTCTGCAATCTTGTTCTTGACAGATGAACCTGGCCTTTGTTTAAATCATTTCCCAAGAATTGGTAAGACCCAATCTCCATCTCTCTCTCCTTCCCAACTTTCATGAGAGCTCACTACAACATCTCTCTTCTCTTCATCAGTTTCATCTCCGGTTTGCAACAACTCTCTAGAATGACGGTTTCCCAACAACACAAGATCCAGCATTTTCCTCCGCACATTGTATATCGGATTTGGCTCGATCAAACAGCCTTTGATATAAGCCTCTCTAAGAAACAGAGTCTGCGTACTTCCTTTCGTCGACACATAGAAAATCCCGGGATGTTTCAAGACCACTTCCCTAACGTTGACTTCGATTCCAAGATCCTTTCGAAAATGAGCTAATCTCTCAACTTCGACCATTTTCTCAACAGTTAAGCTCAGAAGCTCGTGTATAACCGCAACAACTCGCTTCTCGAACCTCTCTAACCCTCTTGGAATCTGCTTTCTCTCGTAAGGCTTTACATAAGGAACTCTTTGCCAATTCCTCAACTCTTCTCTGAAACCTTTCTCAATCTTGAATCCTGTTGGAAGATTGATAGGAAACGCGTAATTCGTCTCGAACTCACTCAACCATTTCTCTCTATATTCAATCTCTCTCCACTCCTCAACTTTTGCCACACACAAACTCTCATCATCATCACCATCAACTAACTCCAAAGTCTCCAAATCAACTAACCTGAAATTTGATGTATACTTAGCCAAAACCGAGTCTCGAAAATCCTCAGGCAACCCAAGTTCTTTTCTAATCAACCTCAAAGCATGGACACGAAGAACACCGTTTCTAGACAACAGCAACAACTTCTTTACCCTTCTCACTGCATCCATCTCACACTCTCTAATCACATTCTCTTCCTCATCAATCAATTCCTTCAATTTCTCAGTGATCCTACAACACAGGTTTCTCCTATAAGGATGTGTAAAGACCTCAAAGGCATGAGGATACTTACCCACGAAAGCTCCGATGCTTACATTCAAACCAACGAGATTCTTCCATCGAGACATTAGCTGCAAAGACACGAAAGGACCACGCTTTTTGCAAGACATGAGCTTCGAGATTCCGAGGATGATGTTTAGCTTCCTCATCTGAGCAATGAGTTTGTCTAATCGATTGTCTCTTGTTCGATTCTCTAACCTGGTTTGCGCTGAATCTACAGGCTTTAACCATCTCCTCTGGTTGTAGAAGTAAAGGGGACAAAAAGATGATACCTTTTTCGGGTTTTGATGAGTTAAAGCTTCTCCTATGCTATTGCATCTCAAAGCTCTTAGAGAATTCATATTTTTTCTGTAAATTTAGGAAGAAGAAACACTTTATAAACAGAGAAAACCATTCACCGTTTCTCCGAAGCTGGTTCTGAAATTAGGAATTCTTTGTCAGCCAGACCAATTCGAAGCAGCAATTCCATAACTGGGTTTTGTTAACGCGACACGGAAAATAATTTCTTGGGATGAATTCGAGAGAACGCGGCGCGGAAAGAGGAAGAACCAGTTTGAAGAAGGGGTTTTTTTTTTTTTTTTTTTTATGGGGTTTGTTTTGGTAACCCTTTTCTGCTCAAAATTAAATAATAGAGTAATGAAAATGGTACTTTACATTCACAAAAAATGAAAATGCTACTTTCACAAAAAATTAAAATGCTTAATTTAGTTTTTTTTCAGACCAAAAAATAAAAATAATAATTTCTATAATAATTATTTTTCAATCAAATCATAAATATAATAAGAAGTTGTATCTCACTCCTTTCTTAGTTTCAACATTTTAAAATATAACTCATAATTTTTGTTAAAAAATTGAAAAAGAAAAAAAAATGAAAACTCTTTAGTTACAAAATTTTCAGTTGTTGTGTTCACATAGATAAAGTAATATGATCATAGTTATTTAGCTGATTCACCCAATTATTTCATGTAAATTGTTTGTTATTTTGTTTTTCTGTAGAAAAAGTGAAAAACCATATCTTTACAAATTTGTTTTACTAATTTTTTTTATTAATGTTTCTACTTACTAACTACTACTATACATCAATGCATAACAAATGGTTTCACATTCATTAAACTCTTCTTGCTTGTGCTTTAAACAAAGAAGTTCTCCATAAATGAGAATTACATTGATGCTTCATGCTTCACCATTGATTTTTCAAATCAGGTTCACGAGTGCGGTTGTACCACTGTTAAAGTACGTTCGATTACAGGGGATCTAATCTCACTCACTGTCGAAGTCAGAGAGTGTCAGACATTGAAATGAAAAGAGAAAAAAAAGTCTTTAAGAATAGAGACAAGGGAACACTCCATTGAGTATTTCGAGACTTTCCCGCTTCCATAAAACTAATCTTCGATTTTTTAATCTGTCTTCTTCCTTATTCCGAATCAACATATAAATCAAAAACCCACCGGACCACCTGATAAATTTAATGAAAATCTTTTTTATTGTAAGAATATGTAAATATAATGGTTTTAATGGCGTTATTGGTTTGTTTTACCCTAGACGAAGGGGCAAATGAATTGCGCGAAAACGATAACATTGGAAATACTCCTTTTTCCGATGGAGATTGTGATAAAGTTTATGTTTTTAGGGTTCTTGATTTGTTATTCTGTTCTTGATTCTGTTTCTGCAATGGATAGTCTCTTATCGCCCAAGGGTGTTAACTATGAAGGTGGAGAAAAAAGATTCGAAAAAATCTTTCTTTTATTTGTGAAAAAAGGGTTTTAATATGTCCAAATTTTGTTTCTTGTAGTTGCTGCGCTAATGTCAGTGAAGAACAAGATGAAAGATGAGACAGAGGTTTTGTCTGGTTGGGATATAAATTCTGTTGATCCTTGTACTTGGAACATGGTTGGTTGCTCCTCTGAAGGCTTCGTCGTTTCTCTGTAAGTATTCATCGCACACCACATATTCGACCAAAGTCTCTGAGAACGTTTAATTCTTCTTCTTCTTCTGCAATTTGAATTGTTTATTGAATATCTTATGCAGAGAGATGGCTAGTAAAGGATTATCAGGGACAATATCAACTAGTATTGGGGAACTATCTCATCTTCAAACACTGTGAGTAAAACAAATTTATGGTCAATCTTGGAAATCAAGAATGTGTTTTATGTTATTTAACTTGTTGTGCGTATAGGTTACTGCAGAATAATCAGTTAACCGGTCCAATACCTTCCGAGTTAGGCCAACTTTCTGAGCTTGAAACACTTGATCTCTCTGGGAACCGGTTTAGTGGAAAGATCCCAGCTTCTTTAGGGTTCCTAACTCACTTGAACTACTTGTGAGTTTGCTAGTTATGATTCTTGAGTTAGTGAATCTTGTCACTTGAGTTAGTTATTTATCTTACAAGTCCTTTTCTTAAGTTTTTCAGGCGGCTTAGTAGGAATCTATTATCCGGGCAAATCCCTCATCTCGTCGCTGGCCTCTCAGGTCTTTCTTTCTTGTATGTCTTGCTCTACCTTAACAGTACAGTTTATCAATTTACTATTTCGTATATCGTTTCTTAGACTGTTGTCTTATTTATGAAAAGGGATCTCTCTTTCAACAATCTAAGCGGACCAACTCCAAGTATATTAGCAAAAGACTACAGGTAGTATATGCGAGAAAATGCACTTTACAATGTATATGAAAGCCTCTCTCCTGACACTTCTTTTTCTTCTGTTGTAGGATTGTAGGAAATGCATTCCTTTGTGGTTCAGCTTCCCAAGAGCTTTGTTCAGATGCTACACCTGTGAGAAATGGTATGGTGTCTTTAAAAAACTAAGCTTTTATTTTATGTTGAACGTGAATAATTTCAACTTGTGTGGTTATTGATCTGCAGCGTCTGGTTTGTCTGAAAAGGACAATAGTAAACATCACAGCTTAGTGCTCTCTTTTGCATTTGGCATTGTTGTAGCCTTCATCGTCTCTCTAATGTTCCTCTTCTTGTGGGTGCTTTGGCGTCGATCACGTCTCTCAAGATCACATGGTACACATCTCCAAAAATCTAATCTTTTATGGTAAAGGTCAAGACTTTTCTAAAATCTGCTACTGTTTATTGTGTTTCTTAGTGCAGCAAGACTATGAATTTGAAATCGGGCATCTGAAAAGGTTCAGTTTCCGTGAAATACAAAACGCAACAAGCAATTTCAATCCAAAGAACATTCTTGGACAAGGAGGATTCGGGATGGTTTATAAAGGGTATCTCCCAAATGGAACCGTTGTGGCGGTTAAAAGATTGAAAGATCCAAATTATACAGGGGAAGTTCAGTTTCAAACCGAAGTCGAGATGATTGGCTTAGCTGTTCATCGTAATCTTCTTCGTCTATTTGGTTTCTGTATGACCCCGGAAGAGAGAATGCTTGTGTATCCATATATGCCTAATGGAAGTGTCGCTGATCGTCTGAGAGGTTTCCACTTATAACCATATCTCATTTCATAAGCTATAAAAGTCTTTTAAAAGATGACAATTTTTGTATGGGTTTTGTTCAGATAGTTATGGAGAAAAGCCGTCTCTAGATTGGAATCGAAGGATATGCATTGCGCTTGGTGCAGCTCGAGGGCTTGTTTACTTGCACGAGCAATGTAATCCAAAGATTATTCACAGAGACGTCAAAGCTGCAAATATTCTACTTGATGAGAGCTTTGAAGCAATTGTTGGCGATTTTGGTCTCGCAAAGCTTTTAGACCAGAGAGATTCACATGTCACAACCGCGGTTCGAGGAACTATTGGACACATTGCTCCTGAGTACCTTTCCACTGGACAATCTTCCGAGAAAACCGATGTTTTTGGATTCGGGGTATTGATTCTTGAACTCATAACGGGTCATAAGATGATTGATCCAGCCAATGGTCAGATTCGAAAAGGAATGATATTGAGTTGGGTAAGCCAAAAGATTGAATCTTTTCTGTTTTCCATCTTTTGAATTGCATAAAGCAAGAAACTTTTTTGGATTTTGATTGATCCCATTAGAAAGGACAAAACTTGAATAAAAAACATTGGTTTTCTTGGATCAGGTAAGGACGTTGAAAGCAGAGAAAAGATTTGCGGAGATGGTGGACAGAGATTTGAAGGGACAGTTTGATGATTTGGTATTGGAGGAAGCTGTGGAGTTGGCTCTGCTTTGTACGCAGCCACATCCGAATCTAAGACCGAAGATGTCTGAAGTCTTGAAGATTCTTGAAGGTTTAGTGGAACAGTCTGGTTATGAGCAGACACAAAGTGGGTATGAAGCTAGAGCTCCGAGTGTTTCTAGGAATTACAGTAAAGGTCATGAGGAGAATTCGTTTATAATTGAAGCCATTGAGCTCTCTGGACCACGATGAGACTTGAAAACTAACTATATCAAAGTGTGATTGGTTGGGTTTTCTAGTTTTCTTGTCATTGTTAATTTCTGTTTTTGGTCACTCTTTCCATTCTTTTGTTCCAAGAATAAAAAATGATGATTTGGGGAGTAATCGATATTTCATTATTTTGCTCTAAATGGTAATGGTAGAAAGTAGATAAGTAGAACTTAATGGACTAAGATGGGATAATTGATGATGTGTTTTGGACTTTAAACCCATGGATTAGCCAGAAAAAATGCCCTCTCTGTTATAATACTCTAGATTAGGATCTGGATGATTATCCAGACATATAGGAAAACACATTACAAATGTTGATATTAACATTTAGATTTTTGTTAGAAACTCAAAAGACCATGTTTTGAATCCGTATGATACGTAGAGAGAAAACGGCTAATTAGTACCTGAACTGCAAGTTCTGGTACCGTTTAGTACCCGAGAAATTTTGGTGTGCGAAATAATACTTCAACTCGTACATATTGGCAAATCGGTACCTGCACTTGTCTTTTTTGGCCGATCATTACTTTGACCTTGTTTCCGTTAGTCAACCCCGTCTATTTTTAAACGGGATGTGTCGAGTGCCACTGTGGCATCCACGTCACTATACCGTTTGGGCAAATGAAAAAACGTCGCCTTGTAGGAATTATCGAGAATTAAAAAAATTATAAGGTAAAACGACGTCGTTTAATGATTAGGAGAACAAAAAAAAAAAAAACAAGACGCCGTCGTTTTATAATAGATCACCAAAACAAAGCGTAGTCTTCTTCTTCCTCTGAGGCTCGACCTGAAATTGGGGAAAAACAAAACAACAACAGCTAGGGTTTCGGTGGTCGAACAAATCAGTAAGGAATGGCTACATCATCGAATTCAAACAATTCCTCACGAATTTCAGGTAAGTTGGGAGTTGTCAATACACGCTTGTATTCTTCGGATAGCGATTTCCTCCGATTTCCTCTTGTTTATGTAGTTTTTCATGTTCATATTAGAAATTTGAATTTGTATTACAAACCTGCAGGGTTTAGTGTTGGTATGTCTTGTGGTGTTCCCGAAGGACTTACAGGTATGCCCATTACTTGTAGGTGTGGAGAAGTTTCTGTGATAAGAACTTCAGGAACACCTAAAAATCCCGGAAGACTTTTCTATTGTTGTCCAAAACGGTCGCAGAAGGTAAATTCAGTTCACAGATTATCATTCTTATTAGCGTTATTTGAATGAGGAGTAAAGAAAAACTTTCATTTTGAGTATGAATTCATGATGTCGTTTTATCTGGTGCAAGGACAATTATCATTTGTTCAAATGGACATATGAGGCTATGGTAGAAGAAATGTTTCAGGTGAAAGATATGATGCAGAAGTTAGAAGTCAAAACAAGATCTTGTGAAGCAAGGGTCAATTGCTTTGACAAAGAAATGAAAACCATGAAGACCATAGCTCGTGCGTATGAGAAAGAGGTCGAAGCAATGAAAACTGAGCTATGGTTTTTAAAGACTATGATTGTGTGTGGAGCTGTTGTGATCGGTGGTTACTTTTTTTAGGGCTTAGTTAATTCTAGAAATCTTGATGTTTTGTTGTAATTTGTTGGATTAAAACTTCTATTAATGTTAGATATTGTAAGATTGAGTTGGATTCCAAAATATTTTGAATTGCAGAATTAAGACTGACAAATTTAAAATGATCATCCAAAGTTCAACACAGCTGGAACATTCAAACCAAAATAACTACAATTCGACTAAAGTCATGGTTTTAAACCAAAACAACAAAAACACCAAAACATCAAAACACCAAATAGTCATGGTTTGAAAGTCTTCTTGTGCATACCTGTAAGTCTTTCGGGAACACCACAAGACATACCAACACTAAACCCTGCAGATTTGTAATACAAATTCAAATTTCTAATATGAACATGAAAAACTACATAAACAAGAGGAAATCGGAGGAAATCGCTATCCGAAGAATACAAGCGTGTATTGACAACTCCCAACTTACCTGAAATTCGTGAGGAATTGTTTGAATTCGATGATGTAGCCATTCCTTACTGATTTGTTCGACCACCGAAACCCTAGCTGTTGTTGTTTTGTTTTTCCCCAATTTTAGGTCGAGCCTCAGAGGAAGAAGAAGACTACGCTTTGTTTTGGTGATCTATTATAAAACGACCGCGTCTTGTTTTTTTTTTTTTTTGTTCTCCTAATCATTAAACGACGTCGTTTTACCTTATAATTTTTTTAATTCTCGATAATTTCTACACGGCGACGTTTTGTCATTTGCCCAAACGGTATAGTGACGTGGATGCCATAGTGGCACTCGACACATCCTGTTTAAAAATAGACGGGGTTGACTAACGGAAACAAGGTCAAAGTACTGATCGGCCAAAAAAGACAAGTGCAGGTACCGATTTGCCAATATGTACGAGTTGAAGTATTATTTCGCACACCAAAATTTCTCGGGTACTAAACGGTACCAGAATTTGCAGTTCAGGTACTAATTAGCCGTTTTCCCGATACGTAGATATAAAAAGTGTTAAATCCATGCTTTAGTTAATTGAAAAACACTGTAAATATATAAATGGTGACAATTGTATAAATTGAAACTAAAATCTCTTAAAAACATCATATAAATACGGAAGGAGTAAAGTACTAGCAAATTTGAAAACTAATTAACTGAAAAATACAGCAGTCCATTGTTGAAAGATACATTTTGGAATTTATGTTTCTTTTATAACTAAAAGAGTATAATTCAGTAAAAGGCCATATGACAAAAATTATGCTATACTCATCGTGGGCTTTGTAAATTTTCGATAGGGTTAATTTCGTCATTTGTAACGAAACCCTAGTACCGTCCCATATAAGTCCTTTCACTTCCCACTTGACGCAGTTTCGGTTTCGCAACTCTCTTTGCTTCCTCACTTAGCTCGATTTTGATCCTTAAGAATGGTAAATTCCTCGTCTTTTCTCTGTAGATCATCGATTCAAGTGGTGATGTATTTTGGTAATTGGGTTTATAATCTTTGTTTTTGTTTTTTCTCTTGGTGATTGCAGGCGTCGGAGAAGAAGCTGTCGAACCCCATGAGGGACATTAAGGTCCAGAAACTCGTTCTTAACATCTCCGTTGGTGAGAGTGGTGATCGTCTCACTCGTGCCTCTAAGGTCCGTTTTTTGTTTTTTTTTTCCATAGAGAAAAAAGACATCTTTAAATTACCATTTCTCGTCACTCTAATTGGCTTAGATTGTCACACGATGAGTTATGAATTGTTGTTTTTGGTCCATTTTTTCTCTTGTAGGTGTTGGAACAGCTCAGTGGTCAAACCCCTGTCTTCTCCAAGGGTATGTGAATGTTAAAAAATTCTCATTTTGTCTTTTTTTGTTGTGTCAAATCTTGATTCTGATGTTGTGTTATCATGGGTTCTCTATATTGCAGCGAGGTACACTGTGAGGTCTTTTGGAATTAGGCGTAACGAAAAGATTGCGTGCTATGTCACCGTGAGAGGTGATAAGGCAATGCAGCTTCTTGAGAGCGGTTTGAAAGTTAAGGAGTATGAGCTTCTTAGGAGGAACTTTAGTGACACTGGTTGCTTTGGTTTCGGTATTCAAGAGCACATTGATCTTGGAATCAAGTAAGTTTTCTGTTTTTTTTGAAACAAATAGATTAATTGGTTTTGCACAATGTTTTAGCATTTCGTTTTCTTCGTGTATCAAGCAATTGCATCTAGAAATGAACAATCTCCAAATTAGTGTTATGTTCGGTTTAGATTTGATTATAGATAAGGCCTACTAGTTTTGGTTGAATGTTTAGATTGGGTTCTATAAAAGGTGAAAAGCTTTACTGATGTTTAAGGATTATGTTTTGGTATTGATTAAAGATAAACCGTTTACTAGTTTTCACCCAAATGCCCAATGTTAGATTTATGTTTGCTAAAAGATGAACACTATACTTGCTTCTTTTTAGTAGAATGTTTAGGTTTGAGTTTATTTAAAAACACACTTTACTCGCTTATGAGGAATCTTACATTTGGAATTCATTAACGATTTAACATTTATCTGTGGCATCGATTGGATAATATGGTAAATAATCGACTGTGAAAATAATTGTGATAAATCTACAGCAAGTTCTTCATGATAACCATTGCTTCAAAGACAAATATTGGGAGAATGTTAGGTTTGGAATTTGAATAAGTGAACCATATGCTGGAGAATTCATGGGATGTTAAA
Source organism: Eutrema salsugineum (assembly GCF_000478725.1). NCBI lineage: Eukaryota > Viridiplantae > Streptophyta > Magnoliopsida > Brassicales > Brassicaceae > Eutrema > Eutrema salsugineum. The sequence continues at coordinate 1,378,437 of NW_006256828.1, read as the reverse complement.
TTTGGGTTCGATAAAAAGATAAACTCTTAACTGGTATATTTGTGGAATCATAGATTTGGATTTGATAAAAGATAAACGCTTTACTGGTTTTTGTGGTTCTCATATGTTTTAATGTTGTGTATTTAGGTACGATCCTTCGACCGGTATCTACGGAATGGACTTCTACGTTGTTCTTGAACGCCCAGGATACCGTGTGGCTCGTCGCCGTAGATGCAAGGCTCGCGTTGGTATCCAACACAGAGTGACTAAGGATGATGCAATGAAATGGTTCCAAGTTAAGTACGAAGGAGTTATTCTCAACAAGTCTCAGAACATCACTGGATAAAAAAAAAAAAAGTTTAAATCTTCAGAGATTTTTGGGTATTTTAGCAATTCGTTTCAAGCTGTTATCTTTACTATTTCTGTATCTCTTTTTAGACATCAGTTCGGTAGAATCTAAATTTTCCAAGAACCTTGAGATATGGTTTTGTTTTTTCTCGAATTTGTCGTCTTCATCAAAACTAAAATTAATCAAAGCAGTTTCTTTGATTTTTATGTTCTTTGAGCTCTTCAACTTTGACATTATCAACAACAAGAAGCTAGAATTGTCCTGTGTTCAGGAATTAGTTCTCACCAGTGTTCAAGAAAGCGAGCGGTGATATAACGCCTGAGATAAATTAATTTATTATATATATTTTTATAGAATGCAACATATAAGATTATATGATTTGTTCATAAATAGTAATATTTAGTTCTCACCATTGTTCTAGTGGATTGATTGTCGAAGATTAGAGAGACTTGAATACAGTTGTCTAGTAGATAATTTGATAGACAATCGATAATAAAACAGCAATGTGATAAGTCTTAAAGTTCTTCATTATAGTATCAATGCTTCAAAGGCAAAATTGGTAGAGTCCGGAATCATAACCACTCTTTCATTTTACTCAGCTCACTTAATAATCATTTTTATTCCCTAATCATTTCTTTACAGTCCATAATTTGGGAAGAGTTCTAATTTAAGTAATCTATAAAAAAGTTTTAATAACTTTTGGGAATAATGATTTGAAGAAAAACTAATGATTTGAATTTTCACACCTTTTTGTTTACTCCACTCATTACTTGGTTAGTCCATATTTTGGCAAAGGTAATAAGTAATCGGGAGTAATCTGCCCAAACAATTTTTATGAATACTTTCCACTAGAATAAACCAAATGAACTATTTAAAAAACCCAAAATAACTCTTCAGACAGTCATAATTTGAAGTCTTATAAAATCACAATTCACAACAACAAAATTTGGTGGAAAATAGCAAATACAAAAGGTGTCCAAAACCATAAATTTCCCATTTAATTACAAAGCAATGAACAAGAGGTGAGAAAAAGTCCGTTACTTTTAAACCGGGTTGTACCGGTTTTCACCCAACGGTCTAATTATTCTCAAACGAATCAGTCCAAAAGATTTGAAGACTTTCTGAAAAAAAAACCGGTAAAGATTAGACCTTTTTGAGAATTCAACCACACCATTTAGCGACAAGGATGAGGAAGATGATCAAGAACACAAGCGAAGAAAGACCAATGGCGACACCAAGCACAGTCTCGTTAGAACCACGATGCTCTGTTTTCGTATCCTCATCCTCTCCTTCTTCTTCGCCATTATCGTCTTCCTCCTCATCATCCGCCGTCGAATCCTCCTTCTGCGGCGGAGACGACAAAGGCAAGCCGTATCTATCACATGGAGCAATGCCCAGGTTAAGCTTCGACGACAGAACAGTGTGGTTGTAACAGAGATCACTGTTCCCTCCGATTTCGAAAAATTCGAGCTTTTTGATGAAACTCTCGTTAAACGGCAAGACTCCATGAAATGAGTTATCAGCGAGGTTCAAGTGTTTAAGATTGTTCATCTCGGAGAAGAAGCTTGGAACGGTACCGTTTAGCTGATTCCCGCTAAGATCCAAACGCGTAAGCTCAGAGATCGACGAGATCGAACTCGGGATTGGTCCTGATACTCTGTTCGAAGCCAAAGACAGGTTTTTTAACCAGACCAAGTCTCCGATTTTGTTTGGTATTTGGCCGGAGAGTGAGTTACGAGATAGATTCAAAGATTCGAGGCTTGAGAGAATAGTAATCGAATCGCGTAGTGATCCTCTGAGTAAGTTGTTTGATAAATCGATGGAAGTGAGATTCGAGTGAAACGATTTAGGGATTGTGCCGGAGAGATTTGAGTTTGAGATTGTGAGGGAAGTGAGTTTACGCATGTTTCCGAGGATGACGTAAAGACGACCAGAGGTTGAGATTGGTGTTGAGAGGATGTTGAGGTCTTTGAGGTTAACGAGACGAGAGAGGAAGACGCCGGAGAGTCTGTGACGGCGGCGGTGGAAGGAGGAGACGGCGGAGAAGGAGTGGAGGGAGATGGGGAGGTGTTTTGGAGGTGAGAGAGAAGGGAAGTTACGGAAGGAGAGAGAGAGGAGGGATTTGGAGAGAGGTTTTAGGGTTTTGGAGGAGAGAGAGAGAGAGAGGAGAGGTTTGTGAAGGAGAGAGAGGTTACGTGGCGGAAAGGAGAAGCGTTGTCGCAAGTTATGGAGGAGGAGGATGAGTTGTTGTTGTTGTTGCAGGGATCTTTTGTTGTTGTTGTTGTAAGGATTTTGAGAGATATGAGAGCTTTGAGCTGTTTTGGGTCTAATGGAGAAGAGGAGGAGACAGAGGCTAAGAGGAGGAGCAGGAGGAAGATGAGAAACAGCGGTTGCGTTTGCGGCGGTTTCATAGTGGAGAAGAGAGGAGAGATTTCGGAATGTTTGAAAATGGATATGTTTGAAAGGAAGAGTCTTGTACTCTTGTGAGTTATATATATACTCTTTGTGATTTAGTGCTTTTTTAGGATTAAAATACAATTTATTGAATAACAATGGATTTCAACTTCATACCAAATTCTTAAATGTGTGACAAGAAAATTTGAGAAGGATCACCTTTTTGGTGTACATTCCCGTAGATAAGAGTTTTGGTAGAAAACTCAGATTTAAAACTCAGATTGAATAAAACACACAGAAATATAAAACACTGGTGTCCTATAAAACTATAAAAGTGATGATGATAGCAAAGAGTTTAACAATTCAGAATTTAGTTAAATTAAATATGAGTTATTATTTTTGGCAACAAAATCTGAAATAGCAATTTCTGTGTGTGTATATTCAAGTTAGTTGAAGTAAACGTCTTTAAATGAAATAACCCACCATTGTTAACAATTAACATGAACATTGATAATTATAATTCATGAAAACGATAGTGAGTATTGATTTAGAAAATCCTATTAAGACAAAAAAATGATAAAAAGTCTCATTTAGAAGAAACATCAATAGTAGTGTTAGTAGTAGTTAAGGATGTTATGAGTCAAATTCGCGGGTTAAACAGATCTACTATGTAAAAACGTTAGTGTTCAATTTTCTCAAATTAAAATTCGTGTACTATCATTCAATTTATTTATTAAAGAAAACATTATAGAAAAATTAGCGATTTTTTGCCATATGTGAACCGTTTTCGATCAATCTTTGATCGCAAGATGTTGTAGCAATTATGATGTTGTTGCGATTACGCAATTTAATTGTATCTTGCATTTTGAACCTAAGAACAAATAACTAACTTGTGGATCAAGCAACCACTTGAGAAGGTCCACTAACAAACAATGTCCAATAAAGGACGAATCTTTCAGTCTACTTATGAACCCATCAGGCTCAGTTACGAGATTGAGTAAACCTTGACTACTCTTGTTGTGTCACAGACAACAAGATTCTCAGAATCAGATTGATTCGTGCAGAGCCAGTTCACCTGTTTTAAAAGGAAAAGCCAATTAGATATCAGAATCAAAGAGGAAGAAGAAGTGGCAAAGCTAAAGAACTATGATAGCTTCAATTTTACCTTCTTGTTTAGGTCTACATTCAAATGGACGAGATCTCTGTTATTAATGTTGTTGTCTGAGCCAAGACATTTAAAACAATCCCATATTTTAACCGTCTTATCATTACCACCTGAGATCAAGAATCTACCTTTCTCTTGAAACAGAGAAAACGCTACACAAGACACAGCAGCTTTGTGTCCACCAACAGAGTAATCTAACCGAACCCTTTTGATCACATTGTTGTTGCTGCTGCTGCTGCTTCCTTTTGATGTTGATGAAGTTACTTTCCGGGAAAGTTCTGATTCAATATTGATCAAATCTACGATTCCATCACCTCTAGCAACAGCGCATATCTTGTCTAACTTATCAACCATGTCCATTTCCGGAACTGCTATCGAGTGGACAAACGCAGGGTTTAGGCATTGTCCTGAGTTACTTTGTGTATCAGAGCCTGAAAGATTACAGAAATGACTCTTGAAATCAGATCTAATGGCATATATAATATAGATGGCTAATGAACCCGAATCTGTGGCTTAGGCTTACCAAAGTCTATAATCTTTTGCGAGCGACCTTTTGAGAAATCCCACAAAACAAGCTTTGAATCAAGCCCACCAGTTATAACTGTAAGAATATTACCCATTTTAGAAAACTTGAAGAGACATATAATATAATGATAAGCGCAATAGTTAGTTACCTTCCCAAGGTCTCCATGGATGAATTGCACGCTACTGCATATCTTAGTTGTTAGTTACATTAAGGTGCCACTTGAGTTTTATTTTCCGAGGTTTGTAGAATTTCACAGACGCGAGCTACACAAAACAGCGAGAAAGGATACACTTGTATGACCAGCTCTAAGGGTTTTATAAAGGCATTTCTGACCAACGTCAATGATCTGTATTCGAGCGAGCAGTTAATCATACTGAGAAAAGGTCCCAAAGACAAAATCATGTTTATGTAATCTTCAAGTATTATGAACAACTATTGAGGTACCTTAACATCACCAGAATCATCTGCAGAAGCTAGAAAAGATGATTTTCCATTGCATACTACCTACACAAATCAAAATATATTGAAATCGATTTGATGAAGTTTTCAAAAAGTCAGGGTTTTTTAAGTCTCTACCTGGTTGATTTCATCTTTGTTGTAATTGTAACTCTCTAATGGCTTCCAAGAAGCAGCACTTAGCTATAAAAATGCAGAAAGAGAGAAGATTTTAACTGAGTGAAGAATATTTTTATATACTAACCAAAGTTTCGATTTTTTTTTACCATATGAACATCGAAAGACTTGATTTCGTTTCCAGAAGAAGCATATAGAATGTGCTCGTTACCTGAATCAAATGGAAAAAACAAAATTAATCACCAATTGAAACAAAGAAATGTATTTGAGTCTTGAGAGAGATATAGAAGCAAAATAGAGACAAAACCTGTCTTGAAACAAAGAGATGAAACTGGTTCTGTCCCAACGTCAATGGTGAATTGGACATCTTTACATCGCAAATCAAACCAGCAAACGCAACCATCCTATAATCAACTTATTTAAATTGTTAAAAGTTTCTTCTTAAGAACCTAAATCGACAGGAAGTAACTAAAACGAAACCCTAAATTCATCGAATAGAAAAAAAAAGAGAGGTTTCGATTAGAGATTTTGGAGACCTCGCCGGAAGTGACAACAAGTCCCGGCCGTTCACGAGAAGATATACAACAGGTGGCGGTTGATTTATGGCCTCTGAGCTTCCTTGGCTCCGCCATTGCCATAGCTAATCTGTAACTGTGAGTTTCTCCGGCGATTTCTCAGTTTCGGGTCTAAATTAGAGGTCGGCAAAAGCTCTGTAACCAAAAGCTAACCGAACCAAATCGAAACGGTTAAGTCAAAATTGTACCAGATTTTTTTATAAACCATTTGGTTTTGTTACCCGAAAGAAAATGATTTCAAAATCTATACTTTTTTATTTTTTATAAATCTCTTTGGTAATTCTGTTAAACAAATTAATTAGCTTTGACCCAATTAGCTTTGGACCTTTAGAAAGTATATTTAATTTAATTAAATAAGTGATAAACGTTGAATGCTTTTTATTTATGATTTCAGAATCTCTTTTGTAATTTTGGTAAACAAAAATTATTCAGTTTTGACCCAGTGAGGCAGTGAGATTTGACCTTAATTTTAACAAAGGAAAGGAAAACATTTTAATTTAATTTCGTTTTTACTATTATGTTCCTTACCATACGTTTTACATTTGACCTACTTTGCTCAACATTTAAGTACGCATATATTTATGACTATGCCACAAGATTTTTGTTATATAGGATAAACCGATGGCTCCTTGGAAATACTCACTCATAATAAATTTGTCTTTCTTCTCCCATAAAACTCCAAAGAACCAACAATGGCAGCAAAGGCTTGCAAATTCATTGGCCTCCTTATCTTCTTCGCCTTCGTCACCCAAGGTATATATATTTTTATATACATATATATATATATATATATAGAATACAAAAAGTATATTATTTACTTAGAAACAAATATAATATAATCTTCGTCACAAATATAATATAATCTTAGTATATTCCTTGATCATAACTATAAGTTGATGTCCTATACACTACAAGAAAGATCGGGTTTTACGTCGGCATATATCGACGTAAAATCGACGTAAAACAGCATTTACGTCAAATTAACGACGAAAAAAAATTCGTCGTAAAACGATCGTCGTAAAACCAAAATTGTCGTAAAATCGTCGTAAAATTACCAACTCCGGAAAATCGTCGTAAAATCGTCGGAAACTATTCGTCGTAAATGCGACGTAAAATTTCCAACGGAAGTACAACGAAAGAACTCCAACATAAAAACGACGTAAAATCGATGTAAAATTACATCGATTTAACAACGATTAGGAGACGAACAATTTCAATTAAGGGAAACTAATTTTTTAATTGTCGATGTTAAATCGTCGTAAATTTTCGACGTAAATTCGACGTAAACATATTCGACGTAAATTCGTCGTTAAATATTCGACGTTAGATCGACGTAAATTTACGACAAATTTACGTCGATTTATAAATTAAATATTTAATTCGATTTTAATTTAATTAATGAAATTTGAAAATAATAAAAAATTAAAAATAGAAAAAAACAATTTAAATTCAAAAATAATTTATAAATAAAAAAAAAAATTAATACAAATTGTTTTTTACAAAAAAACCTAATCTACAATGTGATTTCGTAATCGTCGAGGTTCAGATCGACGTCACGAGGAGGCTCTCCGTCTTGACCGCCCGTCGCTGCTGGACCGTCGTTTCCCGTCTGCACTACCGGAGCCGAAGACTGACCCTGCGTCTGCTGGTCCGATGGTCCAGTACCGGAAGTACCACCGGTCTCAAAGACCCCTCGTGCTCGCTGTTGCCTCGCTCGGATTACGGTGGCCAACTGCGGAACCGCTTCCGCAATGATGTCGAAGAGACCGTGCATCTCGGTGAGCTCTTGCTTCTGGGCCACTTGCTCATGCCTGAGAGTGGTGATCTCAGCATTGGCCGTAGCAAGCTCCTGGCGAAGCTGACTCGGATCCTCCTGCGTGCGGAATCCGGAAGCCGAGGCGGCAGGACAGTCTCTAATAGAGCCCATCCCTAAGGTTCGGCCCTTCTTCTTCGGAGCAACCTACAAATGGAAAATAAAAACGTTAATTATTTATTAAGTAATAAATATAATAAATTTAAAAAAAAATTGAAATAGATCATACCTCTTCGAAAATCTGGTCTTGCTCAGCGACGGTCAACTATCTCTTTGATGATCCCATAAAAGTCTACTTCACCTCGTACACAAACTCCATAGTTCGTAGTTGCCCGTTGAGTGCCATGACTATAAGTATGAAAAACATAGCCACGTGTGAAATACATAGCTGCAGTAGTTATCTTCGAAATAGGATCTAGGAGCAACTCATGAAACCATACTGCATATGTCATGTCATCATGCTCGACTTGACCTTTTAACCACAATGCATAATGTTGGTCTTTTCGCTTGTTAATTTCATCTTCTGAAACACCGTCAATGCATTCTCGGACTTGACTGACGAAAGTGCTGAAATTTTAAAACATTGTTAAGGACATTTCGTCTGTTCAATCAAATTTTAATAATACATGGTTATAATTATGTACCTCTCGTAAGGTGCCAATTCCTCGCAATTCAGAAGTATATATGTATGTGCGCTGTGGTAGTCTTGTTCGTTTGACCAACAAGTTTCTTTTAGTTTCCCACTTAGACGTCCAATTGGTGAGAATATATCAGGCACACCTTCTACTGCGTAACTTTGTCCTACACCCCCATCGTCGTAACGTCTTGGAGCCCGTTTGCGTGTACGAACCTTTGGAGCAAAGTAATAAGACGTGAAATGAGAAGTCTCTTCTGTCAGACTTCCCGCCACGATAGACCCTTCAACTTTTGCTAAGTTTTTGGCCTTACCCTTCAAATGCTTCATAAATCGTTCAAACGGATACATCCACCTAAACTGAACAGGTCCTCCTAACTCTGCTTCATGAGGGAGGTGTATAGGTAAATGTTCCATAACATCGAAGAAAGCATGTGGGAATATTTTCTCTAAATTGCACAACAATATTGGAATATTTGTAGACAGTTGTGCAACTACATCTTCTGATAATGTCCTTGTACTTAGATCACGGAAGAAAGCTCCAATGCCTCCTAGTGCCTCATGGACATGTCCCGGTAGGAGTTCAGCAAACGCAAAAGGAAGTAACCGTTGCATAAACACATGACAATCATGACTTTTCATCCCTGAAAACTTTTGTCCTTTATCCACAGATTTAGCCAGATTAGATACATATCCATCAGGAAATTTCACGGCTGATGATACCCAATTAAACAATGCTGTTTTTTGTTCAGCACCCAACCAAAATACAGGAACATGTGCTTTCCTATTACTCACCATATGCAACTCAATTCTGTTACATATATCAGGTAAGTCCATCCGTGATTTAACGCTGTCTTTGGTTCTTCCTTGGACGTTCAAAACAGTATGCATGATGTTATCGAAAAAATTCTTCTCAATGTGCATAACATCAAGATTGTGTCTAAGCAAATGATCTTTCCAGTAAGGCAGATCCCAAAATATACTTTTCTTGTGCCAATTGTGATGAACCCCATATCCGTCAGGCATATTCGCAGGAGTGTGCCAATTTCCTCCAAGGGGGACCGTTTCAAGTCCACCCCAATGATCTATTTGCGCTTCAAGCTCTACTCCAGTTAGGTACACTGGTGGAGGGAGACGAACCAATTTGTTCTTTATAAACAAACGCATATTTCTTCTATATTGATGGTTTGGTGGTAAAAACCGACGTTGGCAATCAAACCAACAGGTTTTCCTACCATGTTTAAGCTGAAATGCATCAGTCCTATGAAGACAATAAGGACATGATAACCTCCCATGCGTTGTCTAATCTGATAGCATTCCGTATGCCGGGAAATCGCTTATTGTCCACATAAGCACCGCTCGCATCGTAAAATTTTTACCACTCGAACAGTCATATGTTCGTACTCCAACATGCCACAACTGGTTTAACTCATGTATGAGTGGTTGCAAAAACACATCAAGGGCCCGCTTCGGGTGATTTGGACCAGGGACTAATATACTTAGAAACAAAAACTCTCTTTGCATGCACATATCTGGAGGAAGGTTATATGGCGTAAGAATCACAGGCCATAATGAATATTGCCTACCAGACATACCAAATGGACTAAACCCGTCAGTGCAAAGACCAAGATAAACATTTCGCTTAGACCTAGCAAAGTCTGGATGTACGGTGTTAAAATGTTTCCAAGATTTCCCGTCAGACGGGTGAGTCATTTTGCCATCTGTTTGTGAATGTTCTGCATGCCATCTCATCGACGCAACTGTCCGTTCGGATTGATATAGTCTTTTTAACCTATCAGTGATAGGAAGATACCACATTCGTTGGTAAGGAATCTTCTTACGCCCAGCAATTTGCGGTCTATATCTTGGCTTTTGGCAGAAACGACATTCTTCAAGCTTCTCATCATCTCTCCCAAAAAGCATACAATTATCAACACAAACATCAATCATCTCAGAAGGCAATCCAAGACTAAAAACCAGCTCTGATAGATTGTGATCAGTTTTTATTGTCATCATCCGAGCTGCCAATGATAATTTTGATAAACCTTCCCTACATCCCTCGTACAGAGGCTGTTTTGCTGCGTTTAACATATCATAAAAGCGTTTCGCATCTGCATTGGGCTCCTCAACAGTATCAGCATGTGTTTCATGAAATGCATCAGTAATCATTTCATGCATCATATCATGATCTTCACCCTGAACTTGACTACTTTGATAATCATTGGACGCTTCAAAATCCACATGTTCTTGATGATTACTACTACTCCGTGTAGCCATCTGACCACTACTTTGACCATATTCCTCTCCATGCTGATACCAAATAAAGTATTGGGGCATGAACCCTCTATTCAATAAATGCTGCCAGACAGTGTCAATAAGAATATGTTTCCTATTTTTGCATTTCACACAAGGACAATACATTTTGCCGCTTTCAATTACAGTTTCCAAAAGACCGGCTTGGTACATGAATATTTCCAATCCGTTTTTGAAGTCTTCAGTCAACGACCCATCACCATTTTTGGGCGTATACATCCACTTTCGTAGATCGTATATAGACATTTCAAAAACAAATATTTGACTTTTTGTTTCTGAAATTTGATAGAAATTTCAACTACTAAAAATTTTACTTAAACATTCAAAGACTCAAAAAATTTGTGTCTTTATATGTTTTTTTGGTTGATGGAATAATGAGAGAAGAAAGGGTATATATAGAATTTTTTGTTTGGTTACCAACATATTACCATTGCATATTTACATCAAATTTACGTCGAAATAAAATTTACATCACATTTACGTCGATTTTACGTCAACTACAAGATAGAGGACAATTCGTCGTATTATCGATGTAAATATTACGACAAGATTACGACGAAATAAAATTCGTTCTTTATTTGTCGTAATATCGTCGTAACATTACGACGATTTTACGAGGGTTATTTTTTACGTCGAATTTACGACGAAATTTTTTATCGTCGTAAATACGACGTAATGTCGTCGTAAATTTACGACGATTACAAATCATCGTAAATAATTCGACGGAAAAGCCTCTCTTTCTTGTAGTGATATAGTAACATTTTTTGTTATCAACAACATGCATTATCCTAGGTTTGAATCCAAATAGTGACATGATGACGCCAATAACACAAACTACTAAGTTACATGTCTTAATCATATACCAAGTCTAGTTAAAACTGAACGAATTGTTTTTTAAAAACATATCAACAAGTAATAACATTATAAATCTTATTTTTCTTGTATATTTGTGTTTTTTTTTTCAATTGTTCTAAATAAAGGAAAATATTATTTTCTTGTTTCCGTTGGATATTTTAAAGGGTATGCCGGGATCTGTGAAACGATTCAGGAGAGTGTAATTCTGAAACAATCGAAGACCGGAAAGATGGTTAAGAACAAACCGGAGTGGGAAGTGAGAGTTAAGAACACATGTTCTTGCAATTACTATGAAATACATTTATCGTGCGTCAATTTCAAGTCTGTCACAACCATTGCTAGCTCGGTTTTGTCTAAAACCGGTGATGTGTGTCTCCTCAACGACGGAAAAGTTCTTAGCTATGATGAAGAATACGTTTTCAAATACGTATGGAACACTAGCTTCAACTTCAAGATCACCGACGGCCAGATCGCTTGCTCTTGAATTTTTTTCTAACCCCAAATGTTTCCGGTTTTATTCGGTCTTGGTTCATGTTAGTTTAGTTTATTCTGAGAACACATGAAACTGATGATATTTACTCAAATATATATTGTCCGAATCATTAACTTGAGATTAATAAACGTAAATCACTTTTATTTTGAGTTTTGTTATTTTGTCAGTTATTATTACATTTTTTCACATTCTGCTGACCACAAACTAGGACCAGAACATAATGGACGTTTCATCACATTCCTCCGTTTTAGAGAAAACCTTTCATCCACTTTTTCTCATCTATGGAGAATATTTTTAAAAGCACACTACGAATTAAAAGAATATTTCACAGTCTTGATGGCACTACGAACTAAAAGTTTTATTATCTTTAATGACAGAAAAACTAGTCCTCTTGAAAGAGCTTCTGGTTATATTGTCTACGATTGTAACCGTCCATATATCAGCATTCAACTTTACAACACAGCACAAAAAGATAAACGTTCAAAAACATCAACATGCAGGGCTATTTCTAAGTTGGGACATCAAACCCTTATTAAAATTGAGGACATAAGAGAGTTTTTCACATTAAAAATGTCCAAAAGTGTGTGCATCTTGGTTAACAAGAAATCACTAGCAAGAAATCACTAGAAATCTAGCCATGTATAAGCAAGCGCATTGTTGACATGAAGATATTGACCTTAACCAAGCTGAGTTAAACGAACACTCAATATGTCCCTGCTTAAGTAGCCACAATCATATGCTTAATTAACAAGAGAATCAGGCATCATAGGCTCATAGCCTATGTCAGAATTTCCTGTCTAATATACTGTGGGAAAACAAAACAGAAAGCTACAAACGTATGAGAAACGGTTAGGCGAAAATTGAATCGGAGTTTTATTATAAACCATTTGGGTTTTTTTTTGGGGGTATGAATGTTAAACCATTTGGGTTTGTTACCCGAAACTGGTGATTTTAAAATCCAGTTACTTGAAAGAAAATGATTTCAAAATATATATTTTTTTACTTATGTTTTAAAAAAATCTCTTTTGTAATTTTTGTTAAACAAATTAATTAGCTTTGATCCAATGAGATTTCACCTTTAGTTTAATAAAGCAAAGGAAACACTTTCATTTAATTCAGTAAGAAAATGTTTTTTTTTTATGATTTCAAAATCTCTTTTGTAATTTAGTTTTTTATTATGACCAATGAGTTTTGACTTGTAGTTTAACAAAGCAAATAAAACATTTAATTTAATTAATTTAGTGATTATCTTCTCTTACCATACGTTTTCTATTTGCACCTACTTTTTTCAACATTTTAACACGTATGTATATATTTAGGGGAAACTATACCAAAACTTGTTAATCTGTTATATAAGATAAATCCTATAAATACTCAGTATCAGATCTGAGCAGCCACATACTCAGTCATACTTGATACAATTTTCTAAAGTCTCTGATAAAACTTCAAAGACCAGACAATGGAAGCAAAAGCTTGCAAACTCATTTGCCTCCTTATCTTTTTCGCCTTCATCACCCAAGGTATTTATATATTCGTATACACTTATATATAGTATTAAACAGATATATTATAACCTTAATAGATTCTTTGATCACTATAAGTCGATATCTTACATACCTTTTCTTTTTTTGTCTAACAACATCCATTATGCTAGGCTTGAATCCAAATAGTGACATAGTGACGCCAATAGCACAAACCATTAAAGTTACATGTCCTGATCATATACCAAATCTAATAAATCTATTTTTTTTTTGTATAAAACATATCAACAAGTAGATTAATATTTTTCTTATATGTTTTCTTTTTAATTGTTCTAAATGAAAGCAAAATAAGAGTTTCTTGTTTCCGTTTGAAATTTTTGAAGGGTATGGGTGTGATAGGTTTAGTCTAACCCTGACACAATCGAAGACCGGAAAGATGGTTAAGAACAAACCGGAGTGGGAAGTGAGAGTGAAGAACCCATGTACATGCGTATTCTTTGACATACAGTTGTCGTGCGCCGATTTCAAATCTGTCACAACCATTGATAGCTCGGTTTTGTCCAAAACCGGTGATGTGTGTCTCCTCATGAACGGACAACGTCTAGACGGCGAAGAGGAATACGTTTTCAAATACGTATGGGACACTATCTTCAACTTCAAGATCGCAGACTCCACTATCGCTTGTTCTTGAAATTTTCAAAACTTTGAGATTCACTCATATATTGGATCCGAATCATTAACTTGAGATTAACAAAAAGATAAATCGTTTTTTTTAATATAAAGATAAACCGATCCTCAAGGTCGTTAAACATTGCAAAAGATATCTACTACTCTTCTTATTAGTTTGAGCAGCATCCGGATTTCTTCACAGCGGAAACATCTTTACCGATATCGATCTTGTCTCCTTTAGACGGAACATTAGCTGCTTCACTAGCTGCTTCCATGGCCTTCTTGCTCACAATGTGGTGAATCTGAGTGAGGACTTCAGCGAAAGCGTTCTCGACGTTTGTGGATTCGAGAGCTGAGGTTTCCATGAAGTAGAGAGATTCTTTCTCAGCGAAAGTTTTGGCTTCTTCGGTCTGAACAGCAATAAGATGGCGGAGATCAGATTTGTTGCCCACGAGCATGACTACGATGTTTGGATCGGTGTGGTTTCTGAGTTCTTTGAGCCACGTCTCTACGTTTTCAAACGTTGAGTGTCGAGTTACGTCGTAGACGAGAAGAGCTCCAACAGCTCCTCTGTAATACGCGCTAGTGATGGCTCGGTACCTATTGAAACATTTGTCAATGAATAGTGAACAATCAAGTTAAACCAAACTTACATCAAGAACATAGTGAAAACGAATGATAAGCAGAGAAAGTTTATACAGATCACGAACATAGTGAAAACGAATGATACGCAGAGAAAGTTTATACAAAGCAAGAAGCTTTTCAATTTCAAAACTAGACTAAGCAATATAGGAAATTCGACCAAAGCTGATAACTTTATACACATAATCCTCGGATTCTCTTATCTTAGACAAAAGTTTTTGACTTTTGTGACAAAACCCATGTTTTCAAAGTCACATACCAATCCAGATCTATCACAATGAAGCTAAATCTATTGACAGAGATCTAAACTAAAGCTCAAAAATTTTACTTTTCTTTGGGAATTTGAACAAACCATATAGATGTTAAAACCTCAGAAAATGTTCGAATCTAAGAACAAAGACCTAAAAAAACAGAAACCAGATCGAGAAATGGGCAATGAGGGCAAAAAGAGATGAGACCTTTCTTGACCAGCAGTATCCCAAATCTGGGCTTTGATGACTTTATCATCAACATTCAAACTCCGAGTCGCGAACTCGACGCCGATTGTGGATTTAGACTCGAGGCTAAACTCGTTTTTGGTGAATCGTGAGAGCAAATTGGACTTTCCCACACCCGAATCACCGATCAAAACAACCTTGAAAAGGTAATCGTATTCATCATCTGCTCTATAACCCGCCATTGATTGCTTTGTGATTCGAGAAAGCAAATTAGAGAAATGCAAAAAATGCTTAAGCGCTTTTTTTGTTTCTTTTGAATTTTCAAAACTTTAAATGAGATTTTGTTTCCTCTTTATTTTTTATTTTTTTGTGAGATTTCGTTCCCAAGATCTTTTCGATTTCTACAGAGAAAGACGCGGAATTGAAAATATCAAATCGAGAAAGATAAAGGACTTGCGTAGTGTCTTTATCACACACCAAAAAAATAAAAAGTTTAGCATGCGAAAATTTGTGACGAAATTACTAAAGGCCCCTTGCTAACGCGTTTGGATCTATCGCTTGTCTGCTTTTGACAGAAGCGAGGATATTTTTGTCATTTCCGAATTATCCTATCGTCAATTCGGAATTTTATAGTGTAAAAATTTTGAGTTTTGGATTGATAAAAACATATATGCGTCTGCCGGGAGTCGAACCCGGGTCTATTGCTTGGAAGGCAATTATCCTAACCGTTGGACTACAGACGCGATTGCTAGGTTCTATAAAATTATATATTTTATTCGTAAAATTCTACAGCTTTGTTAGAGTAGGGACCTTATGGTCTTTTTGATCTTTAATCGTTTTATAATGGTGGAGGAAAGTGAGTATAAAATTGGAGAGGTCTCACTCTAACAAACTAATTCGGTGTCAAAAACGAGAAAAATAGACGACGACGAAGACTTTTGAAGGACTCCGGCGCCTCTCCCGCCGATAACCGCCGTGAAACTCATCGCGGCGGTCAATTCCGTACTGGAATTTTTCGAAGCGACATTCAATTTACCATATCAAACGCCGTCTCCAACGGTTCGAGAATGGGTTGCATCGGATCTTCTCAGGCTAGAAACGAAGGCGGAGGTGAGTCGAATCGATTTTATTCCTTGCTCGATTTTGTCTCTCTTTGTTCGTTTGAGTTTCTGGAAATCTTTCGTTTAATCTATCTGATTTTTAGTATCGTTCGCTGTTTGGGTTCATGTTCTCACTCACAATGTTGTGATTCTTGGGAGAGATTTGTGAACCGAGACCTTAGTTTTGAGATGTCAAGAGGAACTAATTAGGGATTTGGTAATCTTGCATGAGATTTTAGTAAAGATTGCAAATGTTAAAGTCTGTAACCACATCGTATCTTGTTAGTCCCAAATCCGCAGGATTAGATTGCAAATGTTGAAACATTGTTCTTACTCTTCAGAATTAGAGTGATCTTGAACATTTATAACCTTACAGGTCTCGCATAATGAGTATGTGTGTAGATATATACGATCTAGAGAAAGAAGTTGTTAGTCAATGGTGTGATTGAAATGTTTATAACTTTTATCTATGAAACTGTACAAGATCTCCGGATTCTGCTCTTCTGCTTCCTATTGGGTTTTTGTCTTGTTGCAATCGAAACCTGTGATGATTTCCTGATGCAAGATGGCTTAGAATTGGTAGTTAGTTTCTATGTTGTATCATTCTCTTGATGAGATTTATATGTGAAAATGTTGACAGCGAAAAGAAAGAAAATCCGGAAACCAAAACCGTGGGCGCATACCGAGCCAATCACAATGGCACAGCTTACGAACATGCGTGAGGAGTTTTGGGACACTTCTCCACACTATGGTGGTCAAAGAGGTATAAATAAATCTCTTCCAGTTATAATCTGCATTGCACTATGAGGATTTGGAAACTGAGTAAATTACTTAATAACCAGAGATATGGGAAGCGCTTCGTGCTGCTGCTGAAGCTGACCTGAAGCTAGCACAAACGATTATAGACAGTGCAGGCGTGATTGTCCAGAACCCTGATCTAACATTGTGTTGGGATGAAAGAGGTTTGCGTAACACATTGCTCACGAGATCTTGATTCGTGTTTTTCTGTTTCTTGTTGTGTTAACTTTATTGGTTTATCTGTTGCTCAATGCAGGTGCTAGATATGAGCTTCCTAGGTATGTTCTAAGTGAGCCCACGAATCTGATTCGAGAGCAGGGGCAGTAATTCTCTACGAACGGTGACAACAAGAATCAAAGCTTGGTGAGTAGTAGTAGAAGCAAGAAGACTAGAATCTGAAGTAAGTCTTTCATATTCTTTACGTTTAGCAATAGAAACGATATATCAGTAGTACACACTCTCTGTATAGTTACTGAAACCTAAAGTGGGAGATGGTGATACGTGGTGGTAGTGGTACAGATGTACAGTCAGGATTTCTTTAACCTCTTTTGGTCAAAATGTTCTTGATCACTTGTGAGTTTGACAAATTCTAAGTATTTTTTGCTTATTTGACAAATTCTAAGTAATTTTGCGTATGCTTGATCAACTGTTGTTAGTTAAAGGATGGAATTTAAAATAAAACGAGACAAGAAAAGTATAGTTTTTGGCTTATTTTATTTTATTTATATGTCACAATGTTTGAAATAAAATGATTCCTTCCATTTTTTGTTTTCTTTAAAAACTCTCGAGAATCACAAAACTCTCAAAAACGTTTGTGTCAGAACTGGTCTTCATCTCTCCAAGTCACCATGTCTTTTTGTTCATTGGATTTTGGAGCTATTAACTAGCCAATTACAGTATATATATATATATATATATATATATATATATATATGCATGTCAGTGTACATAACAATAGTTAATTAGTCAATAATATATGTTTCTTTGAGTAGTCACTGATTTTTACTAGATCAATGACTGATAGTTAACTGTTATTATTACTGTCAAAGGCCAGAGTGATCCTAACCTTATTTGTGTTGAACGAAATGATTGAATTAAAAAAGTTACTTGATTAGTTTTCTTTTGTTTTTAGTAGATTTTAAGGTTACTGATATTGCTTATGTAAAAGGGTTTTAACTACAGTTCTTTATATGTATCTTTGGGTCCTAAAAAAGACGATAATTGTCCTTATTAGAAATAGAAAAGGAATAACAGTGATTTGAATCGATGAGGAAGGATAAAAAAGAACTCATAGAGTCATAATACTTTTGACAAAATAATGTCATTACTAAATTTGGATATGATAGATATTATTACTGTTCTAGTGTTTTGTATTATTTTACCATTTACTGGGTAAATTATGCATCTTCAAGTTAGGGGAACATCCGGACATATGCATTTTTTTATTTCATATATATACATTTTTCAATTACGTTGCGGTAAACAAGCCCCCATGTTGAATAACCTAATCATCACTTAACGTGCTCACGTGACGGTGACATTGACCATCGTACTATAATTATTATAGTCCTGAGTTTTATATCCATATTTTGTTGCTTTCTTATTCTAATCCGATTTCTTGTTTTTCTTATCTTAGGAATTTCTTATTTTCCATCATTTGGAAAATTATCATTACTAGTTACTACTGTTTTAGCCACAAAGCTGTGTTTTAGAAACATTGATTAGAATTTAAAACCTTGTTAAATTAAATATACAGTATTCAATTGAATAGCCCAAATTATGTGTTTGACCCATTTCACCTTTTTTTTTTTCTGTAACGAACCCGTTTCACTCTTGTATATTGAAAGCGAGAGATTCCATAAAAACATGGTTTTTCAAACTCTAGATTCCGAACAAAAATTTAGCTTAAATTCGTAGGTCCGAACCTTTTGGCCTCCGTTTTTTTCAAAAACCTAAGAGCAGCTCCAATGAAAGGTACTTAAAAGGTGCTGAACCAAAAAGTTAGATTAAAAATAAATCTTTAATAGGAAAAAAGCTTAGCTTCGATGCTTCTATTAACAACTTAAGCACCTTTAAGCATCGATAATGTGCTCAATTCTCATTGGTCTAATTTTTTTTTCTTTTTTTCTTTTCATGCGGGATAACCTTTTCCCTTTATTTTTCACCGATCAAATTTTTTTTCCCAAGTCGTTTTTCTCCTTCTGTTTCCAAAGCCGACCTTCGATTCTTTTGGCGATTGAGAGAGCCGATTGAGAGATTACCCAGCTTGATCTTCATGCTTATTCCCCATCTTTTCCTGTGAGAAATCCTCTGTTATCATCGCTTTTCCGGCGAGAAACCCAGGTTGATGTTTACTTTATCGATCGATGGTTCAGAGATATCCTCCCTCGTCGAAGCAGCTAATTCCGCCGATTCAACAGAAACAAAGACTCACCAGTGCAAAGACTCAGCAGGGTTTTGGTTAGTTGGGAAATCAAATTTGATTACGGGTTTTTGTAATTTTCGACAACATTGATTTTTGAATAGTGAATGGATTTGCTTCTTTCAGCAGGAATTGGTTCCTGTTGCGGAAGCTTGATAATCCGCAGCTTCCACCGGAGGTACCCGAAGAGGAGATTGAGTTTTCCGACAAGGATTTGAAGTACGTCCAAGAGAACACTGACTACGCCTGATTCGTCACTCGAAGCGACACCGGTGCTATTAACAGGTGCCTCTATTTCTCTCGAGATATTTCGTGCTGTTTAAATCAGGTTTTTATGTTTGTTTTTGGATTTTCTGCAATTTGGGGTTTTGAGTATCATAGTTGATAGTTGACTATAAAAAAAGAGAGCGTTATGGTTGATTTTTGTTTAATTGTATCAGCTTGCAAATTAGGAAGACAGTGGAAAATAGGTATCAGAAAGAACGATCAAAGAAGAAGACACAACAACAAGAAAGATAAAAAAAAAGACACAAATTCAAACTAAAAAAAAGAAGTTCTTAAGCACTTTTTTTTTAACACCTCCCATTGGACCCTGAAAAAAAATAACATATTAGGAGAAGTGCTTAAACAACAAAACTTCAAAAATACTAATTTAAAAATGGTTAAATATCCCTTAAGGGTGCTAACTATTAGAGATGATCTAATGTTTTGTTTTTAAATGTGTAGTAGCCTAGTAGGAGTATTTCTTTGTCACCATTGTTTTTATTTATTGATTGTTCAATTCCCGCAAACGGACAAACCGCTTTATTGGCAATGTGCTCTGTTTTCTCTATAATGTCTCTATGTTCGTGTCTGTAAACCAGATCTCAAAAACCTTTTCCCTTTCTCTCTCAAGATTCCCACTCCTTCTCTATCTAAAAAAAAAAAAACAAAAACCCATCAAAACCTCTCTCTCTATATACTCGAAAACAGTGTTTTTCTTACTTTTTCCTGCCAAAACACATCGCTTTCTCCAGAGTAAGCCCTCAGGTTCTTCATGTGAAAGTTTGGTTAAAGAAAAGAGGGAAGAGAGACATCTGTGACTTCTTTCAAGAAACGGTGTCGTTCTTTTTCTTCCTTTTTTTTGCTGTTTATTGCTCTGTGGTGGTGGGTTCCTACTTTCAATCTCTCATTCTCTCTCTCTTTATCTTCTTTCTTTGAAACGAACCCTTCAGGTTTTTTTTTTTTGGTTTTGGTCTCAGTAGAAAAGTTTGAATCTTTTGTACCAAAGTAACAGAGCTTTTGAAGACTATCATAGCATTCTGGGTTTAGTTTTGATTTCTTATTTTCTACTTTGAAGTGGTTTTCAACGCACAGAGCTCGAAAAATTCACTTTTTCTTGGTTTGCTCAAATAAGTCCTTCAGTTTCCAATTCATTCTTCATTTACCTCCTCTTGATTTTGTGATTTTTTTTTTTTTTGATAATTTTACCATTACGGTTTCTCTAAGCTGTAATTTTTTTATATTGTTTTGGAAAGTTCAGTGATTCTTGGGGGAAATTTTGGGTGTTATTATCAAATTTAGAAAGTTCAAAGATCTTCATACAAGAAAATGAGATACACCTCGATTTGGTTCTTCTATAGATACTTCGACAAATTTCCGTCAAAGAGAACAGAACATTTCGTCTGATCATGACTACTACTAGGGTTACTTCTTCACGGATTCTGAAAGATGCAAATGGAGACATCGGTGAGCATCTTCGTAACCATATCCACTTAACCAACTGTATTCACTTGAAGAACCATATGCACAACAACAAACAGAGTCCGGTTTTAAATGACCGGTCTCTTCTTATGAGAGATCTCGTCGTTCTTCAGAGATCAAGATCACTTAGAGACCCATCAGCGAGCCCGAATTCGCCTTCTGTGATCGCTGATTCGAAAGGTTTGGTTCATAAGAAAGGAGGAAGAAGAAGATCTGTTGACCATCAGAATGTCGTTAAGAAATCTGGTCTTAGGCTGACTAGTTCGTCACCGATTGTGAATTTTGGAACATCTAAAGTCACTCCTTCTGATGAAAAGTTTGAAGGCTCGAGTAGGAAGAGTTATAGAGTCGAAGATGAGGCTTTTAGTGTTGCTTCAGTGAAATCGAGATCGAAAGACAAGGCTAAGGCTATTGCCAAGACTCTGTCTGATCAGCTAAACGAGGTTTTAGGTGATACTGATGGTTTAGTTTCTTGTAATGCTCAAGCGCGTGGTAATGGTCGTAAAAGGCGGAAATTTAGAGGAACAAGGAGAGCAGGAAGGGCAAGTGATGTTAGAGATAATGTTGGTGAGAAGTATAAGGAAGAAGAAGAAGAAGGAGGGTATAGAGAACAGAACATGACTAGAGGTGATCCAAGAAACAACGGTTGTGGAATTCCGTTTAATTGGTCGAGAATTCATCATAGAGGCAAAACATTCCTCGATATAGCTGGTCGGAGTTTATCTTGTGGAATGTCTGATTCAAAAGGAAAGAAAGGAGAAACCGATATGCCAATGCTCTCTGATTCAAGCTCCTCTTTCACCAAATCTGATCTGCCCCTTTTAGTCGATAGTGCAGACAATGAAGGTTGGGAGCATGATTACTCTGGAGAATTGGGTTTATTCGCTGACGATTTGCTCAAGAACGGTAAAGATTCAGACTTTGGTCAGAAACGAAGCTATAGAAACGCTCGACGACACCAAAGCTTTACGCAGAAGTACGTGCCAAGAACATTCCGTGACCTCGTGGGACAGAATCTGGTTGTACAAGC
Source organism: Eutrema salsugineum (assembly GCF_000478725.1). NCBI lineage: Eukaryota > Viridiplantae > Streptophyta > Magnoliopsida > Brassicales > Brassicaceae > Eutrema > Eutrema salsugineum. Next base: position 1,356,446 of record NW_006256828.1, on the reverse strand, counting down.
TCTGTCTAACGCTGTTGCTAAACGAAGAGTAGGGCTTCTTTATGTGTTCCACGGTCCAAACGGAACCGGAAAAACCTCTTGTGCTAAAACATTCGCTAGAGCTTTGAATTGCCATTCTATGGAACAGTCAAAGCCTTGTGGGAGATGCAGCTCTTGTGTTTCTTATGATAATGGTAAGAACCGGAACATTCGAGAGATGGGTCCTGTGAAAAGTTTCGACTTTGAGAAACTTTCCGATGATATGATGATGATCTCTCAGCAGAAAAGGCAGCACCTTGTGTTCATATTCGATGATTGCGATACCATGTCAACGGATTGTTGGAATGCGCTTTCGAAGATTGTGGACCGAGCTCCTCCTCGCGTGGTCTTCGTTCTTGTCTGCTCTGTTCTTGATGTTTTGCCTCACATTATAGTCTCGAGGTGCCAGAAATTCTTTTTCCCTAAGCTTAAAGATGCAGATATCGTCGACTCTTTGCAACGGATTGCGTCGAGGGAAGAGATTGATATCGATAAAGATGCTTTGAAGCTTGTTGCTTCGAGATCAGATGGTTCTTTGAGAGATGCAGAGATGACTTTAGAACAGCTGAGTTTGCTTGGAACAAGAATCTCTGTTCCTTTAGTTCAAGAAATGGTAAAGATCAAAACTTTTGTATAATTTCCATTGAGTTCTCTTTTTGTGAACTCATTGTGATTGAATTTTTCAGGTTGGGTTAGTCTCTGATGAGAAATTAGTTGATCTTCTTGATCTGGCCTTATCTGCGGATACTGTGAACACAGTGAAGAATCTGAGAACAATAATGGAAACCGGAGTAGAACCATTAGCTTTAATGTCACAGCTTGCAACCATCATAACAGATATCCTCGCCGGAAGCTATGATTTAGCTAAAGATCAACATAAAAGAAAGTTTTTCCGGCAACAACCACGTGAGTTTTCAAACATTCCTTACATATACTAAACGAGAGATACTTGTAACTGTAATAACTAACTGTTTTCTTTGTTTTTGTTGTAGTGTCTAGAAAAGATATGGAGAAGCTGAGACAAGCTTTAAAAACGCTGTCCGAATCAGAGAAACAGTTGAGAGTATCAAACGATAAACTAACTTGGCTCACTGCTGCGTTGCTCCAGCTAGCTCCTGATCAACGATACATGCTTCAGCCTAGTTCTAGCCCGTTAATGGATCGTGGTGGTCAAGGTTTTAGTAGCAAGAACCGACCTTCCGTTGAAGATATTTGGTTAGCGGTTCTAGATAAAGTTCGTGTTGATGGTTTAAGAGAGTTTCTTTATAGAGAAGGCAAGATCTTTTCGATTAGTATTGGTTCAGGTAAGAGCAAGCATTTCATATCAAAGAAAGCTTTTTTCTATGTCGATGAATAGATTCTAAAACTTTGTTAGTGTGTTGCAGCTCCTACGGTGCAGTTGATGTTGAATTCGCCGTTAGCGAAATCAACGGCTGAGAATTTCGAAGAGCATATTGTGAGAGCGTTTGAAGCGGTTCTTGGATCTCCGGTCGCTCTTGAGATCAGAACTGAGTCAAAGAAAGACACAAGAAACAATTTTGAGAGCGAAATCGTTGAAGTGGGTGATGAATCTGAATCTGTAATGACTCGAGCTAGGAGGAAACACTTGGAAGCTAGCCAAAACCGAAACCAGAACCAGCAGAACCAGAGCATTGTGAGAGGAAAAGTCTCGTTGGCTCAAGTGATTAAACAAGGTGAAGGAAACAGTTGGTCAAAACGCAAAGCTGTGTCGATTGCAGAGAAGCTTGAACATGAGAATCTGTAAGAATATTTAAACCGAAAACTTGTTACTTCGATTTGGTTTCTTAATATTTTTGTTTTTGTTTTTGATAAGTCGTTTCATTTTTGTGCAGGAGACTTGAATCTAGATCAAGAAGCTTGATATGTTGGAAAGCGTCAAGAAGCGTACGTCGCAAGGTAAAACAAAAAAAAAAACAAAACAAAACCTTTCATTTTCTACACGAAAGTTTTCATCTTTAGGAAAAACGATTGGATCTTAATGAAAACTTTTAAATTGTAGCTTTGGCGATTGAAGGTGAGAACGAGAAGGGTACGATTACATTCGTTGTTGAAGCTTGTCTCGTGTGGGAATTATTTATCAACGAAATCTCCTTCTAGATAGCGAGTTTTTAATTTTTTTTTTTCTTCTTTGATTATAGGCAGATTTTTAATGTAATCTTTGTAGCTATATAATTTTTTAAATAAAGACCTTAGTTTAAGTTTGAGTATCTTTTTTCATCCTTTCATTGTAGTTTTAGTTTCCGTTTGTTTCTTCTGTTTGAGTTTTATCTTCCCTAATTTCAACTTATGTTTTTTGATCTCAAACTTTTATAATTTGCAACTAACAACTTACCAAATAACGATTTGTTTTTGACGACAAAAAAAAAACTAACTTAACTAAAATGATCTAATTCATTGAATTGTAACAGATTCAATATATATTTAATATAACAATACCGAACATCAAATCCGATGTCGTCCAGCGGTTAGGATATCTGGCTTTCACCCAGGAGACCCGGGTTCGATTCCCGGCATCGGAGTTTTTTTTTTCTGGAATGTTATTCTTCTTTTCCCAAACTCGGTGACTAAAAGTCTAAAACATTAAAAAAAAAAAGTTTTTTTTGGGTAAGATTATGAAGAAAAAAAATCAATTTAGAGCCAATGCCTATATATTCATCAATCTTACTCTTGTCTCAAAACAATAGCTTTTACAGAAACAGAGTAAACGATGAACCACAAGACAAAAGATCTCACTCACTATTTTACAAGCGCTTCATATCAAAGCTCTCTCTGTAATGTTGTTATTTACATTCCTCGAATTCCACCAAAACGTCCTTCCATCTCCAATCTTATTACCGCCATTTCTCGCTTCGACATCTCTTCTCTCTGACTGAACTTCCTGTTGTTCGATCGATCCCGGATTCTCTGTCAGACACTGTTCCCAAAAGACATCGTTAACTCCTGTCTTTGGAGCAGCCACGGTAACTGGCTCTGAGTTCATATCAATCTTTGTTGATTTGGGTCTGGTCTCGCCACAACTAGTTGACTCATTCACATCAAGATCCATGCTTGATGAATGCACACCACTCTTATCGCATGATTCTGTCACAAGATTCTCCAAAAACGTTAAAGAAGACTCCAACTTCTCGACCTGCTCTGCGTTTGACCGGCTTGGAGGAAGAAGAGAAGTAGTCTCTTGTGATTTTCTTTTTCTTCTCTCATGGGTTTCGAGATTCAGAGAAAGTCCTGGTTTTTCCAAAACCTGTGAAACATATGATACGATCGATTTCTGACGATGCTCCATGTTCTGTAACCGCTCTTTCAATGTGGCTACTTGCAGCTCAAAGACTTTCCGTTCTTGCTCTTGGTTCTGTAAATCCGCGAGAAGAACTTCGTTCTCCTTTCTCAGTCTCTCGATTTGATCCTTCATGCTCTGTCTTTCTGATTCCGTCAAAGGATTCTGCGCTTGTAGGTTCTGTAACGAGTGGCTGTGAACCGGTTTTCGTCTATGTATATTCTTCATAAGGTAAGGTTGGCCTCTAACAAAGTCATCATTTGCGAATTCCCATTTCTCAGGATCGATTTTTCTGAAACCCTATACAACAAACAAAACACGAAATGTTAGTTCATTAACTAAAGCACACAAAACTATACGAAAAGTCAGGAACTTTACATATGTGTTAAGCTGGCGGATGAAACTGGAGAAATTCTTGTGTTTGAAGAATCTTGGAAGAAGGTCTCTGGAAAAATCTGCTGGGTTCTTGACGATGAAGCTTTTGTTGTTATCGCTCCAAGAAACGATTGAATCAGAGGAAGAGTCATCTACCATTTCATATGTTTTTGTAAGGAAAGGTGGAAGTGAGCTTGAACCTCCACTGTTTTCATCCATATCAAAAAAATCTCTGAAAGTTGTGACCAAACCTGAATAAAAAAACCATACGATCTCAATTCCAAAATGCAATCAAGTCAAAAGAAAAAAGCTTTTAATTCAACAATTCCATTTTAGGATTCGATAAAACTGGATCTCTCAAGATTTAAGAAACACACATAATTCAGAATAAAAAAAAAACCAAGGAATTTCCCTTATAAGCTTCGAAATTAACTTAAAAACGATTCTTCAAATGAATCCACAAAAACCCTTAACGCAAAACCCCTGATTAAGCCAAAATCGAAATGAAAAGCAACATAGAAGAATTCGATTAAACCCTGTTTCTTATCTAATCCACACTTTTTGATTCCGGTAATTACAAAACAGACAGAACCAATCAACAATTCGAACACCAAATGAGTTGATGTTCTTGTCCTCTCATGTTCCTGATGCGGAATTTTGATCAAACGTACCAGATAATTGGAGAAGATAGACCCGATCCCGATAGGGAGCAAACCTTGAAAAGCCTATTTGATTGATTGAAGATTAAGGACAGATTCTTGAGATTAAAGGAACAAAATTTCGGAGAAAGACGAAGAGAGAAGAACGTAAAGCAAAAGGGGAATTCGAATTTTTGAGGATTTGAGAGGCTTTGCTTTGCCTTTGGCTATATGAAATGGCAACACAACAACTCGACGGGTTTGGTGGTCTTATTTTTATTATCAGTCTCTTTTTTATTCTTCTTCTCTCTATCTTCAATATTTATAAATAAAAAACAATTTATCAACGAGAAATCTCTCTCCATTAACAAATATGTTTATATTACTAATTGAACATGACAAAAAAAGTGATTACTTATCACCATATTTATTTTTTATCAAACTTACTACCATATACTAATTTTGGTTAAATTTAAATACTGATCATATATATTCTTGCATCTTTTGCAAAAATTCTTATAGAGATCGTTATAAGATGTTGTAATGGAATGTAAACAGTTGTAAATATCATGAGAATCGATAGGAAGAATGCACACTTGACATTGCTTCTTTGCGTCTTGAATAGCATCGTACTTCTTTTTTTTAAATTTAATTTTTATTCAATAAAAAGACTTTTTACAATAGGATGTGTCGTATTTTGAAGTTTGAAGAATATTGAAAACCATATTAGAAAATGTTGTTCCTTCGAGAAAATCTGATAAAATTGGAACCAAGATTAGCATGATCCATACGTATTTTATGATCAGAGCAGTGTCTTCCCTTGTTCAAAAAAAAGTATTTGCCTTAGGCCACTAACAAAATTTCTAAACTTGAAGGCTATATAAATTATATGAATAGATGATCTAGTAGTTTGAATTAATTTTATGTTTTGTTTAATCATTATTAGTAGATAAATTGTATGATTAAGTTGTAGGATTAATAATTCTAGGAAAGTTTCTAAACAAAATTGTATGTTTTCATAATTTCTTTTGAACTAAAAATCATAAGCTTTTACATTTAAAGAGTTATATATCATATTACAAATACACATGTAAAATGAAATAAATGACTTTAAGTACATTAAAAAAATGTTTTAAAGTTATAATTTTGTGAAATAAGATTTTTAAATTACTGTTAATAAATAAAATTTATAAAAAATATATGGCGAAAACAAATACAAAGTTCGCCTTAGACTTCTAAAAATCTAGACACGGCACTGTCTATGATATGCACAAATGAGAAATGTTTTAAATTTTTTTTGTCAAAAAAAATTATTAGAAAACAAAATTTTTGTAGTGAACTCTCAAAATGGAGATAGGATGTGAGCTCTTTTTTTTTTAATCTTTGATTTTAATTGTCAGCATCCAACGAGCGAATGGTAATCAATTGTTTCGAGGTTTCAATGAAATTAACAAGCTGCATAGTGTGAAGGGAGCGACCATGTCGACGCTAGTTTCTTGCCAACGAGAAAGTCTCAACTAGTTAGAAGAATGTTCATTAAGCCTTAGAAGATATTCATGAGAGAATTGTTTTATCAGGCCCTTTACTCATGCAAGAAACTAGCCTCAAAAATGTAGAATCTAATTTTCTCGCTAAAAGCCTAAAACCACAAATCATGTTTCCGTTAAAACTGTAAAATCAAGTTTTTTAAAAAGAAAAACACATATTCCTGTCAAAACAGTCAAATACTCACTAAAAATTCAGAATCTTATTCTCTGCCAAAACCATATAAATCTTGATTTTTTTATCAAATATACATAAATCACTTTTTTCCATTAAAACATGAAATCTATTTTTCCCGAGAAAACATGATTTCTCTTAGAATTGTATAACTAAACTTGATAAATAATTTACTATGAAATGATTTTTTTAAAAAAATGATTGCATTCTAAAACTAATTCAATTATAGATGAAACTTTTTTTAAAGCATCTTTTTGTCATTTGATACATTTTGTATCCAATTTTTTCTTTTTTACAAATTCAAAAAAGGACAATTTATAGCGAAACTCAGCATGCAAAATCTAATTTAATTTGGATGTTGAATCTGGATGGAGCATCGGGATAAACAAAAGAAACACGGCCTTCGGGAGATCTTCATTAGGTTTCTTAAGTCTTTTTTAAAAAAAAAAAATATTTTATGGCTTAAAATTAGAAAAACCGTTTCTTATTTTGGGGTCTGAAGAATCGGTTGTTCATGGACAGCTGTCACGAGCATTGGTGTAAAAACATCAGCGATTTTTTTCTTCCTGGGTCGACTCTTCATCGACCATTTTGTGTTCTGCAATTTTTTTTGCCCGAAGAAAATTTCTCTCGTCGATATCTCCGACCAGAAATCAGTCGCCATAGTCGTCACCTCCGGTCCGTTATGGCGAAGCATCGTCGGTTCTTTTTTGGTGAAACCGACATGTCGGAGGTCTCTGCATATCCATCGATTTCACCGATAAGATAAATCTCTGTTATTTCTTCTTTTTTTTTAGAGTTTGGTTCGATTTCTTCCCTTGATTTGCTTAATTGGAGCATTTGAATTAGTTTAGGGATGGAGGATTCTCATTTGAATTAGTTTAGGGATGGAGGATTCTCATCTGAATTAGTTTACGGTTCTCATCGGTTTCAATTTTGATTTATGTTCTATATATATCTTGAACTTGTTTACGGATGGAGGATTTGTTGATGTGTTCTGAATGATTTTAGTGATTGATAATATGAATAGATCATTGTAATAGACAATGATAACAAGTTTGATTTATGGTTTCTATCATTCTCTTTGATCGGAAATGAGTTGATCTTAATGTTTCATGTTCGCTTAAAGTACGGTGGTAATTGGATAGTGCAGCCTCTTCCAAAAGACAATGGCCCTCTTAATACTCTTGAGGAGTCTTTTGCTATGTTTTGCCGAGGTTTGTCTATGTACAGTCCTTTCTTGGATCATGTCTTGTCGTATTGGAAAGCTTACCAAGAGAATCCAGATCAGACCATGTTCCTCAAGTACGAGAAGATGAGAGCTGATCCTTTGCCGTATGTGAAGAGATTAGCAGAGTTTATGGGATGTGGATTCACAGCTGAGGAAGAGAAGGAAGAAGCTGTTGAGAAAGTTGTGAATCTTTGCAGTTTCGAGACGCTTAAGAAACACATAGAAGGCATTTCCTTCTAGCTTTTATCCGAAAAGTGCATACTTCAGAAAGGGAAAGGTCAGAGATTGGAGCAATTACTTGACTCCGGAGATGGCTGCTGGAATCGATGGATTGATGGAAGAGAGATTCAAGGGTACCGGTTTGCTTCAAATTAATCTTTGTTTCAAATTTATTTTTTTAAATATTTTTATTCTTTAAGAAACTTTATGAAAGTTTTACCAATGCACCATTAAAAGTAATGAGTTTCTTAAAGTGGATTTTTATTCCATACTTAATAATAAAAAACACATAAGAACCCTTAATGGAGTTTTAGGAATAATGACGGTCTTATCATCCATGGAGCAAGCAGAAAGAGTGAGCTGGACATGTTGATGGGGAAAAAGAGGTTCATGCATCTGCGAGCTTCTTATTCTGAGATGAGATACTTGAGCGGAGGAAGTCTTCTTGGGCAGGAGAATTAACGTTAATGAACTTCTGGAACCATTTGCCAGAATCTTTGAGGTTTCTATCATCAAGGTCTCCCCAATTAACATAACTGAGTCCGAATCTGACGGTAAAACCTTTGCAAAATTCATAATTATCTCCAAGAGACCATGCAAAGTATCCTTTCACGTTGACACGCTTCTCCCTGAAAACAAGAACAATCATGCATTAAAGACGTACGTACGATTTGATGATGAATATCATACATGTATGTATGCATATAAAAAGAGTATTAGTAGCTAGCATCCACTCACTTGATGACCTTACGGAGAAAACATAGATGGCTGCAAAGATAATCAATCCGCTTTGAATCGGCAACAGCCTCCTCACGGGTTTCTTCACCGGGGGTACTAATTCCTAATTAAACCGTCATTAGTACATGAACAAATATTTGAGTCAATTTCTTGGACCAAATTTTGAAATACACTTAGTCACTTAGCATGCATGTAGTACGTGGTACTACTAACCGTTCTCGGTGACATAGATTAAAGGGTCACCGTATCTGGTTTTGAAGTGGTCCATTACGTAATAAATGCCTTTTGGGTAGTAATAGCTGTTTTTGGTTTCGTCTTCTTCCTTAGAGAACTTAGAAAGGGAAGCAAATATAAATCAGAAGATTATTCGGATATTACTATTTGGTTTAGACAAAATGAATCAAAAAGAATAGTGATGGAACATGCATATACCAGTGGACCAATTAGTTCACCACGTGCATTTTTATCTGCAAACACAAAGTTGAAATATCTTATGGTCACTAACAAAGTATATATTATAAATATAGAAAAGTTGTAAGTTGTAACTAAGTGAAAATAGAGTGGTACATGTGAGCGTTGTGCCTGAATCCATCATAGCAGTGTGTTTTTCCGGAGGAACTATGTTATTACTTGGCTGAGCGTATTGAGTGACGTAATAGTTGAGACCAAGAAAATCATATGAACCCTTTACGAGTTTGGCTTCTGCTTCCGTGAAGTTGGGAAGTCGACTTCCCACAATTTGCCTCATTATGTCTGGATATCTACCTTTTGTTAGAGGCTCCATGAACCTGATCCATGTACATACATTTTTTCATTAGTTGGTTTATATATACAACATCTATCAATAATGTTACGTTTTTGGATATATATATATATATATATATAATATATGTACCATCCAAAGAAGAATTCTTTCATCCTCTCAGTTGCATCTATGCTGGCCTTATCTGTCTCATCAAATGGAAGAAACCATCTAGTTATCATCACAGGTCCGATCTTCCCTCCTTGGAACTGCATGTGGTCACGATATATAGTTAGTATCAGACATGTAGTTAATTAGAGTTCTGTAAAGATCCACCTTATATTTTGTCCTGTAAAGATCCACCACCGCGGCATGAGCAAGAAGCTGGTTATGTGCAACGATATAAGGTTCTGTCGAAGAGTTTCCTTCGTAACATCTCTCATCAACCGCAGGAGAACATCGACCTGGTGCATCTGTTCCGATTGCATAGCCTCTCGTAGGCACTGTGTACAGCTGGTTGATTGTGATCCAGTTCTTTACCTTCCCACCAAATTCCTTGAAACATAGATCTGCGTAATCTCTGAAATCATCTCTGCGCATATATTATAGAATCATTTCATTAATGTATGTAACTAGATCAAATCTATACATGTTTCTTTCTTTTTCTTTTAACACTCTCCATAATAAGAAGCATGGCATGGCGCACAAGTAACATACATGATCGTGCGGTCCAAGAAACCTTCATACTCATCTTGCAGTGTTTGAGGAAGGTCCCAGTGGAAAAGGGTAACGAAAGGTGTTATCTTCTTTGCGATGAGGCCATCTATGAGTTTATGGTAGTATTCAAGACCTCCTTTATTCACTCCCCTACTCACCTTCCCTTCTGCTCATGTATATTTGCTCTTTTAAACAATCACAATCGAATAAAACAACATATATACATGGGTTTTGATAAAATGTGTACATACTTGGAATGATTCTTGACCACGCAAAGGAGAATCTGTAGCCATTAGCATTGAGTTCGTCCATAACGTCTATATCTTTCTGCATTTTACGTATACAATCGTATGTCAATCCACATGTAGTTAGATAGATAATTCAGTGAGTATATATATATACTGAGGGTGATTAACCTGCCATCTCGTATATGACTCACAAGTAGTGTCTCCATTCGCCAAATCTTTTCCGGCTTTCTCTGATAATAATTACAAATACATATACATATAACCGACATTTTTCTTTAGTCCTCTCATATATATGTAACCATGCAAACGACATGCCTGGATATCGGTGACTGAATGCATCCCAAACGTTAACACCACGACCTCTGCCTCCTTCGATCTGAAATGAAAAGAAACAACCATGCAACGTTAGATTGTAGTGTTTTTGAATGGGTTTTTATTCATACGTCAACAGTGAGGTATGGTAACACAATAATGCATGTGTGATTTTGCTAAATGCCTGGTAAGCAGAAGATGCAACACCGAAGATGAAGTCTTTTCCAAAACTTTTACTGTTAAATCGATCAGTGTTGCTACATGTGAATGGCTCGTTCTCTTCGCAAGTAATTTCATCATCAGCTTTGCAAGTCGTCGCAACCGCTAATAGAAAAACTATGGCGAGTCCATAAAACTTCATGGTTAATCTTTAGATGTTGTACGTGTTGTGCTGTATGGAACCTTGTGCCAATCTAGGGTTTATATAGTCTTTGTTCACGTATGCATGTGAGTTCACGATTTTGGTTATATTTAGGCCGTAACTCGATGAGCAAAATGTGGGATAAAAATGGGTGGAATGAGTCATCTCAATTGATCCCACTAAAAAGGCACCAATTAGATTGACTAAAAAAAACATCCAGAAAATTTGGCTGAATAAAATGGGAAGAAAACATTGTCTTTGTAAAAACATTCCACAACGTAATAATAGTGAATATATGTATAGGAGTAAGAAAAAATAAAAAAGCAATTCAAGTGTAAAGACAACTGTAGCGAAGAAGCCGAAAACATTGAGCGAAATAAACATCAAAACACTTAATTATTCTTTAGCATAATCGAACGAAACAACTCCAAAATCAAAATCGTATAGTTCAAACGAAAGTTTCTCTTCAAATAGCTAATTTTCCCGTTGGCCTTACAAATGACTCTTTAATCCGTTTAGTTGAATATTTGTATGCTTAAGACTGTAAGATTTCAAAAATTTGAAAAAGCCCTAGACGAAAAAGCCTATTTCTATAATTGAGCTCCTTATAATTTTATGTGTAATTAACTTTTTGTCTTATTTTTGTGTGTTATAACCAAATGACCACATTCCAGACTAAAATCAATTGAATGTTTCCTGAATCCTGAGGAGTTAGTTCATTTTATCAATTTGATTGTTGTACTTGTAGGAAATATAATATTTTAACTACATCTACATAATACAAATGGTTTTTTTATAGATAATTATATCCAAACCCAGAGAGAAACACTAATCAAAAAAAACAAATACAAACAAATTGCATTTCATGAGGAAATTTTACACAAAGACATTGAACAAACCAAGCTATTGTTCATCTGTCTTCTTTTTAATCAATCCTCTAATACAAAATATAATCAAAATCAACTAATCAAAACTCATAAATTAACCCCCCAAAAAAAAAATCATTCATCTTTTCCAACGAACTCTTTCAAAGCAACTCTCATATCTTCAAACTTATCACAATCACCATTCAAAAACGCACCAAGCTTCTTCAGCTCAATATCATTCAAATCATCAGAAAACGGTTTAATCGGAAACGCGTTCTCCGGTTGAAGCGCGTAAGCGTTTGGATTATCGTCAACAATCACCACGCGCCTCAAATCCTTCGTCACAAACCCTAAATCCTTCACTAACCTCCCATCGATCTCGCTACACGCGTCTCTGTAAAAGCTTCGCGATATCACGCGCCGCTCCGGATCCAATTTATCGAGCACGAGCGATGCGTATTCTCTCAAACCCGCCGTGAAAACGACGATCTGGTACTTTTCTCCGATCTTCTTCAAGAAATCGTCGACTCCTGGCCGTTTGATCACGAAGAAGGTTAAGATCTGACCGTCGATTCTGGGCCTCACGACGAAATCGTACGGTACATCGGGTTTCTCCAATTGCGAGTGGATAAGCGTCTCGTCTAGATCTAGAACGATCGTCTTCTTCGTCTCGTCGAATGATTTACCGGATCTGTCGTGGATTAGCGAGTACGGAGCTCGATAACCGGCCGGTTTGGAAATGGAATCGGAATCGGATCGGGTTTTGAGGATTTTGAATCCTTTGGTTCTGGGACGGTATTCGAGGCGGGAAAATAAGCAGAGGATGCTTCGGTGACATTTGTAGATCGATTTGTTGATGGAGGCGATTACGGTGGTCGTCGCCGGAGATGGTGTGCATCCGATTTGGGTTTTCCGGTGACGGAGAAGGTAGTTTCGTTGGTGACGGTTGATTGATTTTGTTGATTTCTTGATTATGAGTTTCGTCGCCATTGAAGAGAAACAGAGATTTGAGAGAGAAATGAGTTTGAGAGAGAGAGTGAGTGATGGTTTGGTATTTAAATTAGGCTCGGTGTAACGGTAATGTGGTTTTTTTTAGGGTCGGGAAACGAAGCTAGATTCGGAAAGCAGCGTTTTTTCAACTTTGGACCTACACACGGTGTTTACGTTGTATTATTACCGTTGAGAATTCTATATTAATCTGTCGTCGATTCATGTCCCAAATTAAGGAAAAATATATATAGACTTAGTAGAGAATAGACAATGAATATTCCATTAGTGGTAAATTTAAAATACTGGAAAGTTTGGTATACACTCTAATTCAAATGATCAAATATGCTACGAACAAAAAGTATTCAAACATTGTAGAGAATGTATACAGTATACGTGTAATATGTTTATATATGCTAAGAAATCAAAAATTTTCTTTTTCTGTTCGACGGCCAATATTTTTCTTAAAACAATCGATAAAACGATGTTAATATACACAACTTATATATATAATATATATATAATATATATAATATATATATAATATATATATAATATAATTTTTTTTAACAAAAAATATATATATATATATATTATAATTTTTTCGTAGACCAAACTTACTTACCAGCTCTTCGAATGGTGTTAATATTTTATATGATTCCTAACTACGTAATTTTTTTAAAACCAGAAATTGTGTCTGATAGTTGGGTATTAGCATTGTTTCGTGTAATAAGTCAAAATTATTATATTAAAACAAGTAAATAAACTATATAAGTAGATCTTCTAAAACTCTATTTATGTTTATGTTCTTTGGTTGTCAAAATTGACATAAAAGTTGACTTGACATAGAATCTTAAGTTCTGGATTAAATTGGTCAAACCATAGTTCAAGAACTAGCCATTCTCAATTGTAAAACCTGGATATTCACATAAAAAAAATGATAACATACCGAAATTTGATATTGAGTTCAATTAGAGCATTTCATGTTAAAACAGATAAGTCATAATCGAATCAAAAATGCCAAGTGTCCATAGAGTCATCCCCATTTCATCTTACAATCTCAAAGCCCGCCATTTCTCGCCACGTCATCGCTAAACTCCAATGACGTGTCCCTCTCAAGTTGTCCACATCACATTCTCCTCATGCAAACATGACACCAACACACATGTACACTCATATTCCATCACCATAAAACCGAGAAGAGAGAGCTACATAAAAATTTGTATATACAAGAAACAAACCGTTGTCGTTTTTGACTTATCAATAATGGCGTCAAGCGATGAGCGTCCGGGAGCGTATCCGGCACGTGACGGAGGAGAAACCTTACCTCCGGGAGATCCGACGACGTTGAAGTCGATGATGATGGACAAAGGAGCTGCGATGATGCAATCTTTGAAACCAATCAAACAGATGAGTCTTCATTTGTGTTCATTCGCTTGTTATGGTCACGATCCTAGCCGTCAAATCGAAGTTCATTTCTATGCTCATCGAGTCAACGAAGACTTTCTTCAATGTGCTGTTTACGACTGTGACTCCTCTAAAACCCACCTCATCGGTATGTATTTTGTAACTCATTATCATCATATTTATATTTTCTCCAATATATTAACAATAGACAAAATAATTATTGAAGTTGATCGTATTTACCTACACGTTCATATGATGCATGGTTCTATGCGGATTAATGCATGCGAATTAATTTAGCATTAGCAAGAGATAATTTGAGTGTACGTACACGTACACGTGCATGCGTATAATGTTTGAAGAAATATGACTAATTATTACGCTTTTTCATGTGTTTGTTGTGATTAATTAAATATCTCAGGGATCGAGTATATTGTGTCCGAGAGGTTATTTGATACTCTCTCCTCGGAAGAGCAAAAGCTTTGGCACTCTCATGACTATGAGGTTAATTAACTACTTCTCTATAAGCTTTCTGATATTCTTACATGATTATAATAACTTTAAATGTTAGTTGATGTTGGTTTGTCTTTGGAGAAATTAAGAAACAAAAGCTTGACTTAATTTGTTCTTACTGTAGATTCAAACAGGTCTTCTAGTAATTCCAAGGGTCCCTGAGCTTGTAGCTAAGCCTGAGCTTCGAAATATTGCCAAAACTTATGGAAAGTTTTGGTGCACTTGGCAGACCGATCGGGGTAATTTAATTACATTTTCTTTTATTACGCTTGTACTTCATAATTTGGTATGACAAGCAGGAAACTCGTATAATCGTAAAAAAAAAAAAAAACTCAAAAATTCTAACAGATAAAAATCATGAATCATTCTGTAAGTTGTTATGACAAATAGAGATTCTATCGATCTCATAGAAATAAATTCTGTAGACCTGAATTTTTATTTTTTTTTGTTTGGAATGAAATTGGCCCAATTAATATTTACAATATGATGAGTTCCTTTTTTTTTTATGTGTGTGGATAAATTCAGGGGATAAGTTGCCATTAGGTGCACCAGCACTAATGATGTCACCACAAGACGTGAACATGGGTAAGATCAAGCCAGGGCTATTGAAGAAACGTGACGATGAATATGGGATCTCGACAGAATCTTTGAAAGCGTCTCGAGGTGGTATTGTGGGACTGGAGAGGAAAAATCCGATGGCTGATTATTGGGTTCATCACGGAAAAGGTTTAGCGCTCGATATAACCGAGACGGATATGAAGAAATGTGCTCCGTTCCCTTAGTAAATTTCGTGTGTAACGAACGATACCATAATGTTCGTGCTTTTGCCAATGTGTGGACCGTTAGTTTTAAATAATGATATCCTTGTGTTTGTATATGTAGTGCTACAAAGTGATGAAAATATGGGTTCTTATGTTTATGGGTTTTTTTCTTTCTTGAAACATATATGTAATGTACTAGGCTTCAGTAATTATTTAAGATGTCCCTGGCAATTTTCAAGACGAGTTGATTTATATTCCGGTTTTACTTGTTTTATTGAGATTTTCAATTTCTGTAAGCAAACGTACATGAACCAAAGTAAGTTAAAAAGAGCCAGAGAAATTCACATGATTACATCGCGGCAAAAAAGTTGATTACTCAAAATATTGTTTCTATAAAGATGATTCGAATTGCTTGGGAAAAGGAAAAGCATGAAGCAAATACTCTCTCAAGCTTTACCTATGAACTCAATGTCAAAGAGAAGAACCGAAGCTGGAGGTATTAGGCATGAGCCTGCGCAAAACAAGTTTAGGATTCGTTAATTAATTAATTATCTAATGAAAACCAATTCTATAAGATTTCGTAATCTATATAATTAAGAAAGGTTTTCGCTATTTTAGCATTTCCTTTTACCTCCTTTGCAACCTGCGCCCCGATCACCATACGCGAGTTCTGGAGGAATTTTCAATGTTCGTTTCCCACCTTAAGAAACAAACCAAACAAAACTAATTAGTTAGAGCAAGATCATGATAAAACATAACAATGTTACTATTGAAAATAAAGTTTACTCATTTGTAAGGTTTATATTAACTTGTGAACTATATCATATATATTTGTTAACAAAACTTTTCCACCTTATATACTCCGCGTAAATATCCATGTTAGAGCTAGGTGCTATATCGTATTTTAGAACATACTATCAAATAAAAGTATCGGTTTTAGCAAAACTATGAATGAATTAGATATTGAGATTACCGGTAAGCATAGGAGGAATTCCATCAGAGCCAAGGATTCCCTGGTCCCAACCTTTAATCACCTGCCATAAACTCATATATTGTACTTATTTAAGTTTATCTGAATCTCGAATAATGTTTTTAAAAAAGGGTTTTAGCATAACAATTGCTTATCCTAAATTACCTCACCAACACCTATTCGGAAAGTTAGAGGCTTTCCTCTGTTATAGCTACTATCAAATACTTTCCCATTCTCCAACCTCCCTACATAATGTGCCTGCACAAAATTATTCAAAAAAATTATCTAACATCGTAAAGAACACACAAAACTAATTTAAATGTAATTTAAGATGTACTAATAACCTTAATTAGCTGCCCTTTGACAGCTGCAGGACCATATCCAACAACTTTATCACAAAAAGCAAGACCAGAAGGAGATACAGTGAACTCAACAGAACTTGTTTCTGCTAATGCTGAAACATTATCAACAAAGCCAATACAGAAACCAAAACCAATAATTGTTTCTCTTCTACCACATGAAGCTGATTGAACAAGACTTAACTCAGGATCAGAAACTTTTTGTTTGCTTCTCAAGTTAATAGCTTCTCCTTTGCTTAAGCTATTACTCAGAAGAACTCTGCATTTTCTTTGCTCAATCGGAGGAGAACATGTCCCAACAGAAAATCCCAAGGAGCTCATTCTCTTCTCTATCCAAATTTTTTTCTGAAGGAGATAATAATAAGTGTAAGAATGGCATCTTTGGATTATCAGTCATCCTTGCTGGCAAGCAAAGGAACCACACAAAATTGGGCCTCGTTTTTAGCCCATTTTCAAGATTAGAGGTTCAATATGAGCAAATGAGGGGAGTTAACAATAGGAATAGAATCTTAGTTTCATCTCATCTATTGCTCCTTTGATTATATCAAATCAAGTTTCAGATTCCATTTTCTAAACCTTTTTGGTGATTCAAAAGGAAACTCACTGTCCATTCTCTTTAGTCTGATATATCCCATTCTTGATTTTAGTTTTTTTTTCTTTGGTTTCACCTTCTTATGTCTTAACATATGGGGCAAAAGACTAATACATTTAAATTGAAAGAATCAAATTTATAAAAGAGTTTAACAAAAGAGATTAAACAGTAACTCCAAATCATTACATAAACACATTATCACACCACACACAACAAAACCCAAATTTGACATCACACTTTCTTCATGAGTCCAAACTCAGTTTACCATTGAGGAACTATCAAAACAAACAAACAAAAGAAACAAGTTTCTTTTTGTCTTTCTCCTTCTCTTTCTCTCTCTTTAGAGAGTTGCTAGTTGCTGAATATCATAAGGATGAGCATCAGAAGCAGCTTCTCGCCTAAACGATCTTCTTCCAATAATAATATTCGCAGCTTCACCGGGATGAAAAGCATCCCAAAACACATACTCATTCCTATTCAAACATGGAGCTTGACCAGGAAGACAAGTTATCTGTCCATTGTTCCTCCCAACTCCACAACATCCTGCATTTGTCACTCTAAACCCTGCAAACCAAAAAAAAAAAAAAAAAAATCAAATCTTTAAGCAAATCATCATGAAAGATTACTGCTTTTTATCGATCACAGTTTTGAAGACTGATGCTTTACCGTAACGAGCAGGGTTTGCAACGATATCTTGGAAGATGCCATATGCGTTGATGTAAGTGAATTTGGCGTCAGGAGTGTTTTGGTTAAATTGGTCGACTATAGTTATGAGCTTGCTGTTGAAGATTCTGTTCGCTGAATTGATCCTTTCGTCACATGTTGTCCCGTCTCTACTGTTTTGAGCTAGCTCGTTCGGGCTGCAACCGATCGCACCAACTCCAACTAACGCAAACTTCCTCGCTCCATTGTTATACAATATCTGCTCCATCACAATCGAAACCTTCAGTCTCACTCAGAGGCACCAAAAACAGAGTAAACACTAAAAACAGGGGAATACTAAAGAAACAGAGGAAAACTAAAGAAACAGAGGAATTCTAAAGAAACAGAGAATATAAGAACTTAAAGAGTGTACGGACCCGGAGTTGCTCGGTGTAACGGGCAATGAGATCGTCGCCAAAGGATTCAGGCGTGAATTGGTTACCGGTAGAGTAAAAAGTAGGCATGAAGTAGTTGTTGAGATAATCGTTACTTCCTAATCCGATCGAGTAAATGCATTTGCTGAGGTAACTCGAGGCTTGGTTCTCATCACCGAGTATGTTCACTACTTGTGACACTGTGTTCACGTGGTTAGCTACTTGACCTGCAAATGCTATTCTACCTCCCTGAAGAACAAAGACAACAACAACAACAAGAAAAAGAGTAAAACTTTAGAAACTCTCTTGAAGAAGATCTGAAGAACCAAACCAAAAAAATCGAATGCTAATCTCTAAACGAGATAGTTATATAAGATTTACCAATTGTCTGCCGGTTTCTTCTCGGATTCCGGCAGCAGCGGAAGCATAATTAACTCCACGGAGAATGTCTTGTCCTCTTGCGGCGGCGTACGGTGTAATGTAGTCGTCGAAACCCAAAAGCTCAGCTTTGGTTTTTCAAAGATTACAACAAAGAAACAGAGCAAATTAGTTTCTTTGGTGTTTAGTACGAAAACAAAAAAAAAACAGAGGAAAATGTAAGTTAATTAGACTTACTGATAACATCGACTGTGGTTTTGCCGTTGCTAAACCGACCGGTTGGACCAAGAGCAAAATCAATACCATAAGGAAAGTAATTAGCTCTAGCTAATGACGAAAGCTGATTATTGTTGCCATTATCAACCAAAGAGTCACCAAATATGAAGTAACATGGTGCAATTGGATCACTTGCAACCATGTTAATGGTCATAGCAACCATAATCATCATCATCAAACACATTCTCGCCATCTCTCTTCTAAGAACAAGATTATGAATAGGGAGAGGAAAGATTGATGGTTTTGGGATTGTGAAGAACGAAAAATGAGTTTATATAATACTATTGTTTGAAGAAAATGGAGAGAATGAGAAAATGTTATTTTATCAAGTTTTCTAGCGGTTGAAGAAGCATTAAATGTTCACGCGGCGATGATGTTTGGATGTTTAAATGTAAAAAGTAAATGAATGTGTGGTTATATATGTGAAATAATTTAGAGTTTTTTTTTTGTGTGGATCCACGATCTAGAGACATAAAACTGAAGATGGTGGAGAGTTATTACTCTCTGTCGATGTTTGTTTAATTTCTTTACTGTGAATCAACTTGTAAATGTGACGGTTCGATTTTAATGTCTTTCCTTTGGAATTCGAGCTATTGACTTTTCTCCCTCAAAAGTATCAAAGCTCAAGAGAAAGTTACAAAACTTGTCTCGAGATGGAAACTGAAGAAAACATTTTGTTCAACTAACACTCTCTGATTACTCCAATTATAGAATTGCAAAGTGACATAATTATTCTCCTATTCTATTTATTTTCAACATACACTTTGGTCATATGAATATCACGGGTGATTAAGTATGTAACCTCGACCAATGTTATCAAACCAATAATCTCTTTAAACAAAATGTACTCAGCTTAACATGTTTGGCTTATTTCAGCACAACGCATGTGGAAGAAAAGAAAAAACAAAATGACTATAGTCCTTGAAATGAAATGGCATAATGTAACAAACATGACACCATGAAATGAAGGGTCCACCACACTTGCCATTGCAACAATACTCAAAATCTAACGGCTGAGATCACTCTTGCTTGGTTGAATCAACGGTTGAAGAATGATGTCGAGGATTTGCCATGTGTTAGGATGGAAGTAAACATTAAATGAAAGACAGAGAGTGAGTTCCATGTCATGATGATGGTGTTCATCATGACATAACCTTAAGACCTAAATGTGAGTAGTTGAAAGTAATAAATTCTCATTTGCACTGTTTTGCATATGTTTTCTTAAATTGTGAAAAATATAATTTGGGACGCATTAAATTTATCAAACCAAGATTCAAAACTTTCTGATTCAAGCAGCCCACCAAAAGGATTAATAAGACGAGGGAAAGAGTGGAAAAGAGAAACTCAATAAATTATTACTATACAAATTGATGGACATTCATCAATAAATTTGGTTGTGACAGAGTGAATTAGTTAAAAAAGCAAACGTGTTCAAACAAAGAAATATTCTGAATAATTAGAAATAAAAATAAAACTGATTTTCAGATCTATTCCACCATTCAACAACCACATGGTTGTTGTATTTATGAACTCTACAATACCATAGAGGCAAGAATCCAGCAATGAGAACCAATCAAACACTGTGAATTTCAGTTGTTTTATCAATAAAATACTAACTATGAATGTGGGAGATTTCACCAGTTACAGAAAATGTAGGATACCTACAATGGCTAGACTTGTGTTTTTCAAAGATTTTCTCAATACCTCGACTTTTTTATAACAAAAACGTGGGCTTAGATTGATGAAAATTACAATGAATGCAATGGAGAACAGAGTTTCTAGTCTATGAGTCTTTTAACCTCATCTAACGAACAAACAAATCGTTTTCTAGTCTAGATATCTCTTAAAACTTATCAAGCAAAAAAAAAAGATGTAACAAAACAAAACAGCTCAGGCAGATTTCCTAGAGGATTTTGCTAATGCAGGAGATAATACAACGCGCCAAAAAGGGTCACATACGATGTGTAACAAAATGGAACGAAGAAACGTACATGAAAGCTCTGGTTTGTAGCTATAATTCATCTGAGGAACGGCTTTGAGAAGAAAAGTATTGTAAAGCCATATCCTTTGCGATTTGAAGCAAACTCTTAACGTCGTTGCTACCAACTTCGAGACAGTCTTGTAGTAACTCTCCATCGACTACTTCAGCTTGCACCATCTCCCAAAACTCCCTTAATGCACCCTAACAATCATAACACAAACAAACACAACAATATACATACTTTTTCTTAGTAAAACTCTTATCAAATGACCCCAGGCAAAAGACTAATTTCACTAGCAAATACATCCACTAGGAAGGATCAAAGCAGAGGAAGAAACACACTATTAGTGCTTGAGCTAATACAAAACGAAGACTCAAATATGAAATTGAAATCACCATCTGTTACAAGAATCAAAGTGAGCTTAACTCTTAGGCTCATCTACTCAACACATAAACAGTTAAAGAACAAGTATCAAATCATCACTTGGAAACAATACTCAGAAACAGTAATCAAATCCGATTTTTTCACTGTAATTCCTAATCATATCATTCTATTTCACTACTTGAAGCAGAATTTGGGTTTTAAAGTGTTAAAGGATCCATCTTTTCGAAACCCTTACCGATTTACCAAAGATCCTAAGAAGACGACGAAGCAATTGCTTCGAAACGCGAAGGGCTTTTTCATAGCTCCGAGCAATGGAGCTCGCTTTATCAGCATTCGATTCAGCTCGATTGAACTCAGTCACTAAACTCATAAGCTCGTTGAGATCACCAATCGCACCGTACATCTCGCCGGAGTCAATCCCTCCCTTTCTCCAAGCGTAATTCCAAATGTAATCCCACCCAACAGACCACGCTCTGCTCAGAAACCCTAACCCTAACCCACGATCGATCTCCTCGGCCATGGCTCGCACGCGAGACGATCCCAACGCGTCTCCGCGCGAAGCGCGTAGGTTCGCGACGCGGAGAAGGAGGGATCGTGAGGTTGAGATTAGGGTTTTGTACTGTGAGAAGGAGAAAGGGAAGGAGAAACCATTGACGAAATTGGGTGATGGAGGTGAGACTGTGAGAACGAGAAACAGAACGAAGAAGAGCTTAATCGTCGCCGGCGAAGAGTTTATTCCGGCCATCATTTATGACTCTTTTAATAATAAATGTCCCGTCTAGAGAGAAAAGGTAAATTAAGGAAAACGATGTCGATGACGTGGATCTCATCCCGGTTTGACCGGTTTTTTTGTACGGGTCAATTTTAATTACGACCCGGTTCATTTGTTTAGTTACGTCAATTTTTAGTTAAACCTATTAGATGCACAGACTGTGATTATGGTCTTGTATAACCAAAAATAAAAACATATAGTAAGTAGAAAAGTCAACATTATGTTCTGTTTTTCCTTTTTTTAATAGTCAACTGTATATTTCAAAGATAGGATATGTCAATAAAATGGACCAACCTAAAGATTTAACCTTTTGGTAAGTCATACCCTAAATTGGGCCATCCTTCATCTTCAACTATTAACAACTTGGCCCAAATCAAACATAATCTTTTACTCAGTCCAATCCAATTTTAGCCCCATTTTTCACTTTACAAACTTCACACAAGTGTGATTAAGGATAATATCTATCAAGATCCCTATAATTACTCTATACAATTATTCTCTATGATTCTCTCATTTATTATATGATTCTGTAGCTCTCCTATATATACCTCTGTAATTCTCATCATATGAAATAAGACAACACAATATTCTTATATTCAATATGGTATCAGAGCAGGTTATTTGTGTGAGTTTTGATCCACCGATCAAACTCAATCTATATATTGTTTAACTCAAAACACGTTTTTCTTCACTTTCTTATAGAGCTTTGTGCTCCTTTTTTTTTCATAGCACTTTTTCCATTCTTTATTTTTGAATTTTTGTTTTTGTTTTCTTTCATCTCATTTACAAAAAAAAAAAAACTCTACAAATCTTTCCACCGTATGCCGCCCATCCTAATATGATATGCGGTCAAGTCGTTTACGGCTTCATTAAGCTATAGGTTTCCACACGACCAATGTCGTCCAAGATCTAAGTTGATCACTTGTTTAAGTCCATAATGACTTCTCCTAAGCTATATGCTTCCTTCAACCTCCACATACACGTTCGTTGAGGTGTTCCCATCAGTCACGGTAAATCCGTCTACCGCATGGTTCAAGCGCGATGTTTCTTCTTTCTTCCTATCAAGTTTATCAAAGATTCAATCTCAAGCCAATGTTTCCGTCTTCACTTCATCTCCGCCTTGAGCTTGAGGGGTCATATTAAGGATAATATCTATCAAGATCCCTATAATTACTCTATACAATTATTCTCTATGATTCTCTCATTTATTATATGATTCTGTAGCTCTCCTATATATACCTCTGTAATTCTCATCATATGAAATAAGACAACACAATATTCTTATATTCAATAGTGTGGGGTTAACTTTTGATCATAAACATATAAAGAAAAAGAAAATGTCATAAACACATGAAGAAAAACAAATTGGTTAAGAGAATGTATCGAAATTCCTATAAGCACATAAAACAATATCGTATTATATCTTACGCGTTATAACAAGTATAATACAAAATAAATAAAATATATTTTTTGTTAAAGAAAATATTACTCTTCATGCAAAATCAATTGTTTATCGTTTTGCTGTTCAACTGTTTTCCTAAGATATTATTCTACTACTGATTTTATATATTAATCACTACCATTATGGCTCCACATATATCAGATCAAAAGATCAAAAGAGCACATTTAGGTAAAAAAAATACGGCAGCTAGTAATTTATTAGATATTTTTCAATAAGTATATGTATATTGACAAGAAAAGTGATAACACAATTCCATAGGTGGTGATATATCAATAATAATAATAGTACAAACCAGTCGATTACATATCTTAGTCATATTTGTATATTGCAAATGTATTTATATAACAACTATATATCCATACCCTGCTTTTAGAGTAAACTGAGCAAGCAATCGCTTGTGGCCCTTATCATACGTACCTATCTTTTGGAATAGTATTTTTATATATTTTAGAAAGATAAATAGATTAGGTGCATGCAAAACTAGATCAACCATAGTCCATACAAAGTGGCAGTTCTTATCAATTATCATAAGGACATCCAAAAACTAACCTCTTCAAACGTAACACGCCAAAGTCTTAAAAGAAAAAGGGAACGTATTACCTACATATTATTAGTAGTTTCTTTTGAATAAAAGGGAAATTATTCGTAGTTACTGAAAATAGTGAAAAATTCAACGCATGCGTTTAAGATATTAAAAAAAGGTTTCTCTTACAGATTATTTTGACAAACCACGCGGACCCAACACAGACCACATTTCTCTTGGCTAAAAACAAGGCAAAGAAAGATAAATCAGCTTGGTGATCCGTTTTATTATTGGGAAGTGGTTTCATTGTAGTACTAGTAAGTAGTAACATAAAATATTGTAATTTTCTGATCTTCGTTGTCCGTCCTTTTTTCTGTTTACTCATGTCTTTGTTAGTTCTTGCATTTCGGTTTCGTCTAAAATATAGCTTGATTTTTATTAATTTGTATATTGTTTGATTAATCAGATGATCATAATTTTTTTATGTGTTCTATTTAATCAAATATGAAACATATACAATAAAGCGACTTCCCAATATTAAATTTAAACTTTTTGTTGGCTTCCTTAATTGTGTCTTAAAATTCATTTTACATTCCTAATTCAGTTAACCTTTAGCTTATACTAGATGATTACCTATGCAAATGCACAGAGTTTTTTTTAATGTTTTTTAAAATATTTTTAAGCTTTTTTGTAGTTTTAAATAAACTCAATTCAGAATTTTTTTTTTGAGGTTATCATATACATGTAAAAAAAAGTTGTTATTTAGTTCTTTTAAAAGTAAAATTTTTATCAGTTTATTTTTAGCTATTATTTTGTCTTTAAAGAAGTTAATCAAATACATATTATACTAAACAAAATCTAGAGTTCATAATCCAACAAATACTAAGTATAAAATATCAACTTATGGTTATAAACTCAAGAAGCATATCCTATAAATAAATAGATAAATTTATTCGGATTTTCCTATTTTAATTGGTAAAGTATTTCATAAACTCTTCTGAAATCGAAAATGAATATAATGGAGTTCTAACTGTGATATCCCAAATTCTATTAAACCCATGACCACTTTTCTTCACCAAGTTTTTAGTATGAAATCACTATAGATCTCACGTTGGAGATAGTCTTTTGTGCTAAATCTTTCACTTGAATTTAATCGCTAACATTAATATTCGTTAACTAAAGCGAATTTAAAAACTATCAGCCCAAATTTTTTCAAAGTGACGTCTTATGGTTCCATAGTTCCATATGCTAAATCTTAAGAACACTTGCATGCTTGAAAAGATTACCGAGGCTTTGGTCACACAATTTCATCCTCTTAACATCTGTTTTACTTTTTGGGATGCTTTATGTAGAAGTAGAAAACTTTGGTACAGAAAATTGGCATATAAGCCCAAATCTACAACTTTAGGCAAAGAAACATATAAAAAGTGAAAACAAATTAAAAATCCAAATCCTACAATTATGAAATTCGTCTGAAAAGATTATAGAATACGAAAAAATAATTTAAAAATTCAAACTCTACAGTTATGGGATTTTTATTTTATTTAAATTTCTTTCCAAAAAAGTTACTTACTTCCATGATTTTAGTTGTATTATTTCGAATTTTTAAAGTTAATAAGATTTATCATTCCCTTCATTTGGTTACAAATTTTAGTTTTTACGTCTAAAGTTGTGAAGTTTTATGCATAAGAGAAAAATATTGGTAAATTTTACAAGTACTTCCGAATAATTTGTTGCATCAGAGAAATACGACTTTTTACAAAACAAAAATTCCTTAGTCATCATTAGTCATTACAACTAAAAATATTTTTTTTCTCTAAATATGTTGTATTCATTTTCTTGACTCCTTTTAAAGGGATATTATTTGGACTTTTGAACATACAAATAAGTTTGATTACAACAGAACAAGGATTTGTCAAGATTTAAAATCTAAAGGCAACATACAAACTTTTTAAATCTTAAGGCAACATACAAACTAAAAAGTTTTGTAATCCAAATGCAGACTATAAACAAAGAGATGATCATTCACCTTTAGTTCCATAACTTTATGTTGTTGACTTCCTGATATTCATTAAGCTTTTCAGAGATTATGCAGTTGATCTTTTTTTGTTTTCCCAAATTACATTTGATTTTTTGTTGGACTATCTTCATCAATAATCAATAGAATAAGAATAAATAATGGTTTATTCTCTCTCACTAAAATCAAAGCAGAAGAATTTTAACCCAAAAAAAAATAAAAAAGATAAGAAATTTATTGTTCCTAAGAGTTTTTTGTATTGTATTTAATGATTTAGGATTTTTGTGTTTTTTAAACAAATTAAAAATCAATAAAATAAATTATAAATTATTTTGTAAATCTGATGTGTTAAAATAATAGATGCTGATGTATCAAGATTGTGAGACACAATCCAACTTTTATATAATAGATAATATCTTAATTTGTTGGTGATGAACAAACATTGGATTTTTTTTTTAAATTGTCTTTTTTTTTCTTACAACTTGTAGTTTTGAGGCTGTAAGTGAAACTTAAATTAATCTACAAAACATGTGGAAGAGATGGTTAATCTAGTCGTTTAATATTTATGTTTATACTGACCATTGACCAATCGTAGTTGTAATTGAAATGGAAGGACTTGAACGATGACCTCAATCCACATGATGAATCATCGAGCTTAATTTTTTTTTTTAAGAGCTATCTTTTTTTTGGAAATCCAAGTATTATTAGTATGATTTTTCATAACAAACATGTAACTAATACTTTGATGTAGAAAATTTGATCTGATATTCAATAAAATTTCTCCTAAAATTTCTCTTATTTTAAAACATAGGTAAAAGTCTTTTCAGAATAAGAGAAATTCAGGAGAATTATTGTTAAATTGCATATTTGCATGCAATCATATTATCTACATTACTATTTTGTTTTTAGTTTTGAATAAGTTTATAACTCATTTCAATAAAAAAAAACTCTATGATTTCAAGAAAGATATATTATATAATGCAGAATATTTACTTTCTATTTATATTTATCTATATGTTCATTTAAAAAAATAAACTATTCAAAAACTTGATTTATTAAAGTCTTTCGAAATTCAGATATTATATCTATATATAAACCAAGCTACAATCCAAGTAAATTGACTAATATGCTCGAGCATGGGGCTTAGGCATTGGGACCTTGGCGATGTAGGCTTTGGCAAGTCCTAGTACTTAAACATCTATATTAGCGCAAATCTATAAATTATCTTGGTCAAATTAAAAATTTATAAAATATCACTATGATTTCAACCAAGTTCAAATGATGTCCCCATCACTCAAGTTGTTTTATCGGTTATCGATATTATTAGGCCTGTTTGTTTTTTATCTAGAGGCTGCATCTTGCATCTAGATACAACATCTAAATATTATTTGTTTTGGAAATTAGTTTTTGCATCAAGATGCTATATTTAGATATAAAATTGTTCGTTTGTAAGTTTAGAAAAATGTTAGATGTACAATATATCAAATGACTAAAAAAGACCTACTTTTGAATTATTATTTTTTATTTATAATCAAATTAGTTTTATATTAGATTAGATTAAAACTATTTTTTAGTGATATTTTTTTTTTATCAAATTAAGGTTTAAAAATATATGAAAAAACCGAAAAACATGATTTTGCATATTTGATGGAGAATTTTTTTTTATTCGAATTTTGAGTTTTTGGAAAATTGTGATTTGGTTTTTTAGCGGGAAATCAAGATTTTGCGTTTTTTGCAGAAAATCGATATTTTTTATTTGGCGGGAAACCAAGATTATTATTTTTTTTGCCGAAAATTGAGTTTTTGCGGTTTTTGGCAAGAAACAAAATTTTGCGTTTTTTGCAAAAAACCGAGATTTCTGTTGTTGGTAGGAAATTGAGATTTTGTGTTTTGGCGGAAAATCGAGATTTTGCGTTTTCGGTAAGAAACCGAGATTTTTCGTTTTTGGCGGGAAACCAAGATTTTATATTTTTGACGGGAAACCGAGAATATGCGTTTTGGCGGAAAACTAAGATTTTGCGTTTTTGGTGGAAATCAAGATTTTACCTTTTGGCAGAAAATCGAAATTTTTTTTGTTTTTTTTTGTAGAAAATCGAGATTGTTTGTTTTAGCAGAAAACCAAGATTTTGTGATGTTTGTGGAAAATCGAGATTTTACGTTTTTGATGGAAAATCGAGATTTTGAGTTTTTTGCAAAAACTTGTGATTTTGCGTTTTTAGCGGGAAAACGAGATTTTGCAATTTTTGGAAGAAATCGGGATTTAAGAAAAATGAGATTTTATGGTTTTAGCACAATTTTATGTTTTGCTAATAAATAATGTTTTGACTAAAAAAATAATTTTTTAAAGATATATAAAAATATATTATTGTGAATGGTATTTTAGTCTTTTAGTTTTTGAGATGCTAGATTTGCATCCAGATTCTATATTTTTCAGCATCTCAAATATTTATATTTGAGTATTTGCATCCAAATTCAACATCCAAATGTTAGTTTTAAAGTGTCTAAATAAACATTATTTGAGCATTTGCATCCAGATGCAACATCTGGATGCAAAAACAAACAGGGCCAAGTATATCGTGCTAAATATTTTCAAAATCAAAGGATTTCACTTAAATGTATAAGAG
Organism: Eutrema salsugineum; assembly: GCF_000478725.1. Lineage (NCBI taxonomy): Eukaryota > Viridiplantae > Streptophyta > Magnoliopsida > Brassicales > Brassicaceae > Eutrema > Eutrema salsugineum. Next base: position 1,327,887 of record NW_006256828.1, on the reverse strand, counting down.
ACATATTTCAGTAACAAAACTATGAAATTAATCGAATACCTTTTAATTGTTATCGATCACATTTCAGTTTTTGAACTAGTCATTCTCGAACTGAATAAACAAAAATGTAAATGAGACATAGTTTACGAATTCAGATTAACAAATGAGATCATCCTACATTTTGCCAAAAACAATCTCGAAAATTCACTAAAAAAACATTGTTACAACAACATTTCAGTATTAATGGTAATTCACAAATTTTTCTTATCTCTCTGTTTCGTTGATGTATTTTGTTTCTTCTTAAGAGTGTATTCAAAGCCTGTAAGTTAACAAAAGTATTTAAACTCATATCTCCACAAAAACAATAAGATAACACAAACAAAGGAGGAATAGAAAAATAATAAATTTCTTAACGTTTTTACCCAAAAAAAAAAGAATAATTTTCTAAAATATCACATTTTAAAGTTTTTTATCTAAATGTAGCACCACCATTTTAATGTTCCAAACTTCCAATAATAGCACGTACTAAAAATCCCTTTTATGGAAAAAAGGAAAAACTCTAAATACAAACATAATTTTTAATTTTGTTTGCAGTTCACTTAGGATAAATAAATATTATTACACTGAATTTTTGTTATTTTCAAATTTAAAATTTGATGTGTTACGTTTGTAACATAGACTAATTTTGTGCCATTTTAGGATATTTGTCTAAGGAAAATGTTGCCACCTCTTATTTTATTTACTTTTTTTATGGTTCAAAACCTCTTATTTTCATAACTAATTGCAATGGCTTTGTATGGCTATGTAGCTACGTCAAAAATATCCTACTGAAAAACAAAAATCAATTTCCATCCCAGAGTTATAATTAGTTTTGGTTGGATGTGTATATTTATACCAATTTACACGCTACACTAATTTCAAACTCAAAAGCGTGAATTAGTTTCCCCTAATGAACTAATTTATCATATTCGATCAACCTATTGAAGGCGTTTCAACCAAAACAAAAAGATTATAAGATATCATGACTCTTGGACGATGACAAAAACCAGTAGAGAAAAAAGAAATGTATATTTAACAAAATTAGAGAGAAAAATTAAGGTAAGGACAAATGAGTATGGTCGAATGAAATCTCTTATAGTCCAAGAATAAACGTGCAAACATATATAATTTATAAGATCTTTTATCCAGCAAAAGAATCTGTAAATTGCCGTAAAAAACAACATACTCAGTAAATCTTAAAAAATAAAAGTTTCCCAACATAATTGTTTTAGTACGAAATTTCAAAGAGTGTAAAAACTTACAATAAGTAAACCAGTCAAAAATAGTACCAATAATATTTTAACGTTATACATTCTAAGCCGAAATCAAAAATTATTTTTGTTTACGTCAAAAATTCAGCTATTTATCATGTAAAATGTCTATATTGACTATGACAAATCGAACAAGTTTCACAAAAAAATTTCATAGATAATGAAACTTGTTCGATAGCCTTGATCTACGTAACGAATATTTTCTATCCATTCAGAACAATCATTGGACCAAACGCTCTTGACGTCAATATTATAATGACGATTAAACTTGAAAAAAAAAAAACATATTCCAGATGACCTAAGGTAATAACAGTATACACATTCTTTTAATTTTTTGCTAAGAGTATACAAATTCTGAATTATTCTCTGTATAAGGATTAGCTGTCGTCTAACTCCAGTTCTTGTTCCATCCTATTCTCACCTCCAAAACGAAAGAAGATAATATAAATCAAAATATATAAATCGAAAATGAGGAAACTGAAAGTTTCACGTACTAAAAAAGCGCGTGACTATACGCGCCCCTAATTTCTCTTTCTCAGCGGCGACAGAAAAAACCTAGTCACCGAATTCTCTCGACGATCCGCTGTCCGGCATCATCGTCGACCACTGCTCACCTGTCTTCATTATCGGCGAGATTAACTGAGCGATCTCCCTCTCCCATGGATCTGTCCGAATTCGAAACCCCATTTCGAAGAAAAAATCCCGATAAATCTGATGGTGCTTTCTCCATCGTCAAAACCACCGGTAAGTCCTCTTCCGACATCCCAGATCCTCGCTGGCCTTATCTTAGTCGCTGGACGGAGAAGACCTCTTCCCCACCGGCGATGAGTCCAGGTGCAAGTCTGCAAACGGCGTCGGAGGATGCGCACTCGGTGGAATCAATGGTTCGTTCTTCGCAAAGTACCCCTAGAGCTTCGTCGGAAACCAAAACAAGCTCGTCTCTTCCTCTTGACGTGAATATAGCAGTCGATCCTTCTCTCCCTCTGGGTTCGATTACAGCAAAATCATCTAACCCAGATACATCAGTCTTTGTATCAGTAGAAGCTCCGGCACACTCAGAACAGGCAGAAAAACCACGTCTCGATGTCACAGAACAAGTGGAGGTCTCTGTTGCAGAAGAAGTTTTTCCATCTTCTAAAACGGTGGAGATAGCATTGGCTGATCAAGGAAAAGAATCTCATGCTGTTCAGGTTCCCATTGCTCCTCTCAAAGGAGCTTGGGCCAAAAAGTTGAGCTTCTCCCATGCCTCTGTCTCTATTCCGGCTGCTCCGCATGAAGTCCAAACTGATTACTGTCCCAACAGCTGCTTTTCACTCCTCCATCTCAGCCACTGTTACAAGCCCTGAGGTATTTCCTTCAGAACCCATTGTTTTGCCATCTAATGAATCAGTTTCCATTGATCCAACTTCGACTACTATCAATGAAGAGGCTTGTCTATCAGTTCAGACAAGTAAGTCCATTTTAGAAACTATTGAATCTCCTCTTCTAGAGATTGCTCAAATTTTATCTTTCCCTGCTTCTGCTCGTGCTTCTATCACTGTCCAAAGGGAGAGTGCAACTCAAGCTGAGCCATGTCTTGGTTCCAACCAGTTTGCCTCCTTGGTTTCTACGGATAGAGGAGAAGATTTGATTGATGAAGGATTTCGATTCGATTGATCTTATGACTCCTTCAGGTAAAAGAATTCTTCGAGAAAGACCATTAAACCGTCGACCAAAGCTAAAGAAATGGGTTGGCAAACCATTGGTAGTGGTGGAAGAGGTAATCGTGGACGTGGAAAACGAGGTGGTCGTGGCTAGTTAGTTGCATCATTTTGTTCATTTCAGTCAGTCGAAGCGGAAGATTCGATTGTATATGGTGCACCGGTTGTACTCTTAAGCTTTTTCTCTACTTATAACTTCTTTTTAAAACTGTATGATTCATTTAGAATCATGGCTTGTAATGGTTTCTTCTTAATGAATAATAAAAGTGAGTTAAAAAAAATAAAAAAAAAAAAAGAGAAAGTTTCACGATAAAAAACTTTGAATTCTGTTGTGAGAGTTGTCCTAGAAAACAAAAAACGGCCAGAAGAGATTTTCCCAAGAAAACGGAAGTCATATGATATGATGAATGATGAAACTGAATCTTCAATCAACCCCTTTGCTACTTTATCATAGCCAATTAGATACGTCGATTCCCTCAATTATTATTTTTGTCTATTATTCTTCGTTTTTTTTAAATTCGACCGAAGTGGGACTTGCAATATTCTTATACTTTCTGAATATATATACCCCTATCTAATAATGAATATTAAGATAAATGGGTTTTATTACATCATGTAAATAGTTTTAGACAAGAAAATATCTTAAAATTATTGTAATTCATCCGCCACTAGCTATGGACTCCGTCAGTCTCTAGAGAAATTCAAAAGTTTTGTCAAGTAGTCATGCAAGTTACTATAAAATCTTATCCCAGCAAACCATCATCATTGAATTTTACTAGTAAAAACGTTTAACCGTAGAGTTTTCTCGAATTATGATAAAAAAAAAATAGTCAGTCAAATTTTGAGCCTCCACGAATACCATAACTATCTATATCATATATAACATAGCCATTTTGTATGCTTTCAAAATCAGAATACTACAGTCGTTCTCACTCTCATAATGTTATATTTTCGTTATGAATCTAAGACAGTTACTTCCGGTGATAATGTCCACAACAATATATATATATACCCTTGTCTTTGTTTAGTGTTATTACCATTTATAACGTTTCAACTCTCACTGTCTCTCGGCCCGTGAGTTCTCTGGATCAATAGTCAGTGCACTATAGCTTGAGTTCTAAAGACTGGCCGATAAGTTCATCACTAAATATTTGTTTTCATGTTTTTCTTCACTCACATCGCCGTATTAAAAGCCACTTCCCACTTATATTCACTCCCTAATAAATTATTTAATTTGAACTTTTTTCAGCTTAAACATACATAATTTTCTAAAATATTATTGTGAGTAAAATGAAGACAAATATATTTTATTATATATTGCCAAATTAGTTATTCTGAACCTGTTTTTATCTTTCAAAATCAGGTATTTCAATTTTATTATTTTCAAAAAAGTAAATCACGACTAACAATTGATAAAAAAGAATCTAACATTAATCAATAATGTGTACTCTTACAGATATATAATTCTTTAACAAAAAACAGATCTTACAGATATATAATTATTTTGATGTGTTTTATAAATTAGAGTTTCAATTTTTAATTAAAAAAAAAATAAGATACGTGATTAATAAAAGTTGTCAATTCTAGTAATTATTTTGATATTCAAATAATACTATATGTCGGAACCCCAACAAAGTTCAACTAACAAAAAATTAAGTTACTTCAAACATTTTCTAATGGTCAGTTTCAATGAGTAAGAGTACTTATCCTTGACTTCGACCAATATGAAAAACCTTCACAACCATGAACCCATTACTTAATATAATAAAAATATATATTTTTATTTACCCAAGGTTCTTAAACTGTTGCTCTTTATCTAGTATAAATAACCCATCAAACCCCTATAAACCATTAGGCCTATAACATTCTACCAAACAAGAAGGCAAAAGTTTTAGGCCATGAAGCTTACTTCTGTGTTCCCTCTCCTCTTTCTCGTCCCCTTCTTAGCCTCATGCGCTGAAAATAAACAGGTTCTTAATTATTATTATTATTATTATTTTTTATTTTAAAGGTTAATTTAATCATTCTAAACTTCTAATTTGCAGTGATTTGCTACCATAGGGAATTAAAATCTCATATATTGTTGTTAATCAGTTTCGCACATATTCAATTCATGAAATATATTGATATACTTTTAGGTGTATATTGTCTATTTTGGAGAACACAAAGGTGATAAAGCTTTACACGAAATTGAAGAGAATCACCATTCTTATCTTCAATCGGTCAAAGAATCCGAAGAAGAGGCCAAATCATCGCTATTGTATAGCTATAAACATAGCATCAATGGCTTTGCAGCTGAGCTAACCCCTGATGAAGCCTCTAAACTAGAGAGTAAGTAAAACCCGAAAGGAAAGAAAAAAATCTTAACAAAACCCACTTTTTATTCTGTTATTGAAAAAGGGTATTAACCAAAACCTTTTATATATTTTTTTAAAAAAATTTGTATAACAGAACTAGAAGAGGTTGTTTCGGTAATCGAGAGCCACCCAAGAAAATATGAAACGCATACGACACGGTCATGGGAATTTGTAGGATTAGAGGAGGAGGAAACCGATGACGATGATGTTCGACGACGTCAAAAGGACGATGTGGATGATCGGTTTCGTGTCGGAAGAAAGTTTTTGAGGCAGGCAAAACATGGAGATGGAATCATCGTCGGTGTTCTCGACAGTGGTATGTTAAGCTGTCTCTTCTGAATATTTAGATTATTATTGTTTTTTCTGGTAATTAGTTGCAAAATACTTTTCATAATTAAAAGTTGTCATTCTTTTTTTTGTTCGTGGTAACCGAAACCATATCCGTTAAGACTTGAGAGTATTCATAGTACTAAATAACCATTAAGAAAATACTGTAAACTTTTTTTTTGGAAAAAGAGAAAATAAAATTTTTAGTGGTACTTTATTGAATAGCACGTCCTATGTTTAAACAACATGTTATTTAGCATTCTGCGTAAATGTTATTTGCAAATTATATTTAAGAAAACCATAGTTATTTACGTAACTACAAAAAAATTATTCTTATTTACCTATATATACTTCATCTTTGTCCGTCAACGAAAATTGTGTAATTCATGTGAACCTTTGTGTTATCCTTACTTTGTATTTTTCCTTTTGTCCCCTGTTTCCTCACTCACATACACATACATATAAGCGCCGAGATAATAGCCATAAGATGGGGTTTTCGATATTTAAATAGTAATGAGATAATGTTTTGGATTCTGAGAATAATTACTGTTTCCTTTTTGATGAAAACGTATACCAAACTTAATTGGACCTAACTCCAACGTTGATAGTTGAATTATTACGTGACTAGAACATAAAGAGAACATTAAGAGTTGCGTTATGATTAAGAAATTCGAGGTTCGAGAAATTCAAGATTCATTTCATTAGGGTATTAATTTATCATTAATCATTGCGATATAACTGAGCGAATAATCTTTTTTATTCATTTTTTTGGGAAATAAAAGGGGTGTGGCCAGAATCAAAGAGTTTCAGTGACAAAGGAATGGGACCCATTCCAAAATCATGGAAAGGAATCTGCCAAACCGGTGTTGCCTTCAACTCTTCTCACTGCAACCGGTAAGATAATTTCTATTTTCTTTCTATGAAAATATAATTATTTCACTTTTTTGATAGACAATATATTAATTTTTCAAACAAAAGAAAGAAGATAATATCTTTATTTGTTTAATGATCGTTTAATAGTCACTTGATGATTAAATTAGCTGCATGAACAAATGTAGTTTCTTTTGATACAAAGGATATTGTTGACATCTGCATGTCTATAATCTGGAGTATAGAGGCATATATGTGGCAATTTTGATTAAATTATACGACTTAAATTAGTCAAATATTTAAATGATAATATTTAAGTAAAACCAAAATAAGAAAATAAGAATTAGCTAAATATACACACTACAACTATAACACATTCATATATGTACTATACGCCCGAAATAGATTTAGAATTATCATACGTCCATCTCATCGTTGGTTCTTTAGCAAAGATCCAAAGAACCATATGCTCAGTGCGAGAAACTTCTTTCTATATATGATGTGATATATTTTGTTCTATATATTGATCATCAAAAATTCCAAAAAAAATTAAAAAGCGAATATAGTTATATAGAATAAAATTGTAAGTTGTGACTGATAAGCTATGAAATGTCGGAATTCTGAAAATATCTCACAAGTATTCAGGTTTATATATTTAATTATAAACATAGGTTTTATACAGTAAATTTAATTGGCATAATAATATCGTCATTCCACTAATTCTCATGCAATATAATAAACGAATATTTTATTCTTTAATTTGTTATTTTGATAGTATTTCTGAAGAGAATAAACAGTAAAACTTTTCTTGTAAATTGTGAAATCCCAGAGACACACAGAATAATGCATCATATTCAACATATTTTATCTTTTTGATTAGAGAACCTGCAATACATATATCTAATAAAAAGATATAAATAAAAATTAGTTCATTTCACCATTTTACAGTTACGTTATTTCTGAAGATCCCATTATAATAGTACACTTTTTTGTTTTCAAGATATGGCAACATTTCCCATATATAGAAGGCATTGTTTGTGAGTTCCACTGTCCAAAGCATTAGGTCACAACTTTTAAGCTTGCGCATCATCATTCACGAGTCTCCATTCTTATTTTATTTTTATTAATTGATAAATAAAACAACTTATATATACTCAACGAATTAGAATTATTTTTTCTGCAGACTCTAACTGTTCAGTTCTGTAAGCCTGCCATCAAAACCATACAAAATAAAAGAAGACATTTATATTGGCTAGTTTTATGCATGAAGTTGAAGAAACTTTGATATATTAAAATAAGCTTTGGTATATATATACATATAATTTTTTATCAACTAACTTTGGTATATATGTAAGGGACAAAAACTTATTTGATTCTTTCTAGATAATATTGTACACCCGTGACTTCTCCCTTGTTTGCTTTACCAGCAATTCTCATGTTGAAGTATCAAGGTGTGCCCGAATTTACGTGTCTATATATATATATATATATATATATATATATATTTAACATGTCATCTATATATATGATACTTGTTCAAATATATATTATTTTTTTTGCTTGTGCATGGTAAAAAACATAACTACTTATATATTAAAAAGAAACATTTCTTCTTATCTACTAAATTTTATATTCTGATTTTGTTGAAGTTGGATGTCCACCTAGTTTCGTTGTGTCAATGTTGATTTTTTAAAAATAAATTTTACTCGACACAAAAAGATTAGTTATCACAGTAAGTAATTGTATGATTATTCCATGCTTATGATAATTACCTTCGATTGTCTTTTGTCACTGAATTATAAATTTCTGATTTCTTTCCAATTTTCACAGGAAAATTATTGGAGCGAGATATTACGTGAAAGGATACGAAAAATATTACGGATCGTTCAACGTTACAGCGAACAAAGACTTCTTGTCTCCACGCGACCCCGACGGACATGGGTCCCACACAGCCTCCACCGCGGTTGGTCGTCGAGTCTACGGTGCAGCCGCACTTGGCGGTTTCGCCATGGGCTCGGCCTCGGGTGGTGCACCGTTGGCTCGTCTAGCCGTCTACAAAGCCTGTTGGGCCAAACCCAACCAAGAAAAAGTTGACGGAAACGTATGTCTACAAGAAGACATGCTTGCGGCGATTGATGACGCGATCGCTGATGGCGTTCACGTTATTAGCGTTTCGATCGGGACTACTGAGCCTTTGCCGTATTCGCAAGATGGAATCGCGATAGGAGCGTTGCATGCGGTTAAAAGAAATATTGTGGTTGCTGCTAGCGCGGGAAACTCAGGGCCTAAACCGGGGACTTTGTCAAATGTAGCGCCGTGGATTATTACCGTTGGAGCAAGTACTCTTGATCGGGCTTTTGTCGGTGGTCTTGTTCTTGGTAATGGTTATACAGTCAAGGTAATTTAGTCCACAATTACAAAAAACAAATTCAATATATATGTTACATTTTTGTATAACATATAGTTTTTCTTTTGTGTTATTTTAGACGGAGTCGATTACGGCATTCAAAATGGACAAATTTGCCCCTCTAGTTTACGCATCTAACGTGACTGTTCCTGGCATTGCATTGAACAATACATCGTAAGATTTGTTCTCTTATTACAATTTTTTTTTTAATCTCGTTATATTAATGATTTTTTTTTCTTTTTATTGGTGAAGGCAATGTTTACCGAATTCACTAAAACCGGAGCTAGTGACTGGTAAAGTGGTTTTATGTTTAAGAGGAACCGGTTCAAGAATCGGTAAAGGTATGGAGGTAAAACGAGCCGGAGGAGTCGGTATGATTCTCGGAAATTCTCTGGCTAACGGCAATGATATTCCATCGGACTCTCACTTCGTTGCAACTGCTGCGGTGACCCCGAGTTCAGTGGAAAAGATTCTCGAATACATCAAAACCGATAAAAACCCGATAGCTTTCATCAAACCGGGGACAACGGTTTACAAAAACCAACCAGCTCCTTTAATGACCGGGTTTTCGAGCCGCGGTCCGAGCCTGATAGATGCCAACATTTTAAAGGTAACTTTGTTGGTTGTTTTTTTTTCAACTTCAAAAGAAAACTTAAAACTTCTCATCATAACCGAAACCAACCGGTTTAATTCATTTTACGGTTTATTACAGCCGGATATTACCGCACCGGGACTGAATATACTAGCTGCATGGAGTGGAGCAGATTCACCGAGCAAAGTCTCGTTAGATCAAAGAGTAGCAGCTTATAATATCTACACAGGAACTTCAATGTCTTGTCCTCATGTTTCTGGTGCAATTGCTCTTCTCAAAGCTACTCATCCCAAATGGAGTAGTGCTGCTATAAGATCTGCTCTTATGACCACTGGTAAAAAAAAAAAAAAAATCGGTTATTTTCTGGTTTGGTTTAGCTAAACCAAAATTTTCTTTCGGATTTACCTAAAATTATGTGTTTGTGTTATTGTTATAGCTTGGATGACCAATGATGAGAAGAAACCGATCCAAGACACTAATGGTTTACCAGCGAACCCATTTGCGCTTGGTTCAGGACATTTCAGACCAACTAAAGCTGCGGATCCCGGTTTAGTCTATGATGCATCATACCGAGCTTACCTTCTCTATGGTTGTTCAGTTGGTTTTATTGATATCGACCCGACATTCAAATGTCCAAGTAAAATTCCTCCCGGTTATAATCTCAACTACCCATCAATTGCGATCCCGAATCTCAACAGAACGGTGACCGTTAAAAGAACGGTTACAAATGTTGGAGATGGTAACTCAACAAGCACATATATATTCAGCGCTAAATCACCACCTGGTGTCTCGGTTAAGGCTAAACCGAGTGTTCTGTCATTTAACCGGATTGGTCAAAAGAAACGGTTTAAGATTGTGGTCACGGCACGGAGGGACAAGATGATGAATGTGACTGAAAAGGGTCAGTACCAATTTGGATGGTTTAGTTGGACAGATAACTACCATGTTGTGAGGAGTCCAATTGCTGTTTCCTTATCGTGATTGTTGTTTTGTTGCTTATTTGGGGTGGTTTTTAGTTGATTTGGATAATAGAGGGATCAAAGTGAAAGAAAAATAGAAGACTTTTTTCTAATCACTCTTCAGATTCCTTCCTGTGTTCAAATCAAAGAAGTAGTGTCATCGTTATCAATTGTGAAGATAGTATAAGAAGAAATCACGTATTCGCAAGTGGACATGTGGATTTGTAATGGGCCTGATTTGAGTTAATCAAGAAGTTCAACCACTATAGTTACTTCTATGTCAAATAGACTAATATCGAACCCAATTTTTTTTGTTTTTGTCATATATTATATCATCCAATCAAATGTCAAAAAATTAAGTAAGTATAAGACCCTTTACTTAGTTAATTCCAGCGCGACAAAAAAAAAAGATTCGCGTAACAAAATATATACAATTCGATAACTTTATTTTTCCTTATTTACATAAATAATACCAAAATGGCTTAGAATATTCTTATACTCAACTCTAATTTCTAGTTGACTAATCTACGCCAATATTAAGTAAATGGATTTATATAAGTCATGTAAATAGTTTAATACACTATGAAAATATCGGAAAGTGGTATATTCCATCAAAAAGAGATTTTCTCATAAATCCTAATTAAAATTTCTTAAAATTTATCTATCTAAAAGAGATATTCTCATAAAACCCCATCGTACTCCTAATATTTGGTATCACCAATTTAAATTTGTTGCTTTCTTTGTTATAAATAGCCAATCAAATACTCATTAAGTATACAGCATTAGGGTTACAATAGTTCTCCAAAACAAAACTAAAAGAAAATAAAAAACCTAAGGGCATGAGAAACATTCCTCTCGCCCTTCTCCTCTTTCTCCTCCCTCTCTTAGCTTCATGCGCTAAGAAAAAGCAGGTTATTAAATTTTTCTATTTAAATTTAATATATCAATTCAACAGTTTAATTTTCAGTGAATCTCAATCCTAAATGTGCATCGAGTTGTGATCATTTCCCATTTTGATATTCAAATTTATTGTTTCTTAATTAACTCCTCACATTGTCAATTTTCACTTGGGTTTTTGTAGGTGTATATAGTCTATTTTGGAGAACATAAAGGGGATAAAGCCTTACATGAAATTGAAGATCATCACCACTCTTATCTTCAATATGTTAAGGAATCTACAGAAGACGCCAAATCATCGCTATTGTATAGCTACAAACACAGCATCAATGGCTTCGCTGCTGAACTAACACATCGTGAAGCATCTAGACTAGAAAGTACGTAAAACCCTAAAAAATGCTAAATTTTTGAATGAAACCCTATTCATATATTGTTATATATGATTGAAATCGAGTAATTGTTATATATATGCTAATTCGAGTAAACCCTATTCATATTTTGTTCTTTTTGGTGATAGGATTGAAGGGAGTTGTATCGGTATTCAAGAGCTATCCAAGAAAGTATAAGATCCATACGACAAGATCATGGGAGTTTGTAGGGTTAAAGGATGAAGAAGGCGATGATGGACGTTACAATTATGATGCGAATGATCAGTTTCATGTGGGAAGAAAGTTTTTGAAGAAGGCAAAACATGGTGATGGAGTCATAGTTGGTGTTATCGACAGTGGTAATTAAGCTTCTCTACTAAATAATTAATTTTTTTCTGTCATTATGAAATATGAAAATTAGGGTTTCTAAAAAGTTTCAGTTACGTTTTATTTTTATTTTATTTTTTGGAGCTACTGATCAGAAACTTATGTTTATGAATTTATTTAGAGAAATTACTTCATGAAATTTGGATAAGTAGCTTAAAAGAGTAAAATTGTGTTTTTCATGGGAAGCTTTGTGTTATCCATATACTTTTGAGTTTTCTCGCACACATACACAGATATTATGTAGATTTTTTCTGCTAACAAAATTTTAGTTAGAATATATTTAGGTTGTTGAATATTCTTGAGAGAATATCTAATTTGGTGCTATATTATTGAGCGAATAATCTTTTTAATTAATTCATTTTTGCGAATAATCTTTTTAATTCATTTTTTTTTCTTTTTTGGGGAAATAAAAGGGGTATGGCCAGAATCAAAGAGTTTCAGTGACAAAGGAATGGGACCTATTCCAAAATCATGGAAAGGAATTTGCCAAACCGGTGTTGCCTTCAACTCTTCTCACTGCAACCGGTAAGATAAATTATGGCTTATTCTTAATATAAAGAAATATCTTCATTACTTATAAAACTATGTAATTACTAGATAATAATATAAATATACATAACCTGATTTTATCAGGTCAGCTCCTATCTCTAGTTTTTATTTTCAACATGAACATTTTCAGCGGATTATACCAAGCAGCCACAATGAGATCACTGAAACTTCAACTTTCAAACTTTAGTATTGAAATTAGACTATGTATACTAGGAATAATGTACATCCATGGATTTCTTAACATTTATACATATTTTCTTAACAATTTTATTAGAAAATGATGAAAGTTCAAACATTATTTTGGATTCACGCTTTAATTCAATTATTCAAGATAGTTTTTGTTACTCTTAAGTTTTACTTTCTCCCACCTTGATTTTTCATATATATATATATATCTTTGTAGAGATGCAAAATAACTAAATTTATAGTTACTGGTACACTTCGAAAGTTTATTATTTACTAATATAATCATCAATTTCGATCTATACTAATCACACGAAAATTATCGGAGCAAGGTATTACGCAAGAGGTTACGAGAGATATTACGGACCGTTCAATGCCGCAGCTAACAAAGACTTCTTGTCTCCACGAGACGCCGATGGACATGGCTCACACACATCTTCAACCGCCGTTGGTCGCCGAGTAAACGGCGTTTCCGCATTCAACGGCATTGCTATGGGCACAGCTTCAGGTGGTGCCTCACTAGCTCACCTAGCCGTTTACAAAGCTTGTTGGGCCATTCCAAACGCTGAAAAGATCAACGGAAACACTTGTTTCGATGAAGATTTGTTAGCTGCGTTTGACGATGCGATTGCTGATGGAGTTCACGTCATCAGTATTTCGATTGGAACTAGTATACCTCAGCCGTATTTAAAAGATGGAATCGCGATTGGAGCGTTACATGCGGTTAAGAAAGATATTGTGGTTGCGGCTAGTGCCGGGAATGAGGGACCGGGTTCTGAAACGCTGTCGAATCCAGCTCCATGGGTTATTACCGTTGGTGCTAGTAGTCTTGATCGGTATTTTATCGGTCGTCTTGAACTTGGTGATGGCTATAGATACGAGGTAATAAACCCTAATAAAATCATTATATTTTCATTAAAATATTTAGTTAAAACGTCATTAGTTTGAAACGAAATATTAAAGTATTTTTCTACCATGTGTTAGTTATATAATGTATACTTTTTTTTTATAGTCCGACTCCTTAACGACATTGAAAATGGACAAATTTGCTCCTCTTGTGTATGCTGCTGATGTCGTTGTTCCCGGCATTTCAAGGAAATATGCATCGTAAGAGTTTTTTTTCCCTCTTTTACTACAAAATTATGTAAATTTTGCTTTTGTTGAAACTATCTTTTTTTTTGGGTGAAGGCAATGTTTACCGAATTCACTTTCACCGGAGCTTGTGAGAGGTAAAGTGGTATTATGTTTGAGAGGTCACGGTTCAAGAATCGGTAAAAGCCTTGAAGTAAAACGAGCCGGAGGAGTCGGTATGATTTTAGGAAATTCTCGGGTTAACGATGTAATTCAGCCCGATCCTCATTTCGTACCGACAGTATTGGTTCTCTCGTCTGCGGTCAATAGGATTCTCGATTACATTTACAATAATTATGAACCGGTTGCTTTCATCAAACCGGCAAGAACCGTACTTTACCCATACCAAACAGAAGATTCGGTTTACCCATCATACCAACCAGC